>NW_006436811.1:11314545-11316467 GCF_000325575.1 Pteropus alecto
CAGGAATAGGACCAGGGTTGACTTAGCTGGACTCTAGGTTGAAATTGGTTAACGACTAATGTAATGTCATTGCATTGTTGTGTTTTCAATTTAATACAGCAAATTATAACCCCAAAGAGCTTCTGTAGAAAACTAGATTCACTTGTTTATAAAAACTCAAACACAGACCTGTGTTATTTAGTTTTCAACTACAGGTAGTTATACATATAAAGTCATTATTTATATATTGTCAGGGGTACTCACCAAATTTATTGACTTGTACATTATTCTTTGCAAATAAGTCTGGCTGCTCTCTGCATATTATAATTAAAACGACAGGGACTTTAATCATTTATGAAATTTTAAACTACATACTGAATATAAATGTATCATTCAATATGATAGAATGAATTAAATTCATCACTGTCAAATAACTGTATAAAAGATGAAAGATCTCTCATCTCACATCATTAACTTATAAAAAAAAAGAGCCAGATTTGCAAGCATTGTAATAATACTTTTATGATCTTCTAAGGACACTTTGAAAACGAAGACATGTGGCATATACAAAAAAAGTACTTCTGACCAAAAGGTTGATTTCTAATTTTACCTGTAAAAGTACTATTTGAATTTGGTGATCAAGAGTAACTTTTGCATAGATAGAATCAAATAGATGAAACTCTTTTATGGAAATATAAAGCATTTTTTTTTTATCACCACGACATACCTAGGTGTACATAGATAAAATAGAGTTTTGGCAATCCAAATCATTTAGGCAAAATCCTCACTGTGAGTTAAAAGGGTAAATTGAGTCAGGAAGGTAATTGAAATATTTATCTGGTGCAGGTAAGTAGCTGGCATTTGATCAGTTCTCAACATACCTTTTGTGCATATCTAGACACAATATCAATATCTTGATCTCTAAGGAAAACAAAATTAGATTTGGTAAGCAGTGATTCTTGCAATTATTTTCATTCTGTACAAAGTTTGCTACTATCATTACTATTTTCAGTTGATATATGTATTTGTACACTATGGGATTCAATTCAAAATAAATTTTACTTGGTAATTTTATATCAGAACTCTTTCTAAAATGTGATTATTTTTATTTATTATATAGTGATTTATTTCAGGAAAATATGACACAGACTTTTAAACTTTTCTCCAATCAAACTGAGTCTTCTCACGTTTCAATTATTTTATCTGTTTCTTGATTTCCATTCCTTCTTGGGAAGGGCATTTATTAATCCATTAGTTGATTCACTCATTAATTTAGTAAACTTTTATTGAGCCCAGTGAGATGTGGAGAATGACAAGAGAGAGTTTGGTTTGGGGACCAAATGGGAATCTGAGTCCCTCCTCTTAAGGAATATCTGTCTAATGGAGGCTATACAAGTGTTGATAAAACCCGAAATAGGCAGTGCTTTCATAAACTTATTAATTAATTAATTAATTTGGGGGAATAAAAGTTTAAATTAAGTAAGGCACTTAAAACTACCTCTTCAGCTCTCCAGTCAGACAACTTCATGCAGATTTTCAAATCTAATGTAAGGAAACATGACATGACTAGAAGGAAATAAGCCTTCTGAGGTCTTCTAGGATATACAAAGTGTTTTTACATTAATTAAAATAAGAAGAAAATCTCGAGCCCAGACAAGATATGTTATGGTGGAAACCAAATCTATTAGTTTCACAATAATCAGGGCTATCTTTAGTAATATTTTATCTTGTCAAGAATTTTAGACTGGGAATTTTGAGAGTGTAGTTAAATGGCTTTAAATCCCTATTCTCCGGCCCAGTGAGTTCTTGTTACATAACACCCAAAACCAAGAAAACCAACATAATTTAGAATTTTATATATTGTTGTATTAGCTATAAGATACGATTGAACTGTAGTTACTTGAAAACTATTTTAGAAAAGTAAGAACTGTTTGGGGGGCTGG
>NW_006436811.1:11316542-11324666 GCF_000325575.1 Pteropus alecto
GGAAGTGTGTAGATGACTTGGAAATGTGTAGCAAAAACATATTGCTGTGGATTAACATTCCTTGCCCTGACAGAGCCTGGTAAAAGCTGACCGGAAACCAGTGTAGATTGGGTTTTTATATCATGAGATTCACTTTACCTCTGTTTCAATCGACGAGAATGAATAACAACAAAACTACAAAAATGATTGTAGTAATTAAAAGGAAATACACATATACACCCCAGAGAAAGGAATAAATAATTTAAAGAAATATTTTAGATGAAAATTCTGTTCCAAAGATACTTTTGTTGTAGCAAACTCTATTTTTTCCCCAACACATGGGTTCCTATCTGTGAAATATATTCCAAATGCATTTTGCCTGGCTTTAAAAATGGCATTACTAGTTCCTTTGTACTCTTTCTTGCTCACACTTTTCTGTATGTTTGTTTTCACAAAGCAGTGTTTCATTAGCCTGCTTTAGGAACTGATAACAGGCAAGTTTTAATACTGACCCTCATCATTGAGAAACTGATGTGAAAATTATCAGTCTGTTGGAAAGCAAGACGCCTTCCTGCAATGCTATTCCAAGATTTCTAAGGCATACAGCAATATTATAGACTTGGAACTAGATGGTGGTAGTTGGTATGAAGTAACAAAGCCTGGCTCAAGATAAAACGACAATGCCGGCAATTTAAGCATTGCTTTCTAATAGCTTTATGATAGGATGCTTTATACTGAGAGATTTTTATTAGGTTTGAAATATAATTTTCACAAAGTTGCCACAGAGTCAGAGTAAAGTGCATTTGCTAAACCCTTTATATTCTTTCCCCCCTGCTTCTCAGTATTGTTTCAGAATAGAAGGTGAAACTGTATTCCTCGGTGTGCAGTTTAAAGTCAAGAGCAGCAATATTTAGCACATGCTTGGGCAACCTTGTTTGAAATCCATGCCGCCCCTCTCTGGTGTTCTGATGTGCCTTTAGGGGATGCTTGCCTGTTTGTAGTTTGTTTTCTTTTGTTTAAGGTTTCAGCTACTGCATTGACTAATGATTATATAGCAGTAAACTCTCGTCCCTGCTAAATTCAGTAGTGATGCCTCAAAAGCATTTTTCCCTTGTGTGACATAAAACAATAAAAGAACTAGACAAACCCCTTTTGAGGAAGAATAATCCTTTGTTTAAAGAAAAGAAAAGGCATCTCCTTGACGCCAGAGGGTGGAGAATTCAAATCAAAGGCTGAGCTAATTGATAAAAAAATAAAACAAGTGTTAATTCTGAAAATTTTTTAGTCAGTTATTATTTGTCAAAAATCGTTACTAATATAACATTTTTATCTGTGCATAACCTTTTTATTGTACTCATTCTACAATATTTACTTAACACATTATTACTTGATTGACACCTCTGTTCTTGAATCTAAACTCTAAATAATGAATCTGTTTCTTCAGAATGTTGTTACCAGCATAATTAATCAATAGAATTTTGGTCAGATAATTATATTTTATTTCTTTGAGATAGCTAAATGTATCATTTCTCCCTGTGTTTGTTTCTTAAAAATTAAAACAGTTTGTTAAAAAATATAATTTATATATTACAAAAGTAACTAAGAAAATAAAACAACCAATAGATTCACATAATACATATTCTTAGCCTTTAGATTTACCAATACCAAGTCCAAAGAATTTGAACATGTCATTTAATTGTTCTCCTTTCAATTTTTTTAATGAGACTTGTGGCCATGATTCTGAGTGATAAATTCTTCTTGATTTGCCTCCAGTTGTCACTGGCTGAACCTTAGGGAATGAAAGATTAGTTACGGTTGCAAACGACTTATTATTTTAAACTGGAGAATTTTTAATGTTCTTAACCCAATTAAGCAGAGAATGAAGAATCTATCAATATTGTTGTCAGTTTATTAGAGGAAAAAAAGTCTTCCAAATTTTAATTTAGCTGGAGATGCTGTTCAATTTTAGCTTTTAATTTAGAATAGAATAAGATTCTATTAAATTAGTAGTTGATGTTGGTGCCTAAATGTCGCATCACTAACATAAGAAAATTGCCTTGTGATTTAAACAAAAATGAGCAGAGTTTCAGCCCTCATCCAATTTTTAATAACATTTGTCTTTTAGCAACCAAGTCCTTGAATAACGTAAGCAAACTGTATAATTATTTGCATGTGCTTGGTCTTGTAGTGAGATTAACATGTGTATTCATAATTTTAATCCCAAATTTCAAAACTGCAAGGAAAAAAAGTTTTCTTTTTACGCTTACGTAATGAATCCAAGAGACCACATTCAGGCCACAAAATAGTCCAACTTGGCCCCAAACACAGGTGCTCCCAGTTTGAACATTACGCTTGGCTTTTCTGCAGAGAAACGAAATGAAAGAGCAACTTCAAACGCAGGTGCAAAACCCCACATCTGTGAGGGACAGCCCGAAACCATGGCTTTCGCCTGACCGTTTTCGGCTTGTAAGCCTCATCCTCCACGGAGCACCTGTGTCAGAACCAATCAGAGATGTGTATAAATGTTATCAACACCTACACATCATTACTTATTCATCAGCATCAGTACCAAATATTGATGCAAACATGCGAGAGTGGATTTTTTTTCTTTCCTATGGAGCCACTTTTTTCTGGAGCTGATGTCCATTTGCCCCGATGGCTGATAAGAAGTAAAATACACAGATAAGAAAAATTTGGACTATTTCAAGCTTTAAACTCTACAATCATTTGTGTAGGTATCACTTTTTAATCTTTAAATCTAATTTCTTCCGTGGGAGAAATGAAGTGTGCACAAAAGGTTCAAATACATTGATTGCCTAAAAGCCTAACTGCAGTAACTCCACACTTTGTGGAGGACTTTATGCAGACTCCATTTCTCTGGTCGTCTGGTGACTTCTAGCTGTTTGATTAACACTCAGAGAACCTACATTTGAAGCTATATAAGATTTGGTTTTTCAACAGCAGTAGCAAGCAGCAGAAGCAGCAGGACCTGGCGTCCTGGCAAACTCCACAGGCATTTGGGTTAGTGGCTTTGTGTTTGCCTCTGGGTCTTTCCTGCACAGGCTGGGAAGGATGGGCGGAGGCCATGGGGCTGTTAGAGGCTTTGGAAACCATTTCTTTTTTGACAATTTAAATTTATGTGGTTTTTAATTATCTGTAAACAAAGCCTTTTAAATCTAGCACTAAATCTCCGTCCAGGTCAGCTGGCATCCAAAGGGATGGTTGTTGATTTATTTCTGAGACTGCTTTTCTTTTCCTAAAAAAACCCTCTCAATCAGTTTATTGTCCTCCAATAGAGATACACAAAACACACAAATCACTTGGCCCCTCCCCCCCACTTTGAATGAATAGATAAAAATCCATCTGTTTTTTATCTGCCTGTTCTGAGGAGCCAAATTTGTGCTCTTTGTAAAAAATGGCCCCAATGATACAATTTCCTAGCAAACAGCTAGGAAGATTGACCAACACTTAATTTTTAGTCAGTGATGTTTTATAGTTGAGAAACTTTCAGTTTAGTTTTGGCTCTATACTGTCATCAGATGGAGATCATTTGTGCTGTAAATAAGAGCAAAAGATGTAGCAAGAAAAATGTGTATTTGGTTATCAATGGTTCACAGTTAGACTATTGATTACATGATTTTCTTTATAAAATAAAAAATATACCATAAAAGATTGGGAGAAAGGGTGGAGTAGTGCAAATGCTTGGTTTTCTATAGATCGTCACAATCAGCAATGGTCTTTCAAAACTGTAACTTAAGACACATACAGGCAAAGATCTGACTGTAGGTGCCTGGCTCTTGGGAACGCCAGAGAACCGCGGACCGTTTCCCGTTTGCAGCACGCTGAGCCCTGGCCCTGGCTGCCCTCCCGCCTGCCTCCAGCTTGAGACTCTGTGTTGCAGTCGTCCCATTTCTCTGACAGCCAGTTCTCAATGTCTCTGCCTCAAGTGAGAAAAAAAAAATGAACCATTGCAAATGAGGAGAGACATAGAGCTCTTGGGAAAAAAAGAACATAAAACCCACAGAGCAACTGTGTTCAAGTAAAAGCTGTCACTGCGGAGAGGACTGAAGATTCAAACTCTGGCACAAGATTTCTGTTTTACGCAGGCCCCCGCTCAGAGCTTTCGAGAGAGAGTTTTCAAATATTCCTTTCTTTGTCTCTCTACTATGAGCCCTCGGTTCCTGTTTTGAAAAAGAACCAAAACACCAAAAGAATGCTTTTGGTCTCTTTTTTCTAAATGTGTTTGTATATGTGAGTTATCTCATATGGAGGATTGATTTTTTTTTTTTTCTTCCAAGTCTATTTTTAATTTTCAGTGGTGCCAGATAAAAGAGGATTTGCCTTTTTTTTTCAGAAGAGAGTGGATTTGAGTCCTCATTTTGCTGGTTATATGTATGTGGATAAATTACTTAACTTTTCTAGTCACCTTTTCTCATCTGTAAAATGGGAAAATGTCTATCATGTGGGGTTGAAGTATGGACTAATATAACATAATTTAGAGCATAATTTCTTATAGTACTGTTATGTATTTACACCAAAAATATTGCAGACCAAGGAACAATTTGAGAATAAAACAATAAATGACAACTAAATAAATAAATAAACTAATTGATTAATTAATTAATGAAGAAAGAAAAGGAAAAACTCCCTAGCAAACAGGAAGAGTATTCAGAATGAATCCCTAAAATATAAAACCATGAGAATTAAGTTAGGACTGTAAAAAAAAAAAAAGTCAGAGATTTAAATAAAAACTGCATATTATGACATCACTGGTTTAGATAAAGTAAACAGAATTTGGTTCTTTAAAAATAGTTCATTATTGGGAGCAGCTATTTTAAAAGGAATAGAGAGATAGTCCTCCTGATGCAGGGGTGAAGAAGTTTGAAGCATGAAAATTGTGAACAGAAGCTGAAAAGTTGAGTAGCCCCTGGCCACCCCAGAGGTGACTCCTACCAGCATGGCTCCCATGGGGCTGAGGAAGAGGAGGTGGTGGGGTAAGGGCCACACCTATTTCACTCATTATTCTCCCCAGTGTTAGTCAGGCCTTCCCGGGGCTTGAGCAGCTCCACTGCTGGGTACACGTCCAAACCAGATAAGCCCTTGCTCAGTTGGTTTTGAAGATCCATGGACTTTAGTTGAACTATTCTGCAGTAGAGTCACACTTGTTGGAATCTCAAGTTCATTCAGGATGAAAATGCTGAGGAAGCTAGATTTCTACTCCCTTACCATAAAGTCTCAGTGCAACTTTGCTCATCATTGTACAATCGTTCATTCATTGATTCATTCAGCTAACTTTTTTTTTTAAAAAAAGTATAGTTGGTATATGATATTATATTAGTTTTAGGCATACAATATAGTGATTCAACATTTATATATCTTACAATGTGATATCCACACCAAGTCTAGCAATCATCTGTCACCATGCAAAGTTATCACACTATGATTGACTGCATTTCCCTTGACCTTTTCACCCATCCCTCTACCCTTCTAGCCTCTGGCAACCATCAGTTTGTTCTTTGTTTCTGAGTCTCTTTTTGTTTTGTTTATTCATTTCCTTTGATTTAAAAAAATTCCACACATGAGTGAAATTGTGCAGTATTTTTCTGTCTTATTTAATTTAGCATAATATTCTCTAGGTCCATCCATGTTGTCACAAATGGCAGGATTTCATTCTTTTTTTTAATTGGTGAGTAATATTCCATTGTGTGTATACATATAACAGATCTAACTTTTTCTGAGCGTCTGCTAAGTGTCAGACACTGTGCTGAGCTCTAGGAATGAAACTGAACTACAGAGGCATGTTCTCTTGCTTCTGAAGAATATAACTATTTGAGGTGGTCTCAGGCAACCCTATCAGCATCCCTCCATGGTGGCTTTGGAGCCCTAGGGCTTTCCAATTGATTAATATGCACCCAGCCGCCTTTTAAAAAATAATAGCTAATATTTAATAATGGTTTATTATGTGCCAGATACTGCACTAAATTTATCTATTTCTCACCTCCAAGATATGTTTGTACTTTTTGACATTTCCCCCACTCCCCAGCCCCTGACAACTATCATTCTACTCTCTGTTTCTATGAATTTGGCATTTTTAGATTTTACATATAAGTGAGAATATATATTTATTTGTCTTTCTTTGACTTATTTCGCTTAGCATAATGCCTTCAAGTTCCATTCATGTTGCAAATCACTGGATTTTCTTCTTTTTTATGGTTAAATAATATTTCTGTCTATCTGTCATCACATTTTCTTGATTAATTTATTTCTTGACAGATGCTTGGCTTGTTTCCATGTCTTGGCAATTGTGAATAAAGCTGCAATGAATAGGGGTACAGATTTTTCTTTGGAATAGTGATTTCACTTCTTTCAGATACATACCCGGAAATGAGATTTCTGGATCATGTGGTAGTTCTATTTTTAATTTTAGGAGCAACCATTATACTGTTTTCCATAGGGGCTGCACCAATTTACATTCCCATCAATAGTGCACAAGGGTTCCCTTTACTCCACATCCTTGCCAACTTTTGTTATATCTTATCTTTTTGATGGTATTCATTTTAGCTGGCATGAGGTGATATCTCGTTGCGGTTTTGATTTGCATTTCCCCAATTAGTGATGTTGAACACGTTTTCATTTATCTGTTGGCCATTTGTATGTCTTCTTTGGAAAAATGTCTATTCAAGTCCTCTGCCCACTTTTAAGTGGGATTATTTGTTTTTTGTTGTTGTTTATTTGTTTGTTTTTGCTATTGAGTTGTATGAGTTTGTTATACATTTGGATATAACTCTTTATAGATATATAGTTTGCAAATATTTTTTCCTATTTTGTAGGTTGCCTTTTCATTTTGCTAATGGTTCCCTTTGTTGTGCAGAAGCTTTTTAGTGTAATGTAGTAACATTTTTTTTTTATTATTGCTTGTTCTTTTGTTGTCATAACCAAAAAAAAATTTTCTCAGACAAATGTCAAGGAGCTTTTTTCCTATCCTTTCTTCTAGAAATTTTATATTTTCAGGTCTTACATTTAAGTCTTTAATCCATTTTGAGTTCATTTTTGTGAGCGGTGTAAGATAGAGAGGTCCAATTTCATTATCACGTGAATAGTTTTCCCATTGCTACTTTTTGAAGAAACTATTCTTTCCCTGTTGCATATTCTTGGCTCTTTTGTCAAATACTAGTCGATCATATATTCATAGGTTTTTCATTCTTTTCCATTGGTCTATGTCTGTTTTTATGCCCGTACCATACTATTTTGGATCCTATAGTTTTATATTATAATTTGAAATCAGGAAGTGTGATGCCTCCAGGTTTGTTCTTCTTTTTCAGAATGGCTTTGGTTATTTGGGGTCTTTTCTGGTTCATATGAATTTTAGAGTTGTTTCTACTATATCTGTGAAAAATACCATTGGAATTTTGATAAGGGTTGCATAAAATCTATAGATGGCTTTGGGCAGTATCGACATTTTAACAGTATTAATTCTTCGGATTTATGAACATAAATATTTTTCCATTTATTTGTATCTTCTTCAATTTATTTCATTTTATAATTTTCAGTGTATATATCTTTTACTTCCTTGATTAAATTTATTCTTAAGTTTTTTATTATTTTGGATGTTAGTGTAAGTTGGGCTATTTTCTTTCTTTCTTTTTTAGATAGTTTGTTGTTAGGTATAAAAATACAAATGATTTTTATACCTTGATTTTGTATCCTGCAAAATTTACTGACTTCGTATATTAGTTCTAATCGGTGTGTGTGTGTGTGTGTGTGTGTGTGTGTGTGTGTAGCTTCTAGGATTTTCTATATATAAGATCATATTATCTGCAAATAGAGTCAATTTTCCTTCTTTTTTTCTGATGTGTATGCCTTTTATTCATTTTTTTCTTGCCTAATTATTTTGGCTAGGACTTCCAGTCCTATATTGAATAGGAGTGGTAAGCCAGAAATTCTCTATGATACTTTACCCACTTCCAATTCCAAAACTATCAATCATATGATTCTAGGGCTTAAATCAGACAGATTACTAGTTTCTAGGGCTTTTCCTATCTTTCTAACTTTGTAGTGGCACATACAGACATGCCAATATGATAATTGCAAAAAGTAGACCCTTAATGAATGCTTTTTTAATGGATTAGTTAAATTAAATAGGGT
>NW_006436811.1:11324709-11329184 GCF_000325575.1 Pteropus alecto
CTTTTAATTTTTCTGATGGGGATAGAAGAGTTTGCACATTTTCTTTCTTGTGCCAGGGGGATTTCTAAAATATTTTTCTTATGTCAAAGAGCAATAAAATTGTCCATAATCTGTTCCTATAAAACTGAGATCCCAGAAAGAGAATTTTTCATGGTAGCACTTGTTAAAATACTGATAAAGAACGGTCAGGACTTAGACTAGAAGGATGAAATTCTGGCAGGGGCTAACGTGGGCCTTGCAAAAGCCCTTTGAAGCGGCAGTTTCTTCTACTTTGTGGCTGGATGCTACACAAAGTGTGGTGTTTTCTGAAGTTCCTTCCAAGTCTCAGTTTTCTTGAGGCTCTACACATTGGCCTTAAAATTCTTGCCTTCTATCAGGGACTAAATTAACAAATATAAGGAGTAGATTCTTAAATGTCTAATTCCAGCCCTACCTCTCTCATATCCAGACACATTAATCCAACTGCCTACTGAAAATTGCCACATAGATATCTCACATTTTCCTCAAACCTGAGATGTCTGAAATAGAATTCATCATCTTCCCATTAGCTACTCCTTACATTTTTTCTACAACGCAAATGATATGTCCCAATTGCCTGACCCAAAGCCTTGACTCCACATTGTCTTTTCTTCTCCACTTGCCATCAATCACCACGTCCTGTTGAATCAGCTTCCTAAATATATCCCTAATCTATCACCCTCACTAATGCATGCCACACCTCCATCACCTCTAGACTAGAGTACTGTAAGAGTCTCCTAATTACATTTCTTCTTCTAGACTTGTTTCTTTCTAATTCATTTTCCTCCTTCTCATCAAAATGCTTCCTCCGAAATCCGAATGTACCAATATATGGCCAGTTCTTCAGGGAGCCTTCAAACTCTTCAAAAGGTCTCCATTGCCTTAAGTTCAAACTTCTTAGCTTAGCAAACCTTTTCAGCTACCTTCTTTCTGCATCTCCCCTGGATTTCAGACATAGTGATGTTTCTAGTTCCCAGGATATATTGATGGTTCCCAGGGTTGTGTTTTTGCTCCCAATTTACTTTTTAAAGGAAGCCTTTACCCTTTTCTTCTCTCTCATACTCTCATCAATGGCAGCCTACTTATGCCAGGAAAAATATACAAAATGCTATAGGAACATAGAAGAGAGACTTATTTCTAGTGAGAAGGAGACCTAAGGAAAGCTTCATGGAAGAAGGGAACTTTTAAGCTTGTCTTTGAAAATGGAGTAGGATTTCAACAGGTGAAGATTGGGGAAGGACATCACATGCTGAAGAAAATGAGTGGTGAGCTGAGGTGGAGAAGTACATGGTATGGGGAGAAAAAAGAGCGAGGCAGGGGTCCAGAGCACACAGAAGGTAGGATGGTACTTCTAGAGGATGCTGAAAACTGGAAAAATAAATTATCCTCATATTAAGGAAGCCCTTGAATGCCTCACCAACAATCAAAACTCACAGGAGGCTTTTGAACAGAGCAATAAACCTTATTTTCTTCTGCTGTTATCTACCCACAGTAGCATATTATGTTCTCCTTATCTTTTATACTGTGCATCTGCAAAGAAATTGCCACGATATCACTTCTGTTTGGAGACCTTCTCCAACCACGTTGAAATAATGCTTTCCCCTCCTTACTTAGCCTCTTGGAGCAGTATTTTGCTATCTGAACTTCAGCAACACTTTTCGTTGTTGTCGTTTCCCTGGGCACACTGCTATTAGAAACTAACTGATAGGGGGTATAAATTGTTCTGTAATTGTAATCACTGTAATAAAGAACTCTTATCTAAATCTTCCACTTCTATCTGTCATTTGATTTAAATATATAGTCTCCACCTAATATCAGTTCTGTCATATTAATGATATACACTGAGGAATGTTCTCTTGGGAGTGCAATATTATTTCTTTTACTCATTATTCTTGTTGAATTCAAAAATTCAGGTTTTACTCACTTTCTAGGGGGTGAAGTACATGCTGTGTCAGGCATATGTTGTGACTCTTTTCTTCCAGTGTGGCTTGCTGTTTCATTTACCTTTAAAAGTGTTTTTTTTTTTTAACATATTTTTTTCAGATTTAATTTACATACCATAAGTTCACTCAATTTAATTGCCCAATTCAATGATTTTAGTATGTTTATGGATTTGTGCTATCATAACCACAATATAGTTTTAGAACATTGCTATTACCTTAAAATCAAAACATACCTAATTATAGTCATCCCTCATTCCCACTTTCAGCCCTACCAATGGCTAATAAACTTAGTCTCTTTACATTTGACTTTTTCGGATATTTTATATTGATGGAATTATTCAATATGTGTTCTTTTGTATCTGCCTTCTTTTGCTTAGCACATTTTTGAGGTTCAGCCATGTTGTAGTATGTATCAGTATTTCTTTTTATTTCTAGTAGTATTCCCTTGTATAGCTAGACCTCATTTTGTTTATTCTTTTGCTGGTTGATGGCCCTTTGAGTTATTTTTACTTTTTGGCTAGTGTGAATAATATTGCTATGAATATTAGTGCACAAGTTTTTGTGTAGATATGTTTTCATTTCTTTTCGGTAGATTTCTAGGATTGGAATTGCTGGATAATGAGGTAAATTTGATTTTAGCCCTTTAAGCAAGTGTTCACATGCTTTCCAAATGGCTGCTCCAGCGTACACCGCCACAGGAAACACACAAGGGCTCTTTTTCTCCACATCCTCGCCAACACTTGCTATTGTCTCTCTTTGATTATAGCCATTTTAGTGGGTGAAATGGTATCTCATTATCATTTTAATTTGTATTTCCCTAATGACTAATGTCGAGCATCTTTTTATATGCTTATTGGCCATTCGTATATCTCCTATGGATAAGTATCTGTTTAAATCCTTTGCCTATTTTTTAATTGAGTTATTTGTCTCTTTAGTATGGAGTTGTAAGGGTTTTTATATGTAATCTGGATGCGAGTCCTTTATTATATATGTGATTTCCAAACACTTTCTCCCATTCTCTGTGTTGCTTTTCTTTTCTTTTTTGTCTTTTTATCTTCTTTTCTCCTCCCAGCTTTATTGAAATATAATAAATAATTATTCATATTTACATTGTACAATTCAATTTTTTTTCAATTGGCATACAATAATATATTAGTTTTAGTTGTCTAGCACAGTGATTAGAACTCAAGTGTCTTTTTACTTTCTTGATGGTGTTTTACACTCTGAAATTTTAAATTTTGACAAATTCAATTCAAATTTTACTTTTCTCTCTGGGCTTTCAGTGTTCGCCCAATTTTTTTGAGGTGTGGGTCAAATTAATTTATGGAAACTCTGTTATGTATATGATTGCATAACAAATGGAGGCCTTTATTACCTTATTTGCAAAGTGGTTAGGTTTGCTTCCCCCTGAGGTATCCATTGATCTAGTGTAGATTTCCTGAAATGACAGCAGTGAATTATAATTACTTTTAGCTTTGGGGGTTCATTGCCTCCACAAACTCCTCTTTTTCCTCTCACTGTCCTGTCCTTACCCTTGAAGTAGTAATGACTCTCTCCTGAGAGCTTCAGAGTCTGTCATCCTCCCAGCTCCTGCGGGGGTTCTGGGACCACAGGAATCACCCACAGTATATTCAAAAAACCCATGTGCCTACTGTTGTAGACTAACCAAACTCACTTTCCTGGATTTGTCCGGAACTCTAGAACTCAAAGCAGCAATTAAGTTATGAAAAAGCCTGAACTAGGAGCCAGAAGACCTGGGTTATAATCCCGAATCTGCTTCTTGATTTGTTTTCTTACTGTGACAAAAAAATTACTTATTGTAATCTTACTGTAAGTTAACATTTTTCACTCAGGAAAAGAGCTTTTGAATTTCTAATGTTTGTCTTTTACATCAGTTTTTTCTCAGTGTGTGTGTGTGTGTGTGTGTGTGTGTGTGTGTGTGTGTGTATCTGTGGTGGGGGAAGTGACAGTGTCATCATACCTCCCTCCCCCACCCCTGCTTCCTAAGGTATTTGCAAGACATTTTTGGTTGTAATAATGGAGGAAGCACTACTGCATGTTTTGGATAGAGAGATCAGAGTTGTTACTAAACACCCTGCAATGCACAAGACAGCTCCTACAACAAAGAATTATTCAGCCCAAAAGAGCAATAGTGCTGAGCTTGAGACACCCTGCGTTAGAACATATTTTTATTAGTATTTTTAGAGAAATTTCTCTCTCTTGTTTTATCTAATACTTCCTTTCTTCCAAAGCCTAGCTCCCAAATGGAGCTTTCTTTGTGGATAATAAGTCATAATGATTATTTTTTTCATTTTTATAATTCCTATGCTACTTCTTATTATATCACTAATAAGCCTAGTACAATAAAAATAAAACTATACCTGTAGGCAATTTATATTTTTATAAATTGAGTATATATCTATCTATCTATATATATATATATATGTGTGTGTGTGTGTGTGTGTGTGTGTATTTATATATATGTGTGTGTGTGTGTGTATATATGAGCTAACA
>NW_006436811.1:11329723-11332384 GCF_000325575.1 Pteropus alecto
TAGCCGGCACCAGGTGCAGAGCTGACCCCTGGAGGACCACTACTCAATATGCCCCCAAGGCTGACATTTAACCATTGATGACTTCTGAGTAGGACCCTCTGACCATAGCACATCAATCAATAGTGTTCTTCCAACCCTGCATTCCCAGAATCACTTCTCATCTGTGCTGATCCCGTTTATTCTCATTAGTTGTTGGACTCAGTATAGCTAAAATTGCAACTGCAGATGACTTACAGAGACTATAGACAATTATATGGTAGACATCAGTTGGCCAGCAAACATAAAAGTACAATAATTTTTTAATTTTCATTTTACCTTAACGTGTTACTAAAAGAATCTCTGTCCTGCTTCTTTCGTGAAATCTACTTTCCTAATTGTCTTCATTGAGCTTAATTTAACCATATGGACTCTGTGTATGTGTGTGATTATCTGTGTGTGTGTGTCTATGCGTGTGTGCAGAGAGATGTTAATCTGTTCAATTAGAATAGATTTTACATGATATTCTCTCTGTAGAATATCCACTATTAAATTTTATAATTTTATCAAATAAATTCAACCAGTAGCTTTCCACTTTATTCATTTATTTAATTGAAATCTGATAAAAGATTTATAGGAATCAGATGTTTTATTAATAAACTATTTTTAGAGCAGTTTTAGATTTACAGAAAAATTAAATAGAAAGTACAGAGTTGCTATATACTCCCCGTTGCCACCGCCCCGGCTTCCCCTGTTATTAACATCTTGCACTGGTATGGTACATTTCTTATAATTGATGAGTCAATATCGATATATTATTATTAACTAAAATCCATAGTTTACATTAGGGTTCACTCTTAGTGTTGTACAGTTGTATGGGTTTCGCCAAAATAACGCGTATTATTATGTATCCACCATTACAGTATCAGACAGAATAGTTTCTCTGCCTTAAAAATACCCTATGCTCCACCCATTCATCCTTCCCCACTCCCATTCTTGGCAACCACTGCTCTTTTCACTGTCTCTACAGATCATCATATAGTTGAAATCATATAGTATATAGCCTTTTCATACTAGCTTCTTTCACTTTGCAATGTGCATTTAAGTTTCCTTCTTATTTTTTTTTTTGCTTGATAGCTCATTTCTCTATTTTGCAGAATAATATTCCATTGTATAGATGTACTACAATTCATTTATCCATTTACCTTCAATATTGAAAGATATGTTATTGCTTCACATATTGTAAATAAACCTGCAATAAACATTCTTGGCAGACTTCCTGTGGACCTAAGTTTTCAACTCACTTGGATAAATGTCTAGAAGTGCAGTTGCTGGATCATATGGTAAGCTTATGTTTAGCTTTGTAAAAAATTGCCAAACTGTTTTTCAAAGTGTACCATTTTGTACTCCCACCAACAATGAGTAAGAATTCTTCATGCTCCACATCCTCTCCAGCATTTGCTATTATCAGTGTTTTGGATTTTAGCCATTCTGATAGGTGTATAGAAATATTTCATTGTTGTTTTAATTTGAAATTCTGCCCCATAATGATGTTAAGCATCTTTTCATATGTTTGTTTGTTACCTGCTTATTTTCTCTGGTGAAGCATCCCTTCAAATCTTTTACCCACTTTTTAATTGCGTTGTTGTTTTTTTAAAAAGATTTTTTAAAAATTTATTGGAGTAACATTGGTTAATACAATTAAATAATTTTCAGATGTATATTACAGTTTGACATCTATATATTCTATTGTGTGATTACACCCAGAGTCCAGTTTCCTTCAACTACCATATATTTGCTCCCCTTTACCCACTTCACCCTCCCCCAATCCCCTTATATTTGACTCCCTTTATCCTGTTTACCTCTTCCCTACTACCCTACCTCCTACCGTCTGGTAACCACTAGTCCATTGTCCATGTCCCTGAGTCTCTGTTTTGTCCTATTTATTTGTTACTTTTAGGTTTATATCCCACATATAAATGATATCATGTGATTTTCAACTTTTTTCAGTCTGGCTTATTTCACTTAGCATGATTATCTCGAGGTCCATCCAGGTCGTTGCAAATGGCAGTATTTCATCTCTTCTTATGGCTGAGTAATATTCCATTGTATATGTGTACCACAGCTTCTTTAGCCAATCATCTATCATACAACACTTTGGTTGCTTTCATGTCCTGGCCACCATGATTAATGCTGCTATGAACAGCGGTGTGCAAATATCTTTTCGGATATGAGCTTTCAAGTCTTTGCGGTAAATACCCAGTGGGGGGATGGCTGGATCATATGGCAGATCAATTCTTAGTTTTTTGAGGAACCTCCATACTGTTTTCCATAGTGGTCGTACAAATTTGCAGTCCCACCAGCAGTGTATGAGGGTTTCTTTTTCTCCGCAACCTCTCCAACATTTGTTATTACTTGTTCTGTTGATTATAGCTATTCTAACAGGTGTGAAATGGTATCTCATTGTGGTTTTGATTTGCATTTCCCTAATAGCTAGCGATTTGAAGCATCCTTTCATTTTTTGTTGGCCATTTGTATGTCTTCTTGGGAGAATTGTCTGTTCAGGTCCTCTACCCATTTTTTAATTGGATTGTTTGTTTATTGTTATTGAGTCGTATGAGTTCTTTGTATATTTTGGATATTAGGCCCTTATTGGAGGGGGTGGTTGTCAATATATTTTTCTTT
>NW_006436811.1:11333626-11358925 GCF_000325575.1 Pteropus alecto
TGCATATGTTGAACCATCCCTGTGCCCCTGGGATGAAGCCCACTTGATCGTGGTGTATAATCTTTTTAATATGTTGCTGTGTTCGGTTTGCTAGTATCTTAATTAGGATTTTTGCATTTGTGCTCATGAGAGATATTGGTGTGTAGTTTTCTTTTTTGTGTTGTTATCTTTACCAGATTTTGGTATCAGAGTAATTTTGGCCTCATAAAATAAGTTGGGAAGTATTTCCTCCACTTCAATTTTTTTGGAAGAGTTTGAGGAGAATAGGTATCAAATCTTCTTTGAATGTTTGATAGAATTCACTGGTGAAACCATCTGGTCCTGGACTTTCACTTTTTAGTAGATTTTTGATGATTGTTTCAATTTCTATACTGGTCTATTTAGATTTCCCAGATCTTCTTGATTCAGTCTAGGAAGATTGCATTTTTCTAAGTACTGGTCCATTTCTTCTAGGTTATTAAATTTGTTATTATATACTTAAAAAGATTTTTTTGTATGTTTTGGATACAAGTTTTTTATCAACTATGTTTTTTGCAAATATTTTTCCTAATCTATGGCTTCTTTTTCTTCTGTTAATAATGTCTTTTGCAGAGCAGGACTTTTAATTTAAATGAAATCTAACATCAATATTTCTCTTTATGGATTGTGCTTTTGGTGTTGCATCTAAAAACTCATTACCAAATACAGGATCAAGTAGATTTTCTCCTATGCTGTCTTCTAGAAGTTTTATAGTTTTCCATTTTACATTTAGATCTATGATTCATTTTGAGTTAATTTTTGTGAAAGGTATAAGATCAATGTCTAGATTTTTTTTTTCTTTTGTGCATGTGGATATCAAGTTGTTCCAGCCCCATTTGTTGAAAATATTATCCTTTCTCCACTGCTTCGCCTTTGCTCTTTTGTCAATGATCTGTTGATTATATTTTTTTGATCTATTTCTGGGCACTCTGTTCTATTCCATTGACCTATTCGTTTATTCTTTCACCAATATCACACTTTCTTGATTACTATAGCTTTATGGTAAATCTTGAAGTAGGGTAGTGTCTGTCAGTCCTCTGACTTTGTTCTTCCATTTCAATATTGTTGTGGCTCTCTGGGTATTTTGTTTCTCCATATAAACTTTAGAATCAGTTTGTGGATATCCACAAAGTAACTTGCTGAAATTTTGATTTGGATTGCATTGAATTTATAGGTCAATTTGGGAAGAACTGACATCTTAACAATTGTGAGTCTTCCTACCTATGAACATGGAATATCTTTCCACCTATTTAGATCTTTGATTTCTTTCATTAGAGTTTTATAGTTTTCCTCATATTATATATAGTTTTTGGATTAACACATAAGTATTTCATTTATTTGGTGATAATGTAAATAATGTTGTGTTTTTAATTTCAAAATTCAGTTGTTCACTGCTGGTATGTAGGAAAGTGATTATACCTGTGTATTAGTCTTGTATCTACAAACTTGCTATAACCATGCTTAATAGTTTCAGGAATTTTTTGATTCTTTGGAATTTTTTACATAGATAATCATGTCATCTGTGAACAAAGACAGTTTTGTTTCTTCTCTATCAATATGTCTACCTTTTATTTCCTTTTCTTTTCTTCAAAGAAAATTTTTCTTTTATTAATAGCATTTTCTAGGACTTCCAGTATGATGTTGAAAAGCAGTAGTGAGAAGAGACATCCATGCTTATTCCTGATCTTAGCATAAGAGCATCTAGTTTCTCATCATTAAGTATGTTATTACCTGTAGGAGTTTTAAAAATATTCTTCGTCAAGTTAAGGAAGGTTCTCTCTATAGTTTGCTGAGAGTTTTTTTTTTTTTTAAATCAAGAATGGGTGTTGGGTTTTGTCAAATGCTTTCCCTGCAACCATTGACATGATCAAATGATTTTTCTTTTTCAGTCTATTGGTGTGATAGATTACATGAATTATTTTTGAATGCTGAATAAGCCTTGCATGACTGGAATAGATTCCAATAAGTCATAGTGTATAATTTTTTTCATACATTTTTGGATTTGCTTTGATTTGCTAATATTTTCTTGAGGATTTTTTGTCTGTATTTATGACAGGTATTGGTCTATAGTTTTCCTTCCTTGTTGTGTCTTTGTCACTTTTCAATTTTAGTACTGCCTAACAACATTCAAATGGATCACCAATGACCAATATTGTTGTTGACAGAATAATTTCCGTTTTGCTATTCCTCAGTTATCCAAGTTGAATTAGATAAAGAAAGGTCCTCAAAACCTTTACTAAAAGAGAAGTTTTTTTCCCTCAACATTATTAAGATTGAGAGCTTGCTTTTGTTTTAGATATAGTCAACCACTTATATGGAAATAATTTGCCAAGTTTAAGGTCATGGTGCTGATACAGATATTTTTCGTAATCATATAAAGCTTAAGGAAATGTGGCTGAGAAAGAAACTCTGCAGAGGAAAAAAAAAAAACAATTTAAAGCTCAATATCAAGATTAGGGGATTGGAGTGAGTGACATTTTTACTTATTAGTTGGTATTTTGAAAAGTGATTCATACAGTGAAGATAAAAGACCCAATGAGTTTAAAGGTGCATCTCTTTTAAGAAGTATTGAGAAAGCTTGATAAGAAATGATTAGAACCCAAATTATTATATTTATATTTAATTTGATTTGTCTTGAGGGATATATACATTGTCACATTTGCAAATGACATACCAAGGCATTATGAAAACTAAATGTAACTCAGACAAATGACTTACTTTTATGTTTGTGATTTATTCTGTGGTTTATATCCATAGTCTAACCAGTATTTCTGGAGACCAGTGTTAATATCACTTAACAGTTATATGATTAAGAGCCTGGTATAGTGATCAACATTCCCAGGCTTGTTCTATCGTCAGCCATGAAATGCTCATACACAGAATAAAATCCCACAGTTTGATTTCATTCTTTTACGTTAGCCCTTAATAATAATGATAAGTAAGATTAATAGAATGCTACATTGTGCCAGTTCCTAATGTGTTAAAGGCATTAATTCATTAAATTATTACAACAACCCTAAGGAAAGTACTAATATTTTCTATTATTTTATACATGAGGTACCTGAGGCACAGTGAGCTTACATAATATGTGAAAGGTCACCCAGCAGTTGGTGCAACCAAGACTTAAACCCAGACAATATAAATTTAGAAATTCCTCCAATCTACTGTGCTATACTGACTTCCAATTAAAGAAGAGACAAAAACAAGCAAATAGCTACAACTCTCTTTAAACAAGTTCTCTTTTTCATCTGTGGGAATCTTATAGGAACTTTAGACAAAACATAGAAAAAAAATTTTAATTTATATCTGTTTGAAGTAGTCTTTATATTTCAGTATTAATTTAACTTAATTTAACCTAATTTTAATTTAATTTAATTTAATTTAATAATTTAATTTAATGGTTTAAACCCCCCAAGGGGATTTATTAACTCTTCTGAGAAACTGACTTCAGGCACAGCTGTATCCAGGAGCTCAAATGCTCTTTTTGGTCTCTTTCTATATCTTTCAGATACATTTTCTTCATGCGATGGGCCAAATGGCTTCCAGTGGTTACATCCTAGCACCTTAACAACCCTGATAGAATAGTTAATTATGTTTCTATGTTTTGAGTAACACATTTTTAAAATCAAAGCTCATAATTTTGATTAGATCCATTTAACTTACAAATCTTCTGGATGGGCCTCTATGCTACTGTAAGTTGTAGAGACTTTTAGAGTTTTAGCCTCTTTTTGATGTTTACTCTTAGCTGAGAGTATAAATTATCTTATTAACATTGCCCACACCTCACACTATTTTTTGATGTAGAATTAAAACACTTATATAGAGATGCTCATTGTGATTTAGCTCCCTTAATACACTGTCCTCATGTGTTTTGAGTGTTCATATTCCGATTCTGACTCTGAGGTGGGAGACAAATGAAAACCCCTCCCCAACGTGTTGAAAAGGTAAACTAGATGTGAATGAAGTCACTAGCTGACTGACTTACTATGCTCAGACAAATTTCTTCCTTACAGCCCTGCCCTTCAACACAACTCCCTTGCTGACAGTGTAATGAAAGCCATGACCTGCCCTCTATGTGATAGGATATCACTACTCTCTGAAGCTATACGGTGCCCTCTCTTGTTTCCAAAGGTATACATGGGAGCTTGGCCCTTCCCTAGGCATCCAAATGTTTTAGGTCTTCCTTAGGGCTTATGAGTGTTCCAGAAAAGAGCAGAGAAGTATCCTCAAAGGGTAGGTAAGATAAGTGATTTGTGCAAGGATTCAAGACATAGTCAGAATCATAGTCCTCCCCCACCTCATAGTAATTTTCTCACTCACATCGATGATTGGCAGGTGGCATCTGGCAACGCAGCTGGCCTTTGCAACTTGTCCCCAACCGTAGGGCTGATGTTGGCCCTTTATTCCAGCACAGCTTCTATATACTAGAACAGCACTTTTTATAGTGGTCCCTTTCCTGGTCTACTTCCTGGTACTTTCCTGAAACAAGTACTCTGGGACCTTGCGCTGCAATGGAAACTTACTTAGGCATTTCCAACTTCAGAGCTAGTAAGAGCCTCCTTGCTTCACCTTTTCTCCCTTATCCTAATCTCTTCTGGGTCTCAACTTACTCCTCTGGTTTCTCTCATGCAAAAGCCCTGTGATGTTCCTTTCCTTCCATAGTGGGGCTTGGTGGCCACTAGATCAGAGTTCCAAACAAGACCTTAGCAACATGAAAATGCTAACTCTTTAGCATAAAATAGTCTTTACCAATATAAGTACTTTTAGGGGAAGAGAGGTTTTCTTTCCACCCTGGGGAGTTACATTTTGGTTTAAAATAAAATTTAAATAAATGGATTAATGACTATATTATGATGTTAAGAAAATATACATGGATTTAAACTTTCTATATAATATTATTCCAAATTCAAATGTATACTATATACGGAATTAAAATATTGAAGAAAAAAACAAACTATTAATGGCTTTATTTTTGAATAATGAGCATATGGATGATTTTAGTTTCTTCTTTATATTTTTCTTGTAATTTAAAAATTTTATACAATGAGTGGGAATTACTTCTTAAATGAGAAAATCCTAAGAAGACATTTAAATATTATAGAAGGCATGGAAAGTAAGAATTGAGAAAAGAGCATTGGATTTGACAACTGGAAGGTCAGCGATGGAATTTGGAAGAGTGGATTAGGATAGGCAGTGTCAGAAGAGGTCAGAAGGGATCAGAGCAAGTCAGGATAGAAGCACAAAGGCGTCTGATTCTGCCTCCCCTTTAGAAGGTACGGCTCTGAAAGAAAGGGGACTGTGTCATAATCATGTCATCTTTTTAGCGTCTACTATCTATTGTACTTGATTTTTTTTTTTACATTTAACCAACAAAACAATTAAACTTTGTAATGTCCATTATAAGAAGAAAACTGAGACTCAGGGAAACTAACTTGTCTTGCAAAAACAAACCACATGATACTAAAACCTGGTGACTTTCTACCATGCTCCACTGTTTCCTATAGAATGGTAAGTAAGGTCAGGTGAACGGTGTCTTTTATTGTCTCAGCTAGGGAAGACCCATCTAAGAAAGAGGCAAGAATTGCAGAGCTCTGTGCTCTCTACATATTTAGTGTCCTTGACAGTATGGGTTTGGACTCAGGCCGGTCTGGATTCAAATCTCTGCTCCGCCTATTACTACTCCCTACCTGACTCTGAGCATACCACTTAGCCCTTCTAGCCTCGTTTTTTTTTTTCCTAGTGGAAATAATAACATCAATCTCAGAGAGATGTTATGAAGATTAGGAGGATAATGTATGTCAAGGCATCTAGCAAAATGGTCAGCACAAAATAGATGGTTAATAGATGGTTGATGTAGTTGTTGATAATGTTTTTGTTATAATACAATTGAGTTGTCTTTGATTTTTCTGAGGTGTTAGAGGGCAGATCTTGATCCTGTTATATATTTTGAAATACTCTATATTTTAGTGTAAAAGATGAATAAAATTTTAGTCATTGGCTGAGTCATTCCTTTAACAAACATGTTAATGCCAACCATGAGCCCAGCACGGTTCTCGGAAGTGGAGGTGGAAGAATGAGTTAGATATCTTCTAAGAAGCAAGTGGAGAAACACTTATGTAAAGTGATTATCATCAAGCAGTTAATAACTGCTCTGATAGAGATGTGAGCTGAGTGCTGGGGAAGCCTGGGAAAGGTAGCACTCTGCCTGGGGCAGTTGCAAAAGGCATCAGAGAGAAGGTGATTTTTATAGTAATAATAACTAATACCATCTTTTGGGGTCTAAGAATTATACTAAATGTTTTGCATATTTTATTGCATTCCTCTTCATTATATTATCCTGCCTCCTAGAGAAGTTGCAATATTAGCAAATCCCCTGGATATACCTTCCAGAAAAAGTGAAGGTGCAAGGTTCTCCAAGTGTTTTCTGTGGGAAGCTACCCTTCACAGATGCCACCTCAAAAGGATTCCACAGTCAAGTACTTTTGAGAAGTAACGCTTTTGCCTCTTGGGGCATTGCAATGTATAATGATATCGTACAGGTTCCGAGAAGACGTTGAGATTTTTAAACTCAGACTTTTCCAAATAGCACATATAATTTATATTAAAAATAACAACTATAAACACCTTAAAGAACTAAGTTTTGATAAATTCTGTGGAAACGCTGATTTAGGCCATCTCTTACCTTCTAAGCAAACATCTGTACGCTTTCTAAAATACTGTTTGTTGTTGTTGTTGTCGTTGTTGTTGTTGTTGTTTTAACAGGGAGAGGCATGGGAGGGATAGTGACTTCTGTTATATATTTTAAGATATTTCTAATGAAAATGGCACAGTTGTGACGCAGGTGGAAATAGTAGTAAGAGAAATTGGGAAATTGTGAAGTGGCATAAAGTACAGAGCCAGATAACAGCAAAGCAAAGAAAGATTGTGCTGTTTAGAAAATGGTAACTTCCTAAAAATTTTAGGAAGATGATGTTATGACAAACTGTTTAGAAAATAAATACATAATTATCATTACACTGACATGAAATAATACACCAAGTTTATATTATTTTTCTTGGTTTTACTTTATATTAAGCCATTGCTAATTAAAATTTCACTTAGTTACTTTTTATTGTCTCTCAGTATTCTAAAAATTTGTTTTTGCATATTACCTGTTGATGAATAAGCTTTCTGAAATCACTAAAAAATAGTTTACACAGTTTATTATATTTAATTGCATAATTGATTTTCATTGATATTGTGATCCTGATCTGAATTTTCTTATCCAGCGTGATGAATCTTTTCTAATGTCTGCTTAATTATGACAATTCGATGAGTATCTGTTTAATGTAATAAAATTAAAGTGAGTTTAAAACTTGTATTTTACTTTAATATGATATAAATTGTTCTAGAAGATGATTAAATGATAAAAAGACATATCCCAGGGATGTCCCTTCCTGTGCTGACCCCACTTCTTTTGCACTTGGGCTCCTTCCCGGAGGTGGCAAATGCTCCATTCAGTTTTGATTCACACTTCAAAACTTTAGTTGTTAGCTCAAACACACTGCCCTCAAGGGGAAATAGAAAAGGCCAGAACAGACCAAGATGAGGTTTGACAGTGCGCTTGCAAAAAAATACATCACAGAGGTAAGCCCAGGTGCTGTCTGGTGTCCTTTTGGTTTGGGACAAGCATGAGAACACAGGGAAGGGATTTTGAGGCACTGAGGAATTTGCCTGTCCAGGAGGGGAGCAAGCTAGAACAGTAGTCACAAGTGTTCAGGAGGTCTGCTTTCTTTTTCTCTCCATGGTCAACTCAGATTTTACAATATACATCTCTTTTCCTATACTACAGTAAGGTTAAAAAAATTAACTAAGGTTTACTTTTTAATTAAATGTAGTACCACTTAAGAAGATGTATGCTAATCATGATGCCAAATCTGCCGCCCTCAGCTTTACAAGATGCTGGCCCCAGCAGAGGCTGTAAAGCTCTCGATAAGAGAGGCGAGGAGCAAGGTGCAGGTCTCCCAGCGATAACCTCCTGACTCCGACATCATAGGTCTTCCTGCTGGAATTGAGTTCTACATCTTACCCGATGGGTTATTGTCACAGATGAGTAATGAATGCACCCTGCCAGAGTCCCAGGGTACAGGAGGCGGTCGGTCAGGCTACCGGGAGGCCCAGCTGCCGGGCGGGCAGCCTTGGACAGAGGAAGGGAAGGCAGTTAAAGGCGCAGGACCTGCCGGGGGAGCAGCCACAGGCCGTGCACGTTGGCTGGGGCAGGGAGGTATGCATTAATCACAATGTTCTCTGGGCTAAAGCAGCCCAGACCACAGAACAAAGGCAGAACATGATGAAGAAGTCATCTCTGCCAGCTGGGAGTGTTCAAGACTGCTTTTCAGAAGGTGAAATAAATGGCAGTTACCACCACCGCAAACCGAGGGCATAGGCATGATGATTAGGTAGCGTGATTGGGGTGGTCTGTTTTCGCTCTTTCCAGTGTTCCTTTGTGAACTGCATTTGTTTATTTGGATGTCTGATTTCCTTGTCGCCACCTAAAGAATTTGTTTCAGTGGTGAAGGGACCGCTTTCTGAGGGACTGACTGCACCGCAGGCTTGATACGAGTTCTGAATTAGTTTCTGGTTATGATTTAAAAAATAATGTTTGGGGAACTTCAGAGATATAACAGATGACATCATTAATTATAATTTTAAAATCTTTGTGCTTAATGTGTTTATGTATTATTTTAAAAATTACCATTGAATTGATTTATCAAATAGACTTCCATTAAAAAAAAAGAAAGAAAAAAAAAAAAAAGAAACTGTCCCCAGCTTCTTGCAGTGAATTCTGATGCTCCACTTGACCATTTATTTTCCTGAAAGGGGTGGGGGGGAGGGGAGATACTATGCCTCTAGCCAAAGATAGCAAAACTTTAAGAGCAGAATTAAAAATATGTCACCTAACTTTTTCTCTCAGCTTAAGATAGTCCACAGTTTTTAAGAATGATGATTTAGAGACAAGCAAACCAATTGACATTTTATTTTATATTTTTATAGTAATTGCATATTTATAATCCTTTTCATTCGGAAAGATTTTTTTATAATCTTCACATTTGCTAAAATAATAGTTTTAATGCTTTTTATTTATTTATTTTTTTAAGTGTTATCAGAAATCCTTGAAGAAAAGGAAAGAGAAGGGTGGAATTAAGCAGAAGTACAGTCAGTCGGGCACTAGTTCAGGCTGGGAAAAAAAGAGGGACAAAGTTTCTTCCCGTCAAACCAAGAGCGGCCAGGGTGTCTGACCTGGGTGACAGAGCACTGCGAACTTTCTGATTAGCCAGTCACTTGGACCAGAGTAGTGATAGTCCCCTGAATTCTTTTTTTCTTTGCAATGATGAAATTGTGTTAGAGATACCTAGTGACCTGGGAAAACTATGTTTCTATTTTGTAATTCAGTTCACTTTTTAAAGTAACTCACTTCTTTTTTTTCATTTTTAGTAACTATGCTATATCTCCCACCTCTCCACTTTCGATCCTATGCTAATCAGAGAGGCAGCATGTTAGAGACACCAATCTAGCTGTCAGCAGACCTAGAATCTAGTTCTGTGTTGCCAATTACTAATTGTTTGGCCTTTGGCAAGCAGTTTTATTTTGGGGAGTAGAGGGGAACTCCTTTTTCTTATCTGTAAAATTTGGACTTGGCCATGGAGTTTCATTGATTCTTTGCTGATTCACCTTTAAATGCAATTAAACTACAAAATCTTCAAGTGTCTCTACTTGCCATTGAACAATGGATTTAGAAATTTATTTGAAAGATCCATCGTGAATTAAGATATGCTAACTATTCCAATAATAACAGTTTTGCTAAATTCACATGTATAGTCTATAAGATAAAGTTTCCTAGTGCCTTAAATATGGGGAAATCTGAGGTTTGTAGATTATGATGTACAGCATTCCAATAACTGCAAAATTAACACATCAATTACCATAAATTATGGTCCCTAATTTGCAGCGCTGTCCAGTGATTTCTTCTCTTAGCCTACCTGGGTGGTTCTGGCTTACTTCCTGATAACAAACCGATCCTCACCCATCATTATAACATAGTGTTCTGAATACAAAGCAGACCCACTTTCATCAGAACTGTGGTGTATGAGTTAATGTGTATTCATGCAAATAACTACCCAACCTTTTGTGGGTAGGATTCTCCTAACCCCTGGGTCATCATCTGGATAAATATATTTGCTTTCCATGGTCGTGGAAATAAAAGAGTGGAACAAGAAGACTCAAAGCAGCTCTTATTTCAGAAGAACGGTTACTGTCCCATCATTTAGAGTAAATCAGGGTGTCCTATTTTGAGCCAAGTAGATTGAATAAGTACATCATGATTTGAAAAATCAATTCTGTTAACCTCCAACCCACAGCAGCACCCCAGTAGGCTCAGATCAAATGAGTATTAATGTTTTTCTGAATAAGTGATTCTACTAGATAGGGTCATTATATTATTACTATTTTTGCACTAAATTCTTAAATTTTGCAAATGACTCAATTAGCTTAAAAATATGCAAAGTGCATAATTTCCAAAAGAAAGAGAGGAAAAATAAACCATAATAAGTAGAAGACTCTGAGCATGACTCTGTATATAATCTTAAAAGTCTAATTCAGTTTAAGATATTAATTGTAGATGAGACTCTGAAAATATTATTTAGCTACAGAATACGTCGGATATATATATATTTCATCATGTTAAAATTTGCTCAGGTGGAGTTCCTTTTGAATCCTGCAGAAGTATCAAGAAGCAAACTTCATAATGTATTAAGGACTGATAGAGCAGATCTAATCATGGAAAGCATGAGTAAGTGTTCATTTCTTGCTACACAGAGGTTATATTGGTGAGAAAAAATAATCTTCCTGAATGAAAATAATTCCAACGCTCGCTCTTTTAAAATAGGATTCTCTTTTTAGAGTTTGCTATGGCCTGTGCTGTTACGCATGCTAATGCATTTGAATTGCTGCTAAAAAGAAACTAAGTTTTTGTTTGAATTTAACACACGAGGATCCATTTCTGCCTATCAGTCGTGTAGCGGCGCATTCCCTGAAGTGTATCCCATCTGCTTTTGGGAGCTCTCATTGCAATATGCAGTGATTGCAGGATAAGCACACCATTTTCCTGTCAATACTTTCCTATTAGCCTCCTGGATCCATACATCATCATCTTGCTGGCCTGCAGTTTGCTTATCTTTGTCTCTGAGGCTGCCTTTGATTTATCTAACACCCAAGCTAATGAGGCATGGAGCCCAGGGTGGCTCCAAGGATAATGCACTCCTGTATAAAAATGCTTAAGGAAGGATCAAGTGCTAATCCATTCTAGACTAAAAGGCCCAACCCTTCAACAAATGTTGTATTTCTTAATCGCTAAACTAAGACTGTAATAGCTCCTCCTTAAGCTACTACCATCAGTAAAACTATATACACTAACTACATGCAATTTACAAAAAAAACCCTGAAAATTGGATTTTAATTTGTGCTTCCAAAAAAAAAAAAAGCCAAAAAATAGTTTCTATCTTAGCAACAATTATCACCATTATTTGACAGCATTCTTATGCAAAAATAAGTTAGCTTTAATATTTAATTTACTGTAATAGTTTTATATTCCCTAGCTGGGACTTATGTTTTTCTAAAGACAAAAATAACAGAAGCTACAGTGTTACTGTGGCAAGGATAAATCAAGCCAGCTATTTCAATAATGGAGGTAATTATAAAGTGTACATATCTGAAATGTACCAAGTAGTTAGGGGTTGTTTAATTAACATAAAAATTTCAATATCATCACCAAGTGTGTTGGTATCACAAAAGCATTGTTAAAAATGTATTTTAAAACAGTAATGATTTTCACTATTTCAGTTATACATATTTTAGCCTTAAAAATATTTTTTTACTGATACACAGTACCTTCTACATCATTATGACTATACAGCACAGCGTAAAGAAGCTAGAGACTATTTAATTTGGTCAATATAAATAACCAACCTAGTAACATAGGCCCAGAATATTTCTCTTAGAAATAATGTCCAAATAGAGTATCTTTATTAATCTACATGCATAGATAATTCCAAATATCTACTACTCCTATTTATTTTTTCAGTGCAAGAACCTTAAATTCAGTGTACTTCTCTATTTTCTTTAAAATATTTTGTTATTTCTATTAATTGTATGCAGAGAGAAATAAGATGCAGAAGATTCGTCCCTTTATGAATTTTTTGCCACTTACTAGGGTCAAACTATTCTATTTAAAAGCAAATATGGAAGAAAGAAGAAAGGGAGAAAAAGAAAAAAGAGAGAGAGAGAGAGAAAGAGAGAGAGAGAGAGAGAGAGAGAGAAGAAAAGGCCAGTCTGCAACTAAATTGTGGTGAAAGTCCCAGGAGAAGAAAGGCTCACTCAGAATCATGGTGCAACAAGAAAATCCTTCACTCATTGGTTCACTCTGTGTCCCTGAGGACCTGACCCAGGTAGTAAGTCCTTTTATTGGTCACTAACCAACATTATTGAGAACCAGGGTGGAATTTAATGATGTGACATTATTAGGAATTGTTATTGAGATGTAAATGATCTTCAGTTGGTTTATTTAAGCCATATAAAGAACCTAGTTTAGAATGAAAATTACTTATTGATTATTAGAGCAATTAACAGAATAAATTTTAGTGCTGGTATTAACATTTTTCTAAAGTCTAAAACTGTTGCTGCTTAAACTCAACAGAACACTTAATTGGTCTGGGACTCAAAGATTATTTTCTTTGAGGAGATTTATCCTTAAAGGATTTTTTTAAAAAAACAAGAAACCAATTGCCAAAACCCATTCTAAAGTACGCGAAGTTCTTCCATTTTGACTTTTAATAGGGGGCAAAAACATGCTAGATTATGATGGAGATACATAAACTTAATTGAGAAGGAAAGGAATGGAATATTCCATTTTGCTCTACTAACAAAACAAAACAAACAAAAAAATACAAAACCTTTTGAGGTCAATTAAAGTGGAATCTGTATTGTAGATTTCCTGTTTCCTTTCTTTTGCTAACATCTGTCAGTCAGTCAGTATCATTCATTATTTATGGGGTTAACTTTCCTTAGTTATAATTCTTTCATTCATTAGTTTTCATTTTAAAGATAGGGTTAATTCTTAGAATATGGCCTTTTCAGAACGAATCATCTTTTTCTATGACTTTTAAGAAGTAATAACGATGTGTACAGTTATCTATACAAACATGTAGAATAAAGTTAATAAGATACACAATTCAACACCTAATTGTTGAAATATATTTGAATTATTTCAATGTTATGGGCAAACTTTTTTTTTTTTAACTTATATTATTTCCATTAGCTTCAGCCCATGGTGCCGTGCCGGATTCTCTTCAAAAAGTATTTCTAATGGGCCTAATCTATTAACTGATATCGCTATTATGTAGTCTTAAATGACATACGAAAGCCTGAATGAAAATTTGGGTTAAATTATTGTGTTAGTTTCTTGGTGGCACTATAATAAAGTGGCTTAAAACAACAGAAATTTATTCTCTTACAGTTTGGAAGGCTAGAAGTCTAAACTCCAGGTGTCACCATGTCCAGGCTCCCTCTGAAGGCTCTGGGGAAGAGCTTTTTCTTGCCTCTCTGTAGCTTCTAATGGCTTCTGGAAATCCCTGGCCTTCCATGGCTTATGTCTGCATCATTCCAGTCTCTGCCTCCATCTTTATACGGTCTTCTCTGTGTGTCTCACGTGTTTCTCTGTGTCATTACTGTTCTTAGGAGGACAACGGTCGTTGGATTTAGGGCCCACCCTATTTCAGTACAACCTTATCTTTCTTTACTTTAGTATATCTACAAAGACTGTTTCCAAATAACTTCACATTCACAGGTTTTGGGGATTAGGCCTTGATCTTATCTTTGTGGGGACACAACTCAGTCCATTGTAGTCATATAAATCAATCCTCACTTTCCTCCCACTTCATTAGTGAGTATCTGGCATATGCCAGACAATTTGCAAGCTTTTTAAAACAAATATAAGAAGGTACTGTAATTTCAATTTGCACATAAATAAATTGAGCTTTAGATACCTTCCCCAAGATCACAAAGTTTGTGAGTGACAGAGCCACTATTTAAATCAAAGTCTTTCCTATTCCAAAGCATCTATTCTTTTCCCCATGCATTCTTCATAAATTAAAGAGAACATGAAGTGCTTATACTGAGCTTTGTGTAGATTCAGTGTTTACATAAAGATATGTTAAATGTACATGTAAATATTAAATTTAAGAGAATAAACTAAAATTTGGTCAAAACCACAAATGAACACCATACCTCTGAGTACAGACCTCAAACTAGGGGCACCCAGAAAAATGATGGATGTCATCACATGTTACATGAAGCATGAAGTTTCCACTCAATGTCCACTTTTGTTGTTCCAAAGACACCATGTATTTTAGGAGAGATATATGTTAAAAAATTTATTAAACAGATGAATAAAAATTTTTAAAAGGTAGAAATAGCTGAACAAATATCTCTTTGGAGCAGTCTTACGGTGATAATTTTGGATGTGAATACTCTGTATTAATATATGTATTTTATTTTCACATTGCTTTAGTGTAGTTTCAATTCAACATTGTGCTTGCTGAAGCCAAAAGTACTTTATAAAAAGAGAGCTCAAGTGAAAAGGGGAGAATTAATTTTTAAAATTATTTTATTATTTCTTTATTACACAATAAAATATTCTAATCAGACTTTGCATTTGTTTATTTAAAAATTATATTTAAAAATTATATTTCTTGGCCATTTACAATGATTATTTTTGTCCATTTATGTCCTTAATTCTTTGTGTGATATGTATGTTAGGGATTGGATGTTTTTTTCTCCTAATGGTTTGCAAGAACTCTTTCTATATTAAGGATAGCAACCATTTGTCTGTCATATGTGTTGCTTAATATTTTCCTCTGCTTACTGATTTCTCTTTAACTTTGCTTACAGTGCTTTTCTTTTAACTCCCTCCACCCTTTTAATTCTTACATAATTGAAGTTCTTGCTTTGTTTCTTTATGAGTCTCTTTTTAAGACTATGTTTTAAAAGATCATTCCATACTTCAAGATTTCAATAGTATTTTTATGATTTTTATCCTCATCTTCATCCTCAGAAGCATTATTTTACATTTTAATCTTTAATCTATGTGATGATTTGGGGCCTAAGGTTCAAGTCTCTATTCTCATTAGATATTTGGAAGAAATACTGTTCTTAAGTAAAGAAGCAACTATGACATGCCAGACTAGAGAACGATTCCCCTTGCCAGGGGACTGGCTACAAAGTCTCATTGATTCTCAGGTTCTTTAGCTTACGTTAAGTAATATGAGCTGAACCCCATATGCTGTTAAATTGCTTCCCTCATCACTGTCTCAGTTTCTTCATTAGTGAACTGTGGGATATTGCACTTGCCTCTAATTCTTTAGAAGTTCTTGCCCATCATGTAATTGCTCTTGGATTGCGCCATTCATTAGTTGAATTCCAGACCACATTTGATAAAAAGATGACAGGAATTAAAAGTGAACAGCATAGCCTCTCTGAGCCTGTCTGCTAATCTATAGAGGAAATAACAGTAATACTTACAGGGTTGTTATGATAAAATAAGTAAAATAATTCATGTAAAGTAAGTAACTACTGTTAGTGTTATTAGTGTTCAACAGTATTCTTTACATTATTATGTTGCAAAAGATCTGTTACAATGCAGATGACATTGCAATTACTCCCTTATTCATTTTTATTTTTTAAGAATTGGAGCGCAAGTTTGAACCAGACTAAGTAATCAGCTTCTTAAACCTGATAACAAAATAGACAAACCAGGTGGAGAATGTAAACTACATCATTCACTAGAGCATATACAAATTCTTAATTTTAATGGAAATTTCATTTGAGTCAGCAAAAACATACATGGGCCTTTGTTCTCTGAACAAATTGAAGCACATTAGGTCAATAACAGACAATTGAGCAACTGTCACTCTCTTGTAACTATATCCATAAGAAAAAAAAAAGTGTAATTACTAATTTACATAGCACTTATTTAGTGTTCTAAAACTACAGTTATTACAGAAGGGCATCGTCAGAGCTGGGCAGGGTCATTTACTTACTTACCTTGTTTACTGGCAGCCTTCATTGTCTTTCACAATACTTCAGAGTAAAATTGTCTTAGATCATGCTGGAATCTTTTAAACTTAACTCACTACAATAGAGGAGGCCTTAATTTCATGACTGTGTGTGTGTGTGTGTGTGTGTGTGTGTGTGTGTGTGTTAATCACCGAAGATATGTTTGCTTCTTGTATACTCTAAACACAAGTGTGTTTTGAGATATTTTTTGAAATTATATTTTTTTCAGTCTACATAAAACCCTATATTAGATAAAAATTGCTCCATTTTAATCATAGGCATTATTAATTAAAAACCACATGCTTGGTAATTAGCCTGTGGGGTTTGTCCTCCTGCCAGGACAGGGAAGACTCCCTGGATAGAAGATGTCACACTGACTAAACTGATGCTGTGCTTGCTCTTAGCCAAAAGGCCAAGAAGTAAGGCAGCCAATTGGCTGAAATTTAGCAGCCGGGCAAATGGTTTCGTCCCTGCTGGATGTAAAGTAATGAACTCAGTGCCATGGGGGCTCTGTGATGAAGCAGAAGACAAGGGGTTCAAAATCTAGTGAGGAGAAAGGACCATTGAAAATGGAAATAAGTGACAACACAGTTAACGAAAATAATAAAGGATTCTTTTTTAGTGATTAAATATTTCAAATTAGGTAATTGATGAATATTAAAAGCACAATGAAGTTCATGTTATTAAAAATAATAAAAACTTTTGGACAGGTTTTTGCTTTAGGACTGAAAGCTAGGTTATTTTTGGTCATCTTTAATGGATACTGCTGATTGCCTGCCCAGAGGCTGCTCCTCTCCCCTTCCTTCCAAATAGGATTTTCTGTTCAGGCATCTACCATCCCCACAGCCCACATGACTCAGGGTAAGCTGGATCCATACTTGAGGGCTGTCCTGAGAAGCCAATGGGCACTTGGCATTCACCTGATTACTGTTGATGGCAGGCTGTGTTGGGCATGTGACCAAGTTGGACCAATCAGATAAAGGGGAAGGTTTTTTTTATTCCGTGTTGAGAGGAAGTCAGCTTCTCTCTTTCAGCTGGACAGGCACAAAGAAGCCTGTATTTGTCCCAGCTGTTTCTGGCTGTCCTCCTGTGACCAAGAAGGAAGCAAATCTGAGGACAAAGTGAATATATACTGAGGGTGTAGGGCTGAGAGAAGTGCCAAAAGGTGGAGCTGCAGTCTTGATGGTGTAATGCCTTGAGGCTGCCCTACCTAACACTTCCTGTTATATGAGGTAACATGTCTCTGGCATTTAAAAGTCAGCTGGAGTTAGAATTTCTGAAAGGATCCTAACTTCCTTATCATTTTTATAAGGAAGAGCTTATTATCAAAGGCATTTATGTACTACATTTTCTAGAACCTTTTAATTTATTGCAGATATGATTCTTGTATCATACCATGTCTTTGAAAGCTGCCTGACTTACTAAGCCCCACTGCCCATTGAAGAAAGCTAAGCATCTAGATTTTGTGATATTTGAGTGAATCTACCACACAGATTACTTTTAATCTTATTTTATCTTATTTTATTTATCTTACATTCTCATTTTTCTCAGCATAAAATAGAGCTAATCATATTTCTTTCACAAAGATAAATAATAGGCAATCTTTATAAAGTATTTAAGTTTTTTGAAATCAAAATTACAATGCAATATGATGTCATGTAATTATATACTATTCTTATCTGTTGGGAAACCACATCCTTCCAAAATTCAACACTTAGTAAGAATATGTCTTTTATATCATGTACTTGATTTAAACAGAGTACTGAACTTCAGTTTATGGCTGTTATGATCCTGAAAATCGAAAAGGAAAATCATTCAACCACTCTTTTTTTTTCTTTTCACTCAAAGTCTAACGTAGATCATATTGATTCTGGACAATGGTGAGACCCATAGCTATGCACCAAGCTAGACAAATTGCTTTAGTCTGAAGATTGAAAAGGCATTGCCTGGCTTAAAGGCACACCAGAACAGAAGCTCCCCTGGCTGAGAACGCATTTGAATGAACCTAGTTCCCCCACGCAGCAATCCTAGCCATCAGCAGAGTGGGCTCCTTTTCTCCATGGGTTCTGTGACTTTCTCCCAGCCTGATCTTTTTTTTATTGAAATTCAGTATCCATATTCTATAATTTGTACAACATAGTAAACTGGAGGCCATTCCCTTGTAGAAGGTAATGGCATAAACTGCACCCCACCCCCACTTCCTAGCACTCTTTTTCCTTGCCTTGTGACTCATCAGACACACACTGTCTATCCTGAGGCTGTGGTTCCACAACTTGCTTGTAAAAGGGACATTTTTCTGAAATAGACAAAAATGTAAAAGAAATTAAATTTAGAACATGCCATTCAGAAGGAGAGTGGACTGTTATTTTCTATGTGAGGGTACTACTGTTACTTTCAATTGTGAGGATACTTCTGGCAATATGGGTACATTTCTTTGAGCAACTCAGGGAAACGTGAGTATTTTATTGGTCCACATCTTAGAAACAAAGCTTTGGATTATCTTTATTTATTAATTCTACCTTTAAAGATTTATTGAGCATCACTTCATGCCATGTGTTGTGCCAGGGGCTGGAGACATGTAAGACAATGATCAAGATTCCTGCTCTCAAGGTGTTTAAAAAAAGAAATCAGATGGTCACACAGGCAGTCACATTAGCCTTGTGTAAGTGTTATGATAGAAAGTTATATGGTGCTGGGAATGCAGAAACAAGATTAGAGAGAACTTGACTAAATTAAGGAAGGCACCTGGGGGAGTCGACAAGGAAAAAGGAAGGGGAAGGCTGTCCTAGGAAAGGGAACATCCTGTGCAAAGGCCTAGTGGCAGAAAGAAGGAATTCTCTTTAAAATATTGAAAGGAAGTAGTGTGTCTGGAGAACGGTGGGCGAGAGACTCAGGATGAACCTGCAGAGAGGAGCTGCCAGCCGGCCGTGCAGGGCTTCATAAACCAGATCAAGACTGTCCTATTTTAAGGTCATTTGTTACTGGGATGTTTTCAGATGAGAGTGGGTATGTATGAAATTTGATTTTTTTTTAGCAAAGATCGCTCAGAATGCAGAATGCAGAATGAAGTGGAGGAGAACAAGACATTTTTAAAGCTTTAGTTATCACAGGGGTCTCCTTTGCAGCTGGTTCCCTCACTTCTTCTAATCTCCAAACATGAAAATGCCTCAGTGTTTCTACAGTCACTTCCTAAGTAATCTCATCCAGTTTCATGGCCTCAAAGATTATTTATATACTGATGACAAACATATTTGTATCTCCAGTGCTGACCCTTCCCCTGCAACGCTAAACACCCAGTGGCCACCTTGACATCATCTCTTGATGCCTAAAAGACATCTGACACATGACATGTCCAGACATGGATCTCTTGATCTTCTCCAAACTTGCTTCTCCTATTGTTTGTTAATAATAAGTTATTGGCAACTTCAGGCTTCTAGGCTTAAAAACTTGAAGTCATTTTTAATTCCTTTCTTTTTCCTTATACCTCATGTTCAATTCACAAAATCATGTCAGAATCAGACTTCTCACTTCTGCTGCCACTATCCTGGTCCAATCTACCAGCATCTCTTGGTTAAATTGTTCTAACACCTTTCAAGGCTTTTAATGTTTCTTCCCAAGACCTCTACCCTAAGCTCTTCACAACACAGTAGCCAGAATTCCCAATGTAAGAATTCCCAAATGTAGATCTGATCACACCCTTCCATGCTTGAAACCCATCAGTGGCTTCCAGTGTCACTTGGAGTAAAACCCAAAGTTTTTGTAATGCTCTACAAGGTCCCTGTCACTTATCAGTTAATGCATCTTCTATTATTGCCCCTCTTGCTTTCACCCCCTTGCCATTCCTCAAATATTCTGGGCCTGCTTCTACTCTGGGTCTTTGATTTGCTGTTCCCTCGGCTGGGAATGCTTTTCCCCCATAATGCCCACATGATTCACTCCCTGACCTCCTTCAAGTTTTTCCTCAACATTCCTCATCTCAGTGAAATCTTCCTGGCCACCTATAATTGCAGCTGTTCTACCCCTCTGACATGCTCATCTCCCTTCTCTGCTTTATTTTCGTCCACAGCTCTTATCACCAACTAAATTCTACAGATTTCACTTACTTTATTCAAGCTTTTTTCCTTGCTGTGCACCCGCAACGTGCATTCTAGAGCATGAGCCCCAAAAGGGCAAAGATTTTTGTTAAGGTCGTTCACTGCTATATCTTCAGTGCTTAGGAAAGTACTTGGCACATAGTAGGCATTCTATAAATATTTGAGTGAGTTCTTTGCATTATTAGCACTTAGTTGGCTGTTTGGTACGTAGTAATTGCTCAATAAATGTTTCATAAAAGAATTCAGAATGACTGTATACATTTTTATCGTTAGTCCATTGCCTTTTGAAACAAAGTATTCAACAAGTTTTCATTAATTCATTCATGTGGTAGGAGTTTAACAAATATTTGTTGAATGAGTGGACAGTTTTTCAAGCTTTTTTTAAACTGCTTAGCCCACAATGCTTTATAATTTATTTGAATTTCTATAGAGCAACATTTACTATTTGTGCTGCTCATTTGTTGTCAAGGGACCTTACACAGCACAGATCAGAGCACATCTCCATCCAGAGACCCTGGCTTGCTGACTCTGAAGCCCAAGACACTGTTAGTTGAAGCTGAGTACATGGTCGAATGAACGACTAAGTGAACAAATGCATGCAAATAAATTGAGAAAGCTGTGCTGAGAAGGTCCTGCCAAGGTTGTCCTTTCCTCCAATTACCCATAGAGCTTTCCTTGTCTGTACATTCTGAATTCAGGTCAAATCTTGTTACTGGTCAGTCCAGAAGAAAAGGATAATGGCAGATAAAGGAAACCCCTTCTCAGCTTCCAGAGGCTGTGCCTCAGAACCATTGGCGGGAGGGAGAGAGGGTGCTGCAGAGAGGGGCTTGTTAGAGAGCAGATTCTGGGTTCTGGCCCAGATCTCCCATTTCAGAATTTGGGGGATGGGGTGGGAGATGCTACAGTGAAGTGAAGCTACACTCTTACTAAACTTCTCTAGTGATTCTCGCACTAAAATCTGAAACCCGGTAGCTTCTCTGACTAAAAGGTGAGATTTGACCTTCACTTTAATGAGTCCATCAAGTCTAGGAAATTGTCCACAGTGCGTGAGATGGCTCTGTAGGTCCTGTGCAGAAAAATCAGAAATTACCATAGTGGATCTATCTCCACATGGAGGTTTCTGCTTCTGAACTAAATTGTACACACTCTGGTTCTTAATATCTAGGAAATCAGAAGCAGGATTTCTGGGAGAAAACAAGATTGACAGGATAGAAACATCACTCTGAATCTAGAGTGGTGCATGACAAGTAAGAATTCTAGGATGAGAAAATAGAGGTATCAGGTTAACAGAACTAGAACATTTGCCTTGGAGATGATAAAACTATGACCATAACTGCCATTCTCTGTCAGTGTGAAACTTATCAAAAACTACAGCAACATGGATTTGAGTTCAATACAATGTGTATTTTCCAAATCCTAAAATTTTTCAATGCTCGCTCAGTTGAGATTCCCAGAGAGAGAAGTTTAGAATCTCTTTCAGAATGACTTTAAAATGGGACAAATATGAATTTGTCTGGAGTGTTTGAAGAGAGATATTGCTACAAAGTATGGACATAGCCTTGATAATATCTCAGGTCCTCCTTGTTCCTTAATTTTTTCATTTGAAATTTTTCCAAATATTTTACAGATAATATGACAAACAAGGTCTATACAGACAAATGGGTAAAAATTCAATGAATAAAGCAAGAATTTTGTAGGAGCCATTTGGGGACTTGCATTCCCTAAGTCATAGGAAAACAAGATGAATTTTAGGTTTTTGTATGGTTCTGCTTCATGGTGAAATGAGATTACTGATTTCTACCTACAAAGTGGCATATGAGATAGCAGTTAATTATTTATACCTCCTATTATTATCAGATTAATACAGTGGGCATATGCGCTAAGCAAATGGATTTGACTTTTTTTCTCTAAGTTTGCTTCTGACAGTCTAGAAGCAGAATCGTTTTATGGATTTATCCTGTTTTCTAGGATTTTCATATGAGACAGTATTTAAATAAGTGTCATATTACAAATCTAAAGTGATAGTGCACAGAGAATTTATCTGCGAAAATAGAAGCAGCAACAACAAACATGTTGATTTAAATTTTATCTTCATAGAAAAATATTTAATTTTTTATTTCAATTCATTTCTCTAAGTCATTATGAGATTGCCTTCTTACTTCAATACTGATGATTTAATGTGTTCAACTCTAAAGTTGATGAGCCATTTAAACATGTACCTATTATTTTCAAAACTATATATTTGCAGTAATTTGAGAAGGAGGTATAACTTCCAATCCAATGCTATCTTTTCTGGAAACAACCCACGTGTCTCATTTGGCAACCCTTCAGATATATGTCCAGGTGAGAAGTGTAGTCATCTGGCTTTGTAAATCACGTTTCTAATTCCAAGTCATGGCAGAAACACACTGTCAGCATTAAGGCCAATAAATGATCCTTATGGCATAAGCATTGTAACTGAGGAGATTGTACCTGCCTTTCTAAGGGGAAAATTCCAGAGACTTCCAACTGAACTCTAAAGGCATGTGGTTTTTATGTTGCCACCAGCATCTTTAGAATTTGGCTTCCAGCTGGGTTTCTGTGTAGAATAAAATTCCTGGTGCAGCATCTCTCCTCTCAAGTTTCTGGCAGGTGCGTGCTAGATCCTGACTACTAAATACTTTGTAATTAGAATGCCTTGGGCGATCACTGTCATGCTACATCTGTAAGGGAGTGAGGGCAGTGTTAGCATGACTACGCTCATTTCTTTAACATCCCATGCCTATAGACCCAAGCACAGCTGCCTGAAGGGCCTGTGTTTGATGCATGAACTATAGGAAGACCTCAGAAATGAGTCTAATTATATGAGCATCTGAATGCTTTGTGGAAGCAAGATGCATTATTCATAACCAAGACTAAACCATTTTATAAGGAACAATAGTCCAACATATGTACTGCCACTTTTCCAATAGTACTGCCAATTTTTGTGTCTATTATGTTTATTATCTACCTTACTGATGCTGGAATATAAGTTGCCAGAAGGCAAGGAATTTTTTTTCTGTTTTGGTCAGTATTGTAGCCATGGTTCCACAAACACTGTTTGGCATAACACTAGGGATCAAATGAACAAATGAATTAATATTCTCTTTTTAATATTAACCATAAAATTAAGATAATGTAGATAAACCATATGTGTTTATTTTCTCCAGTGTAATCAAGTAAAAGGAGTATCTTATTCCTAAACTGTCTACTGAATAAATTATTAGATAATCAAATGTGGTCAAGAAAGTTTATTGAAACTGATGATCTAAATGACTACAAATTCTTGAAAAGGAATCAAATTTTAAGACACCCAGCTTGGGGTATGTGTAGATTTTTAGTGATTATCCTATTGGAGGAATAATTAGATTTTCCTATTGGAGTAAATATTCTATTGATGAAATAAAATTATATCAATATAATATTGATAAAATTATATCAACATGATATAATTTTATTATGATTTCATTGCTAACTTCAGCATGTGATTATTTTCACAGGTAACGTTGACATGTCTTATCTATATTATTGATGGTTTTTGGCAATAGTTGGAAATAAACCCTTAAAGTAACTCCAGTTAAAACTCAGGATATGTTCAATTAGTGTGTCATTCTTTTTAAGCAGACATCAAATAAATTTTGGTTTATAATCATGTTTTATCCCTATTTAGAGAGAAAAGTCTTTCTTATTGCAACTAAGAACCTAAAATGTCCTAAAATTTCCAAAAGAATGGTCCTTGCATTGTTAGAATTTTAACATTATTTATGCAAATACTAGTCAGTTTTCTGAATATAATGGATATTAGAGTAAATGTCTTCCCCTTCTTACAAATATCATACGTCTAGTCCCATAACCATAAACAATATATATTTGTTCGTTGTTTGACTTCAGATGTTTATTGTGGTCAAACGATGAACAAATAACATATTGTTTATTATTTTATCCCTCAGTTTTATCTTTCAGTTCCTTCAGTCTCTGCCTCATACATCTGCACACTTAAGAGTGTAATAAAAAACCCACAGTCTTAAAGGCTCAGGAGACACAGGAAGTATTTGGAATACTGGACAGACCTTAAAGTCCACCCAATCTAGTTATTTTAATTTAAAAAACTGAGCACTAGAGAGATATGGGCCAAAGGTTATGTAATGAGTTAGTGGCAGAGACGCACTAAGATGTCCCTATTCCTCAGCAAAGGCTAATTTGCTTTTGCTTTTCCTTTGGTGACCTGCCTTGGCATTTAACTGAGGGTATGAGGGGAACTCAGTTAATGCTAGCTGATTTATCCTGTACAGAGTTAATATGAATTCTTTTACATTTTGTATGGAATTAAAAATAATCAACCTGTTTTGTTTTTTGTTAGCAGTCTGAAAAATATCCTTCAAAGCATGCATGCAGTAGTAAGCACAGATAGAACATGATTAAGTAATGTGAATATTTATTGCTAGATAACTGCCGAAGGATAGATATTAATGTATTTTTCCCAGTTAATTAGTGATGGTCAGGAGCAGTTACAGGAGATAGAGGATGGAGATTGGAAAGGGCTATGGATAAATGAATGATCAAAATCACAGTCTCCCTAAAATTCTCAAGCAAGCCAGCACAGCGTTATAAAAGATATGATTAGTAATAATGCATGAAGTTGGCAGGAATATTTTTAGCATTTACCCCCACCTTTTACATCAGTGAGTTGACACGTTTGTTTGTTAAAAACCTATTCCCTTAGACTATCCCCCCGCCGTCTCTTCCAGCAATGCTTTAGTTTTACAATTTTAGCTATAATTCGACATTCTAAACCCTTTTGAAATTGAGCCATTTTTTACATTATGTATTGATATATATTATAGCAAGTTTTATAAAGCAATGAGGGATTCGAAGGTTTGTCTGGTGATGTTTATCACTCGTTCTTTTTAAGGCAGGTGACAAAATCTTTATTTCTTTTAGTTTTACATTCAGGCAAATGCAAATCTGGAATGCTTTGTCTAAGGAGGTTTCTCCTAACTTCAGTTGCATCTGTCTGATTGAC
>NW_006436811.1:11358961-11385247 GCF_000325575.1 Pteropus alecto
GAGACAGTGGCTTGCATCTGGGAGGTCAGAAACTGAACTTGATGGTCCGATTATGACTTGGCACAGGAGGCTGATAAAGAAAGAGCAAGGTGATCTGCTGTGGATCTGGGACACAGATCAGGACATTTCTCCTAATTTATTTTTTAAAAGATGAAAAATGTTGTTTCGCTTTAAATTGGCCTGAATTCAACGCTGTGCCAAGGCATGAAGGTGAAATTTGACATTTTTTATGTGTCAACAGTTGCTCTGAATTATTTTCTAATAGTTTTATATTCTAATTTAAATAAAAGTTCTAACAGGCAATTTAATAGCAGTCACTTTGACATACAGTTTTACCGTTTGGGTAGTTGAGGATTTGGTAGAATTTATTTATTTAACAAATATTTTGTGCATTTACTTACTATAAAGAGGAATTCAAGAGACAAGGAAATGAAGGAGGTAGAGTTCTTACAAAAATTTCACTGCAGTGCTGTGTGCAGTGTTTTAGAGCACAGTTGATACTGGAAAAGAATGGAATTGACGATATGTTAACATGTCTTTAGTGACAATGAGATAAATTTTCACATAACATTTGAAACTAAATCATGAAAGAGAACATAGAGCTTGGAATATTGCTCTCATTCATTTCTCTCTTTCATTTCCTCCTTCCCTGCCTTTCTTCCCCACTTGCTTGTACCTCTAGCTTTTAAACCGTCTTAATTCCTTCTACTTTGTGCTCTTGGGAGGCCCTGCACTTTGAAAATACTTGACATTCAGGAAAATACACTTTATATGTTAAAAATCAATGGTGACACAATATTTACAGCCCAAAGGCCAAACATTTGGAGTTTCTTTATAGAGAGTAAGTGCTCAGAGACCAGCTTTGTGCTACTAAGCTGTAGACATCAAAGAATAATAATACAGCAGTTTTCAACTCGATGGCCCAAACGGGCTTCAGCCCAGTGAAGTATTGAGCTGTTTTACAGATCTGTAATAGAGAGCCGGTGTGGGAATCCTTATTTTATCTTAATTACTAAGGAACCCTTCGTGTCTCAGAAGTCCCCATGTTCTGTTTCAAAACTTCTATCTGGAGAATGAGTTTATAGACTTGTGTCTACAAAGGAATGACAATACTTTGAATTAGGTTTTAAGAAGATTCAAAGTGCAGCCAGAAGGGGAATTCTTTAGCTAGTCCTAGCTATATTGCAGGGTTTCAAAGAAAGCTTATGGTAGATCTGTGATTTAGTAGAAAGAAAAGAAAATGTAGTCGGCGGTGCCTCTGCCACCCAGCAAGTTTAATTTTCTTGGGTTGAGCACACATCCACAAACACACACATACACACACACACACACACACACACACACACACACGCAGAGCATTTATTAGCTCATTAGAAACTGCACTGTGTCTGGCCAAAGAGTATCATTTGCTTTGTACATTTGACCCCTCATTGTTATTAGTTGCTCTTTACTAAATCAGCAGAAGGAAAGAAAATGGCAATAACTATTACTAAGCTAATAATGATTATCAAGCCCAAACATGGTTATTGATGACTCTGGCATCCTTTCATGTGTGTGCTCCTGGTAATACCAATGTACGACTTCTGTTATTGGGCATGAACTTTCTGTGACCTGTCATTTATCATCAGATGAAGTTCTGCCTAGCCTAATAGTTATATTACGTAACAGAGCTTTCTGGTGGTGAAAAGTATCCACTTAAACCACTGATGTGCTGGGTTTCATATGGGATATAGAGTGTTCATTCTCTTTACTTGTAAAAGAGACTCAGAGGGGGCTATATGAGCACTTACTATAAAGCATTCACCTTGGAGAAAACTGTCGATGAAGCCAGACAGCACCAATAAAGGATCACTCTGGGAAGGGCTCCAAGCCAGTGAAACATGGAGAATTTAGGAAAGAGGACCCCTCCCTCAAATTAGCAGAAATATAATTATCTGAGAAAGGAGCTGGAGATTTTCTAGTTGATGCTCCCTTCAGTTTCTGAATGGTGAGGTTGATAGTCCCAAGGTCGCACATCCAACTTATGCCTTTCCCCACCAAACTGAGCCTCTCAGGGACAAAGGACAGGGAGGACGTGACTTACAATAATATATTCAAGACATCTTAATGGCAATTGCCACTAAGATCACTGTCAAGCAAAGAAGCTTTTAGGTTCTTCTCTGAAACCATAGTGGAAATATACTATCAAGAAGGCAGCTGGGGGTAAGGTGGGAATTCAGAGCATATAGCAATGGTATATAAGATTTTGGATTGGCCCCACCAAGAATCCATTAACTAGTGTGTCCTGCTTACTGTGGCCCAATGGTACAGGTGCTGCTCCTATTGTGCTGATGTGTTTGGAAAGAATACAATGTCACCAAATGACTTATTGAAACTGTCGCAGCTGCACATATATAAAGATAACACAATTGGTGGCTGTAGCCATTGTGGGTAAGGCCTTGCATTGTGTCCCTTGATGCTGGTGTTGGGTTATACTTCTAAATCTCTAGGAAGTTCTTGTTTTCCAGTAGGCTTTGAACATCATAGGTCCTGAAAACAGAAAGCTGGAAGCATTTGCCAATGGATAATTTTGCCTGCTTGATGTACCTAAGCAAGAAAGTAGCAGAGAATTCACAGGCTGCTGTACAGAAGACAAGGCATCTTCATCCCTGAAGAATTGGGAAGGTTGGGAGAGGGTACTGAAGTATCCATCACCTGAGAGCCAGACATCCTAGCTTTGGGACTATATTCTTTTGCTAGGGCTGCCATAACATACCTGGTGCCTTACACAACAGAAATTTATTGTCTCACAGTTCTGGAGGCCATAAGTTACATTAGTCTTTAATAAATAAATTTTGCTCTCAATGGTTTGAAGACTTATTTGGCGATTTTGAAAAGAAGCTTAGGAAGTGGGTATTTTATACTGAAACCTCACTCGAGTCCACCCATCACTCCAGTTGAAAACACAGGGACATTAGAGGTCTCTCCTGGTCCCCAGAAAAAGGTCACCATCATGTCATGATATTATTAGAAGAAAGCAGAACTAAATGTTGGACTTTTTCATCTATTATTTTCCTCTCGTCTCTTCCTTTTAGCTCGTAAAGCTGGTGTTCCATGGTACATTGCTGGTAAATATTTAATTGCTATTCTCAGAAAGGTGTTTTGCATTTTCACATTACCCTCCTCTTCATAGTGATGAAAGGCAAGATGGGTGACATATGTGTGTGTGGCGTGAGTATATACTTTGAGTATTTTCTTTATAATAAAAGATAATATATACATTAGATCTCCTGTAATGGAGACTTTGGTCTCCTGCTTCTTAATGAGAGGTGCTGATGTGAAATGACCCCTGCTTTCCTAAACACACAGCAATCTAATTTGAACCTGTATGCCAATTACAGGCCTCTGCGGAGCAGTTTATGGTGAAACAATCACGTCACAATAGGATTAGAACGCTATGCCCCAGGACCACGAGGGAAGCCAGCCCAGGCGTAACTGCAGGTTTATTCCTCTAAATTGTCTGTAAACAGCATTGATAGCCACCTTGGTGCCACGTTGGTATTGTTTCTATAAATCCTCCAAAGAAACAATCTAAAATGAATAGACAATGAGTCGGTAATGGCCTGTGAGTCCCCAACACAGGGCTATGCCACTGATCTGCCGCACGAACACCCCTCACAGGGACTGGTCCTCGATAAACGTTCGCAAGCGGCTCAGCAGACGGGCTTTATGACGGTAATCAGGTTTGATATTCTGAGAAATTGCTGCGAATCGTGCCTGGTTCTTGATCTTTTCTTGCAAAAATTAGCTGCAAACCTGGGCCGTTTGAGTCCTCTCAGTAAGTTTCTGCAGCCACATACTTTTCAAACTTTATACGCACACACTTTTTTGCAGTTTCCTAACAACGCTAACCGTCTCTGGCTAATGTGAAGGAAGCTAAAATCGCCATGTTTGATCATTAGGGGAAGTCTGAAGAGGAAGGCAAGGGGAGCAAAAGTGGAATAGAATTAACCACTGGGTCGCTCCATGGGGTTGAAGTAATTATGCAATGTATAGTAGATGATTGTAACATAGCATTATTGTAGGGCAATCATATCCTCCAATAAATTAAAATCAAATAGAGTAAAATGGTGCCATTGAACTCTAAATAAGTATTAGTTTTGTTTCCCAATATCATATAAAATCACTTATACCATACCTCACTTCTCCTTTGATGCATAGAAATAAAAGTAGAATATTTGCCTTTGCTCTTAGTGCTAAGTTCCAGTCATTGTCTTTGGAGCCGAGGATATACAAAGGAGATAAAACATGGTCCCAGCTTTCAGAGTTCGTTGTCTAGTGAAATACAGATAGTCATATAAACCAACGGTTAAAATTAATATGGTAGGTAAGAGCTCAAAGCTGCAATGCTTGTTGGACCCATTTCTGCATATCAGTTTCTTACTCATTCAATTCTAGCTCACATGATATCCAATCTCTTATTCCTTTCTCTTATTTCCAGGGCACTAGAACTTTATCTGTGCTTTTCTTGTTTTTATGTCTTGTTTTTCTCAGTGAGACTTTAAGCTTCTTGTAAGTAATATCCATTCCACATGAAGCTTTGTATTCCCCTCAGTGTTCGACTTAGCCTTTTATCTAGTACTCATGAATGTCCTGACATAATAATTCCTAAATTTGTGGAACCACGAACTAAGTCAGTGGACCCTTTAAATAAAACCACTTCCCTTGAATAATACTGAAAACCTTAATAATTTAATCAGATTTTAGCTTATTAATTTAGTTAAATAAAAGCCTGATTAAAGGTATAGGAACATGCTTTTCAAAAGTAATTCCAGAGGTTGAACATTATATATAAAAAGTACACAAAAACAGTAATTATTATTAATACATTCTAAGTATTTAAAAATAGATTTGCTTATGATACTTTGCACAGTGCTTCTGGAAAGTATATAAAAATATCAGAGACTCGAGGCAAAGTCATAGTCATTAAATATAAAAAAAAACAGGAAATATAACTTTTAACAAATATTTCCAACATTAAAGAAATATAAGCCCCAGGAGTTGTTGTGGTTTTACTTGCAAATGTTATTCATTTTGTGTTTTAAATTAGAATTTTCTTTTATAAAATTTTTTCCTCTGCAACAGGGGGAAAGGTTAATATATACTCTAGGAAAGAAATATAAAATTATTGCTTATTACTAGTTTTACTGATATTATAACAATTGTAAATAAAACTACATTGGAACTATTTTTTTTGCAGAGACTTAGCATTTATTCATACATTTTTATTTCATTCAGATTCCTGACATGAGTTCTCATGACAACTCAACCAAACAATAACCTATGTAATTGCCATAGTTTCTATAAATTTGCCTTTAATATCTTTAGCAGCCCAAAGAAAAGGGGACATATATAGTTAATTTTGCAACCCTCAAAGCTATTATAAAACTAAGACATACTAAATTAAGAAATTTGGAAGTTATTGAAAATATTTAAACATATGGAAAACATTACCCATAATCCTACTGTATAAAAAGTTTTAAAATGTTGGCACAATTTCTTCCAATATTTTTTCCCATACGTTTTAAAAAAAAATGACATGCCTTTATCTTCTTTCCTCTTCTCTTTTCTTCCTTCAATATTTATTGGTAGCTTAGCTATTGTATAGAATAGCCAGTGGCATGGATATCTAGGACACCATGTAAAGAAATCATACAATGTCCTTTATTCATCTGTCTCTTCCACCTCCTCAAAACTCTTGATATTCTCCAGGCTTCTATGCCCAATAAACATTCATCTAGAATAATTTATGTGCGAGAGTCTGTGCTGATCTCTAAATTTGGCATGACAAAACAATATCCTTATATTCAAGAATCTTGAAGAACTGTCAAAAACCATGTCCTACGGTGAATATTTGGTTAAAAGTCAGAATATAAGTAAAGCAGGGAAGTAGAGGAAGAAATGGTCAGATATTTTGATTCCAGATCATCTTTTTGTCTCACGTGATCTGAACAATCTCATCTCTTTTCTAAGCTCAAGCTGTTTCATCAACATTTACTTCCCACTTGAGCCAACATTAAAGTTCCCAAGTGGAGCACAAATTACAGACAACAATCTCAGTTAAAATATGCTAAGTCTAGAATTTTAGACCATTTTTCTCTTTCATCTTTGTCAAAGGACATTTACTGCTATGCTATTATTCTCTTTTTAAATTTATGAGACAAAGTCAATGAAGAGAGAAGTTTGAATTGTTAGATAGCAGTTATCATCAAATAAAATATATTCAAAAAGAGCCAAAAAAAAAAAATGCTGGGCTTATTTCCGAAGGTGGCATGATCATAGGCCATAATCCCAGCTTCCTCATGCCCAAGCACATGGGAATTCAATGAACTCGGGCCCCAAACTCAGATGCTGGAAAGATATAGATGCTTATTGATGAAATATACTTCTTAGGAAGAACACATGATTCTTGCCTCAACAGAATGTTTGTCACAAACTGTATCTTCCTTTTTCCTTCTGTCATTCTTAGGAGAAGCTGTATCACAACCTGAAGGCAGGTATAGTGCCTGTTCATCATGTAGTACTTTTGTATCTCTTACCCCATCCTAAGTGCCCAGTACCCAATATGTGTTTGCTGACTTGAGTTTAACTGATCTATATTATTTTATCTGGATTTTTTAAATGTGATCCATGCTGAATTCTGGCGATGTAAGTTTAAGCTTGAAACTGGAACCATTTCGTTTTGAATTATTGCAATATGATTTTTTTTCAAACACTTGAAGGCAGTGGCTGTGCCCTCCTCATCTTTGCATTCCCAGTGACTAAAATATTGCCAAGTGCACAGGGGGCACTTATTTAATGCTCATCGAACTGAATTAAACAAAATTGCATTTCTTTTTCTGGCCCCCCAAAAATCATTACTATCCTAGTAGGCTTTCGCCTCATTTAAATATCTGAAGCTCTAGACTGTTTAAGCTTCTATTTTTAGAAGGCAAACCAAGTCCTCATGAAGTCATTTCCTCAGTTTTCCCCGTCTAAACTATTGGATGATGTCTTCACATGCCTCGTTCTCACCTTCGGCACAAGTCATCTCTCATCTTGCTATCATTCTCAGAGTTGGAGTTTTAAGTTATTTGTTTTAAAGGGGAATGAAATGTTTACCTCGATAGCATTATTTTTGGAAATGAAGGAGGCCCTCACTTACAGAAGAAAAAGTTAACCTCCCAAATGCAAACATAAACATTTCTCAGACTGAATTTAGCTGAAAACATTGTCGATGAGCTTTAAGGGAATTTGAAACTTGGCATAGTGAAATCACACCCCTGAGTTTTACAGGAATTATTGCTGTCCTGTAATATGTATTGTACTTAGATACTTAGATTAAAGATCTATTTTTATTTTTATTTTGTTATCAATTATGCATCTCGAAGATAAATTCTATTACTAATGGAACCATTAAAATAGATACCTAGTGGAGTGGATATATCACTTTATTTCTTGTCAAGTTCCATATTAGGCTTTCCAAAGCCCATGTGAGTATTTATCTACTATTGTTATTATTGTGGAGTAGTGTACCTGGGGGGAAATCTGTGAGGGGAATGAATAAGCTTGAATTCTATATCTGATTCTGCCTTTTTTTGCTGTATATTTTTAGACAAGTGGCTTTATACCAGTAACTAGTCAGTACACTATAAGGAAAGACCTCACTTTGATTTTTATATTTATGTCATTAACTTTTTGTATTGAAGTATAATTAACATATAACATTATATTAGTTTCAGGTGCAAAACATAATGATTTGAGATTTGTATATATTGTGAAATAATTATCATAATAAGTCTAGTCAACATCTATCCTCATACATAGTTACAATTTTTTCTTGTGACGAGCACATTTAAGATCTACTCTCTGAACATGCCTGATCTCATCTGATCTCAGAAGCTAAGCAGGGTCAAGCCTGGTTAGTACTTGGATAGGAGACCACCTAGGAATACCAGGTGCTGTAGGCATTTTTTTTTTTTAAAGAAAGATCTATTCTTTTAGCAACTTTCAAAGATACAAAACAGTATTATTTTAATTACCACACTATACATTACATCCCCATAACATTTTATAACTAGAGTTTGCACCTTTTGATCTCTTTATCTTTAACTTTTAAAGTCAAAACTACCAGGTTCCTTTAAATATGGGTATAATTTTATCTTCGTATAAACTATTGGGCCTAACATATCACTCCATTTTATAGACAAGAAAACTGAGATGCCTATTTGCTCAAAGCTTAAAAGCTATATAATGACAGACCTGGCATTAAGGATTGGCGATAGAACATTTGCCATGAAAGTACTTTTCTCTCATGCTGCAGTTGAGCAACTTGAGATGTATGAAAAGAGGAAATAACTAATTTCTGGAAGGACTCCAGATTTAATTTCTAAAGTAACATTTTAACTCTTGCAAAAGCAAATAAATGAGGGAGAAGAGCGAGCTGGGGAGGAAAAGAGAAACTCTAGGGCAATGCTTCGCAAAGTGTGGTCCCTAGACCAACAGAATCAGCATCACCTGGCAACAGATAAGAAATGACAAACCTCTGTCCTCATCCGAAACTACTAAATCAGAAACTCTGGGAGGAGGTAATCGGGGGCAGAGGCGGGGAGGGGATGTGCAGATAAACAAACAAACAAACAAACAAATGAACAAATAAATAAATAAACAGACAAACAAACAAACAAATAAATAAATAAATCGGAAACTCTGGGGAGCAGAGCCTGGCCAACTGCAGTTTGATAAGCCCTCTGGGCGATTCCGGTATGTGCCTGTGTTTAAGAAGCACTGCTAGACCTAGGAGAACATCTTAGACCTCGTGAAAGTGTGAAAGTCCTTAGAATTTCTTATTCTTAGGCCTGTGGCAAACAGGGTAGAGGTCGAGTGTGGTGGAAAGTACCACCCACAGGCCCAGACCTAGACCAAAAGCAAGCTGCGGCCTCTAAGCACCAGCAGCCACCTGGGTGTCTAGAGACAGTGCAGTGTAGTCAGCCTTTCTGAGAAATATGGGGACACTAAAGATGTTCAGGTTGCACACCTGTCCCTCCCAGCTTGAATATAGAGGCAATACTATAATCAGAGAGAGTGAGGTTTAGATTGAGAGCTACCTGGGATCCTATCTTTCTCATCTGTGCATCCTGAGGCTTAGAAAGGGACCCACTTCACCTGCTTAGAAAGGGTTCTAAGTAAAGGTGGTGTAAATGTACTCAACTCATTCTAGTCTAAGCTCAGCATAGTGACCTTTATCAATTTTGCTGTACTTCGTGAAGCTGTGATTTTTCTAACTATAAAGTAAGTATAATGATAATACATTATCACAGGTTAGCTTCAAATTTAAAATCAGAAAATGTCTGTGAAGCCACTTTCTGGGTCATAAAGAACTTTACAATGTAAGTTATGGGTCAGTAGATGTCCCGTGAGTTGCTATATCTCAAATAAGACTGTATGGTAACGTTTTTCTGGCTTTAAAAGCAGTGCCATTTGTGCGTTAACATTCTTCTGTTTAATAAAGTAGTACTCTTAATTATGACTATTTAGAAATGTATCCATGGACTCGATAAAGTTATTTTCACTTTGAATTAAATGAAAATGCAGCTTGAAAATATTTTTATATTTCTTAAATTGGCATCATGGAAAAAGGGTTCTTCAGCATTTCTTAGACATTTGAATTGGGAATGAAAGATTCTGTTAGCTTCTGTGTGGGAATATTTAAAGCAGAGTGGTTAACATTTTGCTCATTATCACCATGGGAAGTTGACAGCTAGATAAGAGGGACAATTCTTCAAGAGTACTTGAGCCTTGAGGAAAGGAGTGACCAGGAAAAGATGTCTGGGAAAGATGGACATCAAGGAAACCCCCGAAAGGAGAATTCTATCTTTGTACACCTGAGATGGGCAACCCTTGAGTTCTCTACAAATATAAGCTGAGTATACTGCTAAAGATAAGGGTGATATGGATAACAACCTTTTTTCTGTTTTAACTTAATGAAACCAAGATGTCTGAAATAGGGAAGAAAAAAAAAAAAAGAAAGAAAAAGAAATAAAGAAAGAAACTAGTAAAGAAGCCAGAAAGTTCAAGAGTCTGAAGGGCAGATTAAAATCAATAATACCAAGTGACAAATATGAGAGAGAAAAAGGCTGATTGTTAATTGGAGTTCTTAAAGAAATAGTTCTATTATTAAACAAGTTTGGGAAATAATGGTTTAAGCAATCTTTAACTGGACTGTTTCCTACAGAATTCCTGCAGTCTTTATCATTCAATGCATTTTGTGACTCTGAAGCAGAGCTCTAGAAGGTAGGGCTTTCTAAACTTACTTGACCTTGAGCCTTCCCTTTGTTAATGGAGCACTTTGACAAAATGTACTATGTAAATGCTACACAGTGCTGCTGTACAAGGCATAAGACCACGAGTTTTATCTGGTGATGGGTGATTCTAAAGCTTCTGAAGTTGACCTCTAAAGTCTTTTTTAATTCTTAAATTCTACAAATCTAAATAGGCTCCCTTCATTTCTCGGTCCAGGAAATTGGCAAGTGATGAGTAAAATACTTTAAGATTGTTGCTTACAAAAACAGAAATCCATGGCATACTTCTATTATTTTCTCAAGGTCTTGAAATATATTCTAAAGATGAGGACATTAAAACTATAGTTTTTGCTTACAAAGGACTTTCATATTAAAGGGAGGATGGCTGTACATATAAATACAAGCCATGAATATAAATTTTATGAAAGAAAAAATCCACAATCTAGGATGTCTAAAGAACCTCAGGATTTCTTCATAACCTTTTCCAGCTTTATATGCTCCTATTTTTACTCACTCACACATAGCAGACATCACCATCATGCCTCTGTATTGCACTTGTAGACTATAAATCTGTGCAACTGATCTCATTATTGTTTCAAATAATCCTAGAGTCTTAGAATATTAGAGGGCTGTAGAGATCTTCTAATACAATGGTTCTCAAGTCTGCATATTAGAATCACCAGAGTAGCTTTAAAAATTACCAATGCCTAAAGTACCATTAGACAGCCTGAAAAAGGACTCAAAAAGTTGGGGCTCAGGCATCAGCATTTTTAAAAGCTATACTGAGTTCTGATGTAAGAATCCTTTATCTAGTCCAACTCTCTATGTTCCAGATGTCACAAAATAGATCCAGAGAGGTGATCAGAGTGGACCAGATTCAAACGGTTGGCTATCAGAACCAGGTTTGGACTTAGTTCTTGTGATATCTGTGTTCTTCTCATTATACTAGAGATGACAGAGAGTATTTAGCTCATGTGCCCAATTTGATTGGCTTTTTTAAATGCTCTGATGAGAAGATTCCTGCAGCTGCATTTGGCTTGGCAGGAAAGAACGTGTTGATTGGCAGAAATATCTGCCATGGAGGAAAGACCCAAAGGGGCTGTCAATTGTTGGTCACCCCTGTACACTGTGTTGTAAATTTTCCCTCATAATCCTTTTCATTCTTAGAGCTCTTCTGTTTAATGGAGTAGAGGACAGAATGCCTATCTTTAGCATATCATGATTAAATATTTAACTAAATATTGAGAAGAGAGGGCATCTACAAAGGAGAGGGGGACACCCAACTTTTTTTGAACTTGAGTATCCATAACAGATCCTTGGTCGGCCTATGTATATTTCTTTAAGTTTGTGGGCTTTAGCTATTGCTACGGTTGACCAAAATATTTGTAGTATTGAAAGAAATAGACCTTGTTATAAAAACCTTGATTTAACTCCAGATGTTGGAAGATTTTACTGGCCTCTTAGAGCATTCTCAATGTCCCTGTTGTGAAGAACCATTTTTAAAAATTTCCAATCTCTTGTGAATTGATACTTCAGTAAAATAAAAATTATTAGTGGAAAATGAAATAAAAATCCCAAAGATATACAAAGGCAAGCTTTAATTTTTTAATAATTGTATTCAATAGACATAATTAGTTTTTCAATTGCTATACTAGCTTCTAAATGATTTCAATTTTAGAGGTTAGAAACAGTTCATAGACCAGCAATGGACCATGAGCCACACTTTTAGTAGAACTTATCTAGAGCTTGCTTTGCTCTACTGCAACCATGGACATGGTGACTGCCTGACTGTCCTCATGCCCTAAGTCGTGGGGGATTCCAGGCATCTAGAACACAGAATTGATATGCATCAATTGCTGAGGTTCTTCGACAAACAGTCTATCCAAATTCTAAACTTTTAAATGAAATATATACTTGAAAATATAATTTAGTATATGCATAGTCATGCAAGGCATTTTGGTTTTCTCTTTAAGTATTCTCTGAGTAACTTTATGTAATTAGAGATAGTTGGTGATTATTATTTTACTCCTGTGCAAAGGAATACACACAACATTTGACACAGACTAGAGAAGATGGCACCTTTAGGAATCGATCATCTAGAGTATTGAACAACTGTGTTCTACAGTTAGTGGTTCTTTTGGGTGACTTTGGGAGGGTCAGTTGTCACCTGGGAAGTGTAGTGGTTTATCTCAGAGGTCAGTAAACTTTTCTGTGAAGGGACAGATAGGTAGTAAAAATTTTAGGATTTGCTATCCAAATATAGCCTCTGTTAATATTCTTTGTTTTGTTTCCTTTTTTATAACCTTTAAAAGTGTGAAAACAATTCTTAGCCTGGGGGCTGTACAGAGAAGAATATCAATAATATCTCAATTAAAAAAGAAAAAGGATATGAGGTGGACTTGGCTCACAGCCATAGTTTACCAAACCCTGGTTTATCTTCTGTTGAAACTGGAAATCTGGCTCTTCTGATTCAATGGAATTTGTATTAATCTATTGATGTGTAACAAAATTTTCCCAAACTCAGTAGTTTAAAACAACATTTATTATCTCACAGTTTTGTGAGCCAGAAATCCAGGTATACAGATATACAGGGACTTGTCTGAAAGTATTTTAAGTGTGCCTCCAGTTCCAGGCTCTCAAGATTTAGTCAAGCTGATAGCTAGGGCTGCTGTCTTATTTAAAGATTTGTCTTCCAAGCTCACTAATGCAGTTTTGGGCAGGCTGTGGTCTGTCGACATGAGGACTATCCATGAAGCTGTCTCGTGACATGGCAGCTGGCTTCCCCCTGAGTGAGAGAGTGACAGAAATTGAGCAAGATGGAAGCCATAGTCTATATCACCTGATCTCAGAAGTGAGGTCCCATCCTGTCGTAGAAGCCAGCTCATACTCAAAGGGAAGGGATTACGAGGGTTTGAATACCAGAAAGCAGTGATCATTGTGGGTCATCTTAGAGTCTGCCCTCGTAGCCAAGTCTCTTTTCATCAGTTCCAATAAGATACACATCTCTCAGTTATGATTTTAAGATATTCTGGTTCCTTCCATAGACATATTGTACAGTTATTGAAATTAGTACCATGACATAATGTAAAGATACATTTGAAAAGCACATAAGGAGTTTTTATTTTTGGATAGCCAATTAATTTTGCAGAAAATGTTTTCTGAGTAAAAAAATATGAGAAATTATTTTGCTATCCAGTAAGCTTAAGAGATGCTCATGAAAGTGATCAGTGAGACTTTGGAATAGTTTTAAAATGATTATTTAGCACAAGGTGCCTAGAATAGTTTTCTAGATTTTCCCAATATAATCTAACTTAATCCTCACAACAACCATTTGAGATAATCTAATCTGATCCTCATTTTATAGATGAGAGAAAATTGAGGTAGGCAGAGGTTAAGTGACTTAGCCTAAATTTTACAGCTAATAGGTAAAGGGGCCAGGATTCAGAACTGGGTGTTCTGCCCCAGAGTCCTCAGTCTCACCGAGATATGAACACAGTCACACAATTTTAACATAACTTAAAGATTGGAACTAGTCCTTAGAATAAATCAATGCATTCGCTGGTTAGAATACCACAATAAGGCTTTTTCTGAAAATATTTTAAGGTAGACACTGACCTCAGTGGCAGAGGAAAAAAATACAAAATATTCACAACTTTAATATTATTGATTTTTCTACTAAATATCATGGAAGGGAAAATAAGTCAATACAAAAAAGTTATGTCTCCTTCTTCAAAGGTGCTTTCCCAGGAAGCTGCCCACTTTGTCTGATTCTAAATCTATAACCCTTCTATAGATCTGAATCTTTGATTGTTATAGTCCCAAGAGAATTTTTCTGTATAAACCAAGAAGGATTCCGGTAGCTAATGTGCTCTAAAAATGCACAATCTTATTTCCAAAGTTGAGAAGCAGTTTATGGGACTGTGTTATTATATGGGCTTTTAATCAATATTACTGGATGTATTACTGATGATGAAACTGACATAAGAAATGAGTTATTCTAAGAAAAACACAGATTTTAAATTATTTAAAAATAATAAAAATATACTCTTAATTTTTACTGTAATTTCTAAGGACATTTTGGCTATAAAATTCTTATTCTTTTACTCAAACTGATTTTCATTTAAGAAAATAATCTATGTAAATGTATGTTTTGCTTGAGTAACAAGACTCTTTTAGTTATCATGTTGCTGTGATAGGGTTAGCAGTAGTTATTATATTTTTCTGAAAGTGAGGTAAAATAACCATAGATCATTAGTGCCAGCCCAGCTCTGCAGTTCTGCCCTTTCATGGAGGAGGCACTGCTGCTTACCCATCAGCCTCCTGGTCCCCATTGGGTACATGAGAGGCAATTGCTGAAGCAGCATCTTTGTATATAAACGATAGAGATGTCCCATGTTGACATCTGGCATACAAGTTATTTCATTAATTTTTTTAATGAACGACTAAATGGATAAATAACAGGGCAAAAGTGAAGATGCAAAGTGACTACAAGAATGACATGTATTAAACGAGAACTCTAAGGATAAATCTCAAGCTATAAAACATCTTTTCTTTTGGCCTTTTTGGCTCTGTGATACGAGATAAGATGATTTTATATAGATTCGGGAGGTCTGGATATTAACCGTGTATCTAGGAAAATTACCTAAGCTTTTTCTATATCAACTTTCTCATCTGTAACATGAAGATAATTTCTATAATCCAAGTTAATGAGAGAATTAAATGAGGGAGTGGATGGCACACAGCAGTCACTTGATTATTTTTTTCTCTGAATTCCTTTCTAGCAAAGAGCTTTAGATTTTTTCCTTCCATAAATCATGGTGAACCTCTGTTCTCTCATCTCAGCTTGGTGCCTTTTGTGGTACACCTAGAATCACTAGAAAACCTTCCTCTGTTTTTGACATTGCTCAAGGATTCAGCCAAAGAATGGCCCAAAATTCCTTACTCCAAGGAATGAACAAATTAAGACCACACTGAGGACCTTAGAAATCACAGCACTCGACAAAAGGCCTTCATCTAGCTGTGAGGGGTTTAACTCCATGGATTGATGCACAGATGTAAAAGAAATATAGATGCCATAAGGGAAAGAAAGAAACGGGATGTTCAAGCTGCCAAACTCTGCATTCAGTTTTGCTGGAACCTTCCCTGACTAATGGAATCAAGTCGATGTTCGCCCATTCTGATTTAGTCTTTCTGTCTAACCTGCCCAGAATCAAAGCCATAGAAAGGACATTAAGCCACAATCCAACTCTCTGTCACAGTTAAAGCAGCTGAGAGTGGGGGAGGTGATAAGGATAAAGGGGGTCAAATATATGTTGACGGTAGATTTGATTTGAGGTGGTGAACACAGCGCAATACACAAATGATACGTCATTAAATCGTACATTTGAAACCTATACAATTTTATTAAACAATGTCACTCCAATAAATTTAATAAATAAAAAAAAACCAGCTGAGGCCCAGGAAAATTCTCAGAATTATAAATAGCTAAGACAAGAACCCAGGCCTCCCACCTCCCCCAAATTGCCTCTTCCTCAAATTTTAGTGTCTGATTTACTGTGCCAATTAAAGCGATTGTACAGTAAATTTAGCAATTTGCTTTCAATGCCATATAATCACAGTTTCACAAGTATCTGTTTTCCAAGTGCCAAAAGGTGTGCAGTAACTATGGAGGTACCTGCAAAAAAATGCAAATGAAATAGTCCAGTGCAGAGAGGACGAATGTGGGCACACCCTAACTGCTAAATGAAAACACTGTCTGCCCAGGTCCTCTCTGTGCAACCACTTCTTGCCACAGACCTTTCATTTCTTTCCTAATGGCTTTTGCACAGTAAGAAATATACTCATCAATAATGCACATTTTTCAGGGATAGTAAAAATGTTTGTGAAAGGCTATTAATGCAAAAGCAAAATGCCCACATTGCAAACACTAAACCCCCATTTATTTTAACATGCTTTTTTTTTGAAAATACTTAAAACTAAGTCTGCATTAAAAAAAAAAAATTCAATAGGAAAAAAAGTCAGCTGAAAGACTAGCAAAAGTATACCCATTTGAAAGCTTTGGAAGTTCAGGAGTTTGACCAGTAGATAATGCTGATGTTTTGATTTTAGAAATCACACAGTTAATTTCTTTTGGAATTGATATGAAGGGTGATAACAATACTCATGGGCTAAGATCCAATCCAAAAAGTTTTCAAAGAAGAGTTCATTTTTACTGCGGAGTTATAACGCCCCAGAAAAGTAGGGTGTATAATGTGAAAAGTGACAGACACTTAACACTATAGCGGGGATGGAACCATTATAATGAAAGAAACTATTGCTTGGAACCAGAACAGCTATATTCTTCTCTCAGCTTCCACAGTCCCCACACCCCTGGAGTACCATTTGAGACAGTGATGAACTGTAGTCTCAATTCCCTTATTAGCTGTAAGAACTAAAAATTATATGTGCAATTAAAAGGCAAAATGCTGATATTACTCATAGGAAGCCCTTTGTACATTAGCAAGGTACAAAAGTCTGCTGACACTTTGCAACAGAGATAGTCAGCAGGGCAGAAGATTAATAGAGCCTCATAAATTTGCAGGGTGAATACAGTAGATGGGGCAGAATAAGCATGTTGTGTTAGAGATAAATAAAGGGCATGGTCAGCTTGACAAAACATTTAACGAGGAACACAACCAGTCCTTTTACACAATTTGCTTGGCTGGCATTAGTCCGTTTTATATAACTACACATAATTACCCCACAGCAGTTGCTGCTCATGTCACAAAGGCCTCCATCATGACCAAGAGAAGAAGGAGCACTAGGAAAGCCTCCAGATCTGATGAGTTACACATTGTGTCGTGCTTTCCTGGCTGTTTACTTTTCTCAGTCAAAGGACTTGACAGCAAAGGTGGCATCATATCCCAGGCTGGCATTCTCTTGGGGTTAATGGGCTGCAATCTCATTTCTTTGTGCTTAAATCACTTGAGTGAAAACAAAGGAGAATTCTAAAATTTCAAAGCAAAACAATACAGAAAATACCCTGTAAGGCTACTCATCATGATTATTTCTGGAGTTTCTATGATAGGAACTGGTTCCATTTTTTAAATAGGCATATCTAATGAGTTAATTAAATGAGCTCTGTCCACCCTTTCTTTGTGATTACCAGCACACAAAATGCAATTTGTTTTTTGTGTGATATGTTGATTAGATATAAGGGAACCTCCAAGGAGTTCAAATTTACTTTCTTTTTGAAATGATTCCCAAGAGAAGAAGCTTATTTTAATGTCTATATTTGAAAAATGACATGAAAATTCCTCTTGGGACTAACCTGTCTTTCAAGGAATTTGCCATTTTGTGGTTTCAGTAGAGCTTGTCTCCTAAATTGCAGACTGTGCCTTCATTGAACAAATGCCTGAACTCTGACTATATGCCATGCTCATAAAACATGCAGCAAAGTCTATTGCTCTATGAAACATGAAGAAGGCACAAAGGAAAATTCAGCTTCTAAGGAGCTAGTTGGGTCTGAGAACAATGGTCATGTGCAATCACGACTGTCAAAAACAGCCTAAGATTTTCCCATGTGAGAAGATGGCATCTAGGACTAGATCACCAGGAATTGGAGCAGAGGCCAGTTTGAACAGTTCATCTGAAGCATAATACTAATGTGGACCTGGAGAAGAAAGATTCATCTGATGTGAACCCCAAGAAGAAATTTATCTGCTGAGCTGGATTCCCCATGATCAATGGAGGGCCCAAATTTTATAAATAATAAGAGCTTAGCAGCCATTTGCTGACAAGGGCTCCTCACGTGTTCTGTATACCGGGAAGGACCTCAGACTGAACTCTCGGCTTCGCCCACTCCATCCCACTCATTACAGTTCGAGTCAATCGCTGTGGGGAGACCCTCATTTCATCTTTCTACCTGAGATGAGACCTGCCCCATCCAATTAGAACTTCGCAATTTGGATACTTCATTTACATAAAACAGATATTCAGTATAAGGATGATCCAAGGAACTTGTTAGCTGTGCACATTCTTGGTGCCCACACCTAGAGATTCAGACTCAGCATGGCCAGGGTAGACCAAGAGATCTGTACTTTTAGCAACACCCAGATGGTACTAATGTAGGCAGTCATTGGGCATCCTTTTAACAATTCTGCAGGAGATAGTATGTTAGGAAAGCTAGCAAGCATGGCGGGGATTTCAGAGTATTCTAACTCCTTTTGTTTCCTCTGGTAGAACTGGTGGACTTAGATATATGGTGGCCTTCCCTGGGAGTCAATTTGTTTGCCATTTGGATTTAACAAGCCCCAACTTACTATAAGTTTTGTGCATGATAAATAACAGATTCTTTCCCCTCTCTCTGAAAGATATTACTGGATTTCATTCTTAGGAGGAGAACACTGTCTATCAAACAAACAAACAAACAAAAAACCTTCAGCACATGCGTTAAAGCAGTGATTTGTATGAATTAGTCCTCTGTCTAAATTTAGAAGCTGTATTAAAGCCCTAGCATTAGATAATTTGGTCACTTAATAAAAGTGAGGAGCCTAAAAGGCCAAGAAAGAAATGGAGCATGATTTTAAAAAGTATTGACTTTTTAAAGCTTATTACTAAAATGATATTGTTTATTATATGGTCCCTGAACAAAAAGCTTTCTTAAAAAAGGGAGACTCCAGGTATGGAATTCCATTCAGTGTAACATTTATTTAGCTCCAAGTGCATCTTTTATAGTTCAGCAGACAAACCTTCCAGAACCTTCTTTCATAGTGACAGAGAATTATAGCCACATAAGGCTCCCTGCTTACAGATTCCTTCTCATAGCAGCCCCTCCATCTACCTGGGGGGTTGTTTTTCATAACGTGATTTTTCTCAACCGCAGTGTTCTAATAGTAGCAAATGGTTGTTTTGTTCCTACCTAATATTCCATGCCTCCTTTTTTCTCCTGAGTATATCGCTGTTGGGGGTAACTGCTTAAATAACTGGTCTTTGGACTCTAATTTCTGGATGAGCAGATCTGGTTCTGGAAATGTTATAACATAACTGTCAGTGAGTACCCTTTAAGAGACCATGGGTTGAAAATATGCCTTGGTACCCTACTTAACAAGAACTATAATAGAACTCTCATCTCATACTTCTGTGTTCTGTTATTAGAAAACAAGACTGCAGTATTTGAAAGGCTTCTCTCTCTCTCTCTCTCTCTCTCTCTCTCTCTCAAATTTATGAACTAAATAATGTACTCTCACTAAGGAAATAGGCTTGCCACAGACTTATTGAAAGTAATGTTAAGAAACCACAGCCATTCACATATTTAAATGAGGTCGCTAATCAGACTGAACATAGTTCACCGTGTCCTGGATCCTCTTGGCAAAAGCCTCATCTAAAAATAACATGACATTCCATTTATAGGAGTCTGGACACTTGCTACTTCAAGATGAATGGTGCTTTGGGATTCAAGTCTCTTGTTAATCCTTGTAATCTGCTGCAAATATAACCCTTTTGACTAAATATTTGGAGAAAATAAAAATAAATCTCTCTTGACATTCAACTCCACAGAGATTAGAAATGTGCTCGCTCGCTCTCTCTCTCTCTCTCGTGGATGCACACATACATAATGTGAACAGAACTAAAACAAATTTTAATCAATAAAAAGGGTTAAAGATGAAAGAAAAAGTCAATGAAATTTGAGAAATGCACAAATAAAAGGAAATTGTATATTCTGTACTGTATGATATGAAGCCTGAGAAATTTAGGCCTTAAAGAGTAAAATTATTACGTCAAAGCTGTTTTCTGTCATTGTGGTCTGAAAAAAAGGTGAGTTTTGTTGTAAACTATTAGAAAGAAATAGTAGAATAATAGAAATTCATGTTTGGAATTTAACTTTTATACAAGATTAGTTATCTTTCCATCCAATATGGAGACACTTTCTAAAACATTTTAGAAAGCATTATCCAGCTTCTCTTTGGGCATCTCCAGTGACGGAATCAACAGTCTTACAAAGCAGCTCTTCACATTCTCAACAAGCTCTGTTGCCAATTCTTTTTTAGACTGGAGGGTTTTCTCACCAAATTATTAGACTTAGAAGGATTATTGTGTGGAATTATAAACGCTGCTTCTTTGGATTGAGAGCAAAGGCTCATATGGTTAGGCGCATGAAGGAATGATTCTACCAGAGGGATAGACTTGTGAACCATCACTTTTGTTGGATCTAGATATTGAACGATGTCTTAAATTCACCTTCTCCAACTCTTCAGCTATCTCAAGATATATCTTTTTCCATCCCAATACCAGATATCTAACCTGGCATTACAATTGTTTATTAAATACATTTCTTTCAACATGATTCCTTAATGTAAGAACTGCAACTTGTTCGCTACAGCATCTAGCATATTTGTACATTCATTTGACAATACAGTATTGAGCACATCACTAGCCTTTGAGGTCATAAAGCAAATAGATCCTGCTCTCAAGGAATTTATTTTCTAATGGTGGAAACAATCAAGTAAATTGATTATTATAGTGCAATGTGGTAAGAACTATGATAACCATGATAACATGATCTATAGAATTTGGTGGGGCTGCAGATAAATACTAATATAAATGGAAATCTAAATTGAAATCAAGTTTAGGGGCATTGAAGATGGACAAGACTAGATCACATTTGATCACAGAATCCTTTTAATATGGTCTGTTTATTAATGTCTTGCAGGGAATATTTATAAGTATGTTCCACTTATAAATGGAGATAAGTGGAAATGAAGGACTAGAAAAATAGGCAGAGACTTGAAAATTAGGTATTTTTTAAGCTTAAAATTTAACTCTAATGTGTCAGATATTATTAAATGATTTTATGCACAGAAATAATGAGATAACTTTTGCACTTTAAGAAGTAATGTTCTGAGAGCAGCACTGACAGTTGGTACCATCTAGGAGAGAAGCGAGGAGGCCCTGAATTAAAGTGCCGATGGTAGGAATGGCTATGAGGAAAAAGATACGAGAAATATTTCAGTAGAAGCCATAGACCTGAGTAGCTGACCAAATGTGTCAGGATGACTGGTGTGAGGGAGCCGCTGCCAGTATTCTCATTTGAGGAGCTAGGAAGATACTCAAATAGGGTGAGCTGAGAGAGAGGCATGTTTGCAAGAGGTGAGCTGGCAAATTCAGGTCCGGACCTGCTGAGTCTAAGGTATCTGAGTGACACCTAGGTAGAGAAGTTATGCCAGCAGCTGAATAAACGTGCTCAACAGAATGGTTTTAGACTGTGGGAATGGATATGGAAGTCCAAAGTGGCAGCTGAAGCCATAGGTTTGGATGAAGTTGCCGAGAGCAAAGTGTTCAGGAAAGAAAGAGCATTGAGAATAAAGGCCTAGGGAACTAAGGTATAAACAGCAATTCGAGAAAATACTGCTTGATGCTAAGTAACAGAGAGGTGGAAGTCAAATTAGGAAATAATGCCATAGAAGTTTTAGTGGAAGAGTAAGCTTAGGAAAATCTGCCAGTTCATCCCACAGTTCCTTTCAGAGTGAGTGTCTTTCACAGCTCTTTGTTGAAGGAAGCAGCCCTGGGTGGTTCATCATGTAGATACATACTTGAGTGTGTTCTGGGCCATATGCTTTTTTCACCCGAGGGCAGCCAGTTTGTAGGTTGGCCTAGGTTCTCAAAGGACATCCTGGTGTGTGAACCTTACTCAGTGGATCAGTAATGACCAAGTGGATAAGTAGGACTCTCTTTACCAAGAATCCGGGGTTTTATAGAGAGAGGTGGCAGCAGCTATTGTTATAGGTTGAATTGTGTTTCCCCCCAGATTCATATGTTGAAGTTCTAACCCCGGGTACTTCAGAATGTGACATTATTTGGAAATTAGGTTGTTAATGTTAAGGTGAGGTCATAATTTGAGTAAAGCTCCTAATCCAATATGAATGGTAGCCTTAAAAGAAGGGGAAAATTTGGATACAGATATCACGTTAAGATGAAGGCAACTATCAAAGCGATGCTTCTATAAGCCAAGGAATGCCAAAGATTGCCAGCAAACCTCCAGGAACTAGGGGAAAGGCAAGGAACAGATTCTCCCTCACAGCTTTCAGGAGGAACCAACCCTGCCGACACCTGGGTCTCAGATTTCTAGCCTCCAGATATGTGAGACAGTAAATTTCTGTTGTTGAAGCCAGTCTGTGGCACTTTGTCATGGAAGCCCTAGCAAACTAATAATGGGTGTAGGAGCTGAAGAACACACAGAGAAGGCAGGCTACAGAATCTACGAGGTAACCAGGAAGCCCGAAAACTAATAATGGGTGTAGGAGCTGAAGAACACACAGAGAAGGCAGGCTACAGAATCTACGAGGTAACCAAAACCATGTGCGAGCAGAAGCCCTGGAAAAAGAAGAGGTGATGAGGTGGTTGCTTGGAAACAAGTTGTAAAAGCAGAACTGCATCTCTTCTGGCTGAGCATGAAGGCAGGAGTCCACAGATGTCAGCCGTTGAAGCGGGGCATGAGATGACCTAGTGAACTACGGGTGAGTGAAGTCCTGAATCACTTTCTGGTTTCTAAACTGTGATCCATGTTGAGACTCTACAAAATATTGCTTTTCCTGTTCTTGTTAAGGGACCACATGTCTTCTTAGTTTTTAACTCCGAGGTCTGATTACACAATCAAGAATCTCACCTTCCTTATGACTAGGTATATTCTCTTTATGAACCACCTAAATTAGGTATCTTTTTTTGTGTAACATATTATCCCTAAACTTAATGGCTTAAAACAGCAAACATTCATGATATGACAGTTTGTGTGGATTAAGCATCTCGTTGAAGCTTAGCTCGGTGCATCTGTCTTGAGTTCTCTCACAAGGCTACAATTCAGGTATTATATTCAGGGCTGCAGTCTCATTGCAAGGATCAACAGGGAGAGAATCTGATTCTATGGCCACTGATGTGTTGGCAGGATTCAATTCCTCTATGGTATTGCACTCAGAGCCTCAGTTCCTCTCTGGCTGTTGGCTGGAGGGCTCTGGCAATTCCTTGCCAAATGGGCCTTTCCATAGTGGTTCACGTGGCAGCTGCCTCCATGAGAGCAAGCAAGAGGGCAAGAGAGCATGGCAAGATGGAAGTCACTGTCTTTTTGTAACCTAATTTCTGATGTAATATTCCATCACTTTTGACATATTCTATTCATTAGAATCAAGTTACTAGATCCAGCACACACTCAAAGAGAGGGCATTGCATAGCCTGGGGATCATTGGGAGCCATGTCAGAAGTCGCCTTACAAACCTCCCATTACCAGAAGGAAAATGAGATAGATAATCTCATTGCAAACCAAGGAACCCAACTAATAGAGAACCCAGGTGAGAAGTTGCCTGCCAATTACTTGAAAAAGATCAAGTAAGAAAAAGTCGAAAAAAATGATCCTGTGTTTGGCAACATCTAATACCATTGTTGAGCAGTAAAGGCAGCTTGAAGAAAGGAGTAAAGAAATCAGGTGGTGGTGGGATGACAGTGACCAGGAGTGGTAAGGTAGACAAGTAAGTGTCATATGTATTCAAGATGGTGGGTGTTTTAGTTTCCTTTTGATGACATAACAAACCACCAGAAACACAGAGGCTTAAAACAACACAAATTTATTACCTCCAGTTCTAGAGGCCAAAATTCCAGAAGCAAGATATCGACAGGGCTGCGTTCTTTCTGGAGGCTCTAGGGTACTGTCTGTTTCCTTGTCTTTTCCATTTTCCAGAGGCTACCTGTATTTCTTGGCTCAGAGTCCCTTCTTCCACCTCCAAGGCCAGTAGTGTCGCACCTTCAAATGCCTTTCTCTCTGACCCCTGCTTCTATCATTACATCTTCTCTGACTCTAAACTTCTTGCCACTTACAAGGACCATTATGGTAGCTCGACTTCACCTACCTGGATAATCCAGGATAATCTCTCCATCTCAAATTTCTTAAATTAATCACACTGCAAAATCCCTTTTGCCATGTAATATAACATATTCTCAGTTTTTGGAGATTAGGATATAGATATCTTGGGAGGTCATTATTCTGTCTATCACAGTTAGCTAGAGTGAGAAGAAAGAGGACACTATCTGGGAGCTTGGAGTTCAGAAAAAGTATTTTGTAACCTGGATAAACTTGTCCATTTTATCCCATAATGGGCTCTGTGGATACATAGATGAACAATTCAGTCTCTCCTATTGATCAACGCACCACACTTGTAAGAGTCCAATATACGTTGACTGGAACTATATGATGTCTGTTTCTTCACATTTTTCAAATACTCCGAATTGTAAGTGTAAAGATGTGTACACCTGTTTGGTGGTTGATTGTGAGATCAGACTTGTGAAATGAATATTTGTTGTCCTTTTTTTCCAGCAATTAACTGACTTGGAATATTTTGCTTAGGTAATTAGAGTCTATGTATTTTAAGTCAATATATGGAATTGCCAAATTCCATTCATATGACTAGGCATTGATGTAAAATGAATATTTTATTTATATAACTTTAAATCTGGAGGTTGTTAGGCAATAAAACTGTCTTTGAATATTATTACCTATTTATAAAATATACCATTTTCATTTTAGGCTTACTAGACTGATTCTTTTACTATAGTAAAATGAGTACATTGTACCCTAAAAATGAAACTCATGTTCATGGGATAAATTGAAATACTTAATAGACACATGCAAACACAGGAATTGACATTAAAATATAGTAAATAATATACATAAATAAAAAGTGAAAAAATGCACTCCACAAGAGTTAAAATGTCACTTTAATTATAATCAAGTGTGTTGATTAGTAAGGAAATTTTTTTAAATGTAAGTGTACCCTGAAAATGAAACTCATGTTCATGGGATAAATTGAAATATTTAATAGACACATGCAAACACAGGAACTGATATTAAAATATAGTAAATAATATACATAAATAAAAAGTGAAAAAATGCACTCCACAAGAGTTAAAATGTCACCTTAATTATAATCAAGTGTGTTGATTAGTAAGGAAATTTTTTTAAATGTAAGTATCTAATTATTAGCAACAAAGTCTTTGCCTATAGCAGCAATTGAATAATTTGGAGTCTCATAAGACATTAAAAAAAAAAGTAGAGAGTATGTACTGACCATTCACAAAGTAAATATAAGTAGATATCACCCTTGTTATTATTAAAGAAATGATATGTTAATTGTGGAGGCAAGAGAGATCCACATAAATAGGTACAGATACATTCAATATAAGGAATTCACCAGAGAGCTGGAGAAAGGCTAAGGAAAGAAGGGAGCACACTTAAAATGTGTGGAGAGGATGATCTTTGGAAGAATTTTCTAATTGATACTCTTCCAAGGAAGGAAATGGAGTATTCTCCTCTGTGCTTTTTTTTTAACCCAATTTTATTATGAAAATTTTCAAATACAAAATTGAAAGAATTGTTATTATTTTACTTTACTTGCTTTATACATTTGCCCAGATATCAATTTTTCAAAACTTCTTAAAGGGAATGTGACAGTTATATTTTGGATAAGATTAAATTGGTTGGGCCTTAGACCCCAGTGGGATAGCGGAGCAGTGAGGGGCAGAGTGGGGCCTGAATTATTCTCACTCGTTTCCCACTCCTGAATCATAGCTACTGTTACTTATGCTTGTGTGTTGGGCAGCAAAACTGTGAAAAGAACTGCTGCCCTACGTGATACTCTAGTCTTTCTATTAATCCTTTAATCTCACACAAAATTCAATTACCTTTTTTCTCTCAGTCTCTCTATTCATATCTTTTCTAATCAGATTATTTACCCCTTTGACTCAAAAAGAGGCCAGCTTCATTTTTGCCTTAATTTTTTTTGTTTTAGCTGAAATATCTAATATTTTCTTCTCTTCCTATATTAATTTAGCCTACTTCTTTAACTATGCTCAGAAAGCTGATCCTGTGGGAGGTCTGTCCTGATGATATGTCCTTGTTGCTCTCCTGTTTTCTGGAAATATTCTCTCTCTCTCTCTCTCTCTCTCT
>NW_006436811.1:11385261-11403227 GCF_000325575.1 Pteropus alecto
TCTCTCTCTCTCTCTCTCTCCATAGTCTACACAATAAAACGGGGCACTGCATTTTGTAAAGTCTTACCTATTTTGACATTTCATTCATGAGTTTACATTTAAGCACCTGCCTCTCCCCTCCTCAATTCCAACACCCCACCCCATAGCATACTGTAAGACTTTAGCCAAAACTTGCATGATAGGCTGATTTACATCAGGAACTCGTGATAGGCAAAGGATTGTCACTGGAAGATAGTTAACTTTGTGTCAGAATCTCTTACGGCGAGATTAGATTTTCTATAGCAGGAGATAGTTTTAGGGAAAGGAAACTACAAATCAAGTTATTGCTATACTACCCATTTGTAAGAATTTATTCTAATTGGGTATGTAAGTGTGTCTGAGATTTTTAAGTGACTGAGCCCTGAAAACTACATTTCTCAGGATTCCTTGCCCCAGTTTCTGGCCAGTGGAGGGTACTGGTGGGAGATTGGAGTGTGGGAGAAAAGGAAATTACACCCTCCCGCCCCTCCGTCCCCACATACACACTGCTGTTAGGGTAGCACCTCTGACAGAATCGTGTCATGTCCATGTCTTCATTTCCTGTCAACAAGTGTCTCCTTCCGTGGTTCCTTCAGAACAGGCTCCACCTTGTTTGAAATTCCCACTACCATGGCCTGCTTCTGAGCTCTGGTCATACCTTCTCTTCACCTATCTTTCAGTCTTTGGTGTTGTGGCTGCTTTTTGCTGTTGTTAATCTCTAAGTTGTCTCGCAGTGCCCTGTTTGGCTTCTCGGCTCTTCTGACACTTCTATCTCTCATTCCACATATTAAATCTCCTCTATTGAATTACCCAGCACAGGCAGTTTTCCTGACTGAACGGTGACTGCAACAATATCAGAGTCTCATCTCTCCCTTCTTTCCCAGGAAGGCATATGATCTGTAGCACTTCAGTGTTTCTGTAAGGGATCTACAGAGATGCTTAAAAGGTAAAGGCACTGAAGATTTTGTACTGGATGGGAGAGAAAAGTTACACACACTTCATGATCATATGCTTAATTTAAAATGTGTCCAATATTTCTACCTGAATTTCTATTTGTGTTCACATCATTAATCTAATTCTCTCTCAACTCTGAAACAGAAGCGATATTCATAGTTTGGTTTCTAATGTGTTTCTGCATTTTGTACATGATACAACGCTTATCTTAACAACAGAGTTGACAGAAAAACCAAGTTACCACCTCCATCTAAAAAATAATCGTACTTTTTTTCTCCCTTGGCTCCAAAGAGGGCTGACTGTAAATAACAATTCACTCAGGGAAACACAGAAACTCTGGGCTAAAAGACCGATGGACAGGAAGGGAAAGAAAGCAAAAGGAGAGCTGAGTCCAGAGACAGGGCTTGTACAAGAGATGATAATGAGACAAACTCTCCTTGGTCTCCTCTCCCTGGCTTCATTTGGAAACTCTATATTTTGTGTCACAGCTCCTGCATGCAAGCTTTCAGCAGTTGGCAGTTCTCCAGCTTAGCACTTCATTTCACACAACAGCTCTAATTTTCAAATATTGACTTGAGGACTTAGTCTCCCTGGTGCCAGTTCAATTCTTAAACATTATTGCATTTAAAGCTTTGATTATTATGATGTACTACTGGGAGTTCCAGTTATCAGACTAAATTCATCTTTACAGAATTGCTTTTATTGTAGTTGAGTGAAGGTACCACACCTGTGTGTAGTTTTACATAGTGGATGCCAAATCCATTTTTAAACGTGCATTATGCAGATTCATATTTAAAATGTATTTGAATTATACATATTACACATCAAGGATGATGAATGTTATGTGACTGGACACACTGTAAATAACATTGTGTGCTGCCCATTTTGGATACGCAAAATAGTCTGCTTTTAGAATTTTAGAGGCAGAGGCATTTTCGCTAGCCTGACATCAGAAGGTATACTCTGCATTTGATCAGGGTTCTTGGAGATATAGTATATGGCATAAAAAAACAAGATTAAGATTTATGATATAATTATGATATAATAATTTATGATATAATAATTTATGATATAATAATATAATTGTTTTTCATAAGAAAAATACTATATTACCATATTTCTTAAATGTTAAAAAAATTGTTAATTACCATGATACTAGACTTTACACCCCAAAATTAAGGAAATCAAAGAGAACTTACTGAGAAATAGGTTGTGTAAAACACTATTCAACTAAGTAACAGTGGTTTCTTTTTCTTTCCCATTGTGGTTTGGTAGTCCTGAGAATAAATAATTGAAGATGTAAAACAGACTGGACTTATTAATAAAGACCATATATTTGATGATTAAAAAATAAAGATGGACAAAGAGGACAAGGATTGAGGAAGGGCATTCAACATTATGCACAAAGTCGAAATGTTATGCACGGTCTTAAACATGTGGGACAGCATTTCCACTTCAGAGATTACAGTAGATCCATTACTACTGTAGAAAAGATTTTTCAGGGAAGGACAGTAGTGGATAAGGCAAGTGTGAGAGGCTGGGTCCATAAGCCAAAGATCTCCATTTCTGTGTTCAGAAGTTGAGTCTTTATCCATGGGCAGAGAGAAGCCATCTGCATGTTTTAACTAAAGGGCTCCCTAGGCCAACTTCGTCACACTAGTAGCACTGGAGAAGATGGGTTGAAACATAAAGAATGCAGATAAAACAATTCAGAAGCTACTGCAATAACTCAGGGGAGAATGGATGAAGGCTTCATTAAGAGAAAGATAGTGGAGATGGAAGATTTGAATGGGGACATGAGGGCAAAATTTAATAAATATTTAAGAATAAAAATGGATTAAGATGATTTATGTCCCTCTTAATAACTCTCCATATATAAGTAGCTTTAATGCATATCAGTAGAAGCAAAACATGGATAAAGGTGTGTAGACAATAGTTGAGCATCTTTTAATCATTTATTTGCATTTAATCAGAAAGCAGATCTACTCAACACAATTAAAGGATCTTATCATCAGAAAGAATTAATATTTCAGTCCCATCTCTCTTATCTATGCATGAATTCATTTATAAATCTAACAGAAAATCATTTAGTCTTAGTTTGATCCTTCAAGTGACTATCACTTCTCTCTCTAGGCAGCCCTTCGATTGTGGTACAGCCCATTATTTTTCATTTCTCTCCTATGTTAATCAGAAATTTATCTTGCTGAAAATCCTAGCGATTAGTGCTTGTTCTTTACTCTGTGATGCTAGGAAAGAGTCTAAATTCCATTTTGTCTGGCTTTAAACATTTACAGATGGTTATAATTTCCCCCACTAAACTTCCTTTGGCTAATCATCCACATTTCTTTTATTATTTCATCTTCAAACTCTTTTCACTCAGATGATCCTTCTTTGATGTCAGTGCTCCCCTTATAATATGGTGTTCAGAATTCCATGGTATTTTAGATGTGGTCAAATCAGCAAAAGGGTGGGGATCCTCAGCCAATAGGGCAGAATTCAGGTCTCACGGCCTTATGTATTTGTTCTCCAAGTATTTATTTCTTCTTTACCACCTTTTCCATATTTCTATTACACAGTCCCTAACCCCTTCATGATTTCATAGGATTCTTACTAAGAATGGGAGAACTGGAATTCTTATTAGGGATATTTTATTTTATTAGCTTAGAATGATGTCAAGTTTTTGGAAAATAGAAATGTATGCTCACAAAATCTTGGTTAATGCCTTGACTCCAACCAACTGCAGTAAGCAACTCCTCATGGAGCAATTAAACCAGAATTGGGGCCAGGGAATCAATTGTAGAAAGGGCAAAAAAGCTCCGTTAATCCCAAAATATATGGCTTCAGAGGTGGGAGCTGTCTTACTCAAGGGCTTATCAACAACTAAGCAATTTACTGTTCGATACATACACCTTTCATTTATCATAGGCCTTTTCTTCTTTTATTCTTGTTTAGCCAGCACATAACTGATTCCCTCTTCTCTCTAACCATTTACTCATTTTTATTGTTTCATTCTGAACTCCCTCCAAGTTGTCATCATATTTCTCTTATCTAAATGCTCCCAAACTGTTATAAAATAATCAGAAAGGCATATCTGATAATTTTTTAATGAAAATAATAGTAAATACTCCCTGAGCTACGTTACATTTAACTCTGCACATGACCTTCAAAAACTTTAGTTCTTACTCTCAAAGAGTTTCCATTCTAACAGGCAAAGTACAAAAAGATGTATGCTGACTGTGCTCACATCCCCATGTCTTTTCTAAGCCATACTGAAATAATTTTCCAAGTCAGCAATATTGATTTGTTTTGTCTTTGAACAGATCTATTAGAAGGAATGTAATGGGGAGAGTAGCAGATTAACCATGGCGTATAAGCCTGGCCCACATAAACTGGCACAGAAATATTTAACAGTGTTGTCCAGGGTTGTTGCTGTCTGGAAGGTGTTTGGTGACCTGACTTGGCAAGTAAGATGGCATTACCCAATGCACGATGGGTTGTAAGTTCAGACACTATTCTGAGAGAAATATTCTCTTCAAGGGACATTACTGCTACCCACCCATCAACTATCACAATATCTAATGCCACAGATTGTGCAAGTAAAAACTGGCAGCCAGAAGGACACCAAGCATGATACACTCAAGTTAGAGAGCACTGCAGCATTTTGCAGAACATACTAGAAGAAAGCCAAGCTGGTCACAGGAATCAGTGATAAAACACTTTATATTTAAAGCTTGCACTTTGAGTATTTGCTTGAGAGAAACAAATATTCAGTAATATGCATCCAGAAGCAAGAAATAGACCTCACAGAACATGCTGGAGCAGTCTTAAGCAAACTTGGGACATCCTGAATTTGAATCCTCCTCTTTCTGTTTAATGACTAAATTTCTCCAAAAAACTGCTGTTATCACAATTCCTCAACCTTCCATGGGTACTAAAGTCAGATGTTTAGAACAGGGTCTCTCAACCTTGGCATTATTGACAATTTGGGATGAATAATTCTTCACTGTGGGGCTTGCCTAATGCAATATAGAATGTTTAGCAGCATTCCTGGTCTCTACCCACTAGATCCAGTAGTACCACCCTACAACCTTAGGTAAGTTACTTACATTCTCTAAGGCTCAATTTTCTCATCTGTAAGACAGGGATAATAAGAATACTAACCTCACAGGACTGTTGTGAGAATTAAAAAAGATGCTACATGAAAATCAATTAGCAGAGTGCCTACCATGTAGCAAGCCTAGAATATATCTTGGCTAGTTTTCATTTGGTTTCTGTGTAGTTTACATTACAAAATGAGGGTTCAATATTTTTCAACATCTTCTTAGTCAGTTTCTTCAGTCAGAGACTCCTTTCAGATATTGTTAAAATTGAAACATGAATCCTGTAGGATCTACTCAATACCTCTGGCTCAAGAGAAGATAAACCAGGAAAGATGACCCAGGTAAAACGAATAACTCTCATATGAGGCTTATTCCATTTCAGTGTGCATTACTTAACTCAAGATTGAAAGAAATAAAAGATAGAGATTTGGATGAAGAAAGAGAAATAGTGACGGTTGTTCTAAAATGTTTCTTTTTATTTTATTTTTTATAATATTTTTTTATTTTTAATTACAGTTGGCATACAATATAATATTGTTTCAAGTGTACAACATAGTGATTAAGCATTTATATAACTTATGAAGTGATCACCCTGATAAATCTAGTATTCATCTGACACCATACATAGTTATTACAATATTGTTGACTATTGACTATATTCTTTATGCTATACTTTATATCCTTATGACTATTTTGTAAGTACCAATTTGTACTTTTTAATCCCTTCTCTTTTTTCACCCCTCCCCCACTCCCTCTCCTTTCTGGCAACCATTGAAATGTCCTCTGTATCTATGAGTTTGTTTCTGTTTTGCTTGTTTATTTTATTCTTTAGATTCCATAGGTAAGTGAAATCATACAGCATTTGTCTTTCTCTGTCTGACTTACTCCACTCAGGCTTCTTTTATTAGAGTATCCACCCTAGATAATCAATCCAAGAGGACAAAGATATGGATCTGTAAGGAATTCTATATCCATTTTGACTAGCTTTTCGATGGTAATGGAAAATATCAGAATGTCATGGGTTTTGGTTGAAGAAAACATCCTTTGATTTCTGTTTACTTTAAAATTCATTCTAGAAACTTCTGTTAAACAAATCACCTGGCCAACCTGTTAAATTTGCTCCCAGAAAACAAACAAACAAACAAATAAACAAACAACCATTCAGTTAAAGAGTAGGCTCATACAGGTTTGTGTTTTTGAGTTTTTAATTTACCATCAGATTGTATTTTTTCTTTCTCTTTCATCATTTCCCATTCCCACACATAAACACCTGGAGTCTCCAAGGCTGCCAGTAATTCCTTCCTTCTGAGATTCATCAACATACAAAGGAAAAGTACATAATGCAAGTAAATGATTTGATAGAGTATATTGGCTAGAAAATTGATTCAGAATAGATGGAAAATGAAAGATGACTGTGGTTTGGAATGTGATTAGAGCCCTGCTTAAACAAACAAACAAACAAACAAATAAATAAATAAAGGAAACCCTGTGATCATGACACATAGCAGGTTATTCACTTAGAGGGAATCATCCAGGAACATGCTAGAAAGATCAGTATTAAGTCACATCTAGGGTCTTAACTAGAGATATTCGCAGTATCATAAATAGAGCACCAATTAAATTGTGAGGGGTATTAATTGGATAGATAATATGAACACAAGGGAAGATTGAAAAATGGGTCAAAGGACTTGTGAAAATAGCAATATCAAGAAATAAAGAATGTCAAAATGGTAATATGAAGTCTAATATATTTGGAAGCAAGTTCATTTTAAAACCCCTATATTTAATTCTATTCTATTAATAATACATCAGATATGGGAAGAAGCATTTGGAAGAGAGAAATACTTAAAGAGATTTAAATGTGGTTGTGATTAGGCCTAAAAAGTAGATACGATTTAGCAGTGTGGATCTGGAGATACTGCGAATGTGATCTGGGCTACAGGCCCAGCCAGTCACTGCCACACAGATGAAGCATAAACTATTTTTTTGGACGGTTTTAGTGACAGTTCCCTTGATGGAGACTTTGGTCAAATATTGAAATGAACTAGAATCATGTCTAAGCAAACTACATGATAGATACATTAAAGGACAAGCAGAATAAATATAAAACATGATTGCTAATAAATAAGATGACCTTAAGATACTTATTAGTTCAGTTTAAGGTATTGTGCTAAGTGTTACAGTTATAAAGGTGAACCACAGTGAAGGTAAGATAAATAAGTTACAGTTCTTGCCCGTAAGAAGATAACAATCTACTGAGTAAAAGTGATATTTACACAAACCATATGTGTATGTGGGTAAAGGAGTGGGTTTAATGTCCTTTGGAGGTACAGACAGAGAAGGAAGGCTTTCAATAATTCCAGGGAAATATTACAAAAAGCAACAGACAGAGACATTTGAATAGACATAGACTAGTAAATCCCATGTGGAAAAGTGGATTAGGATTGTAGGCACACTGAAGGAGTTGAATGAATGAGGGGGTGGAGGGGAGACTAGGCAAAGGGAACAGGTAGGCAAAAGGCAGAAGGCAGGCCATACAAAAGGAGACACGATGACGGACAGCTGGAGAGCAGGCCGTGCAGGGCCTTTAAACAGTGCATCACTATTCTCATAAACAAAAAATAATTTCCACTTGGAGATACATGTGTTTAGAATGACCTTAGTGTTTTTATATTCTATAATCTCAGTAAATGTTAGCTATGAAAAGTTAATAATCTTAGTTATATTTTATGTTAAAATGTGGATTTCCTCTTCTTTTCAATTTACTCCCTTGTTATACATCAAAAACCTAAGCAAAGCAGCATTTACCCTTTGAAGCTACTGTGACTGCAGTCACATCAGGAACATAATTGCAGAAGTCCCTTAGAAACCTGGAAACATTTGCCTGCTCTTTCCTGTTCCCATGTAGGACCATCAGGTCACTTAGACCCTAGGAAGAATACACATATTATAGTTTAACATAACATAGATTATTGTGAATTAGTTTCATTTTCCTAATACTAGGTCTTAATTCCTTTATAGAGGAAATCATTACTTATTGATATTCATTGATTATGTCGGTGTGAACGGCATTGAATTAGATGCCAAGGTATATTAAAAATACTTGAAACTATCAGAAATATCTTGAAAATTAATATTTTTAATCCAGCAGAGAATTTTACAGAATAAAGCAACTCATTTATTTTATTTTCCATGTTTAATTTCTCTTTACTACAAGCCATGGTGAAAGTGGGGGGAGTGGGGAAAGTTTCTTTCTGTTCTTTTCGTCCCTTAACTTCTGCTTAATATACTCCCTAAGGCCGTTCTCTTTCTCTGCCACCCCATAGTCTCACTCTGCATCCTTGTACTCATAAGCTCTTCAACAACATCCTGACTCCCCTTCCTTATCTAATCACTCCCTTCCTCGATCCATCTTGTGACATCAGTGTGGGGTAAAACTTCATGCCACTTTTTCATCTCAAACACATTCATTAAATTCCCATTGCCTTTAGGAAGTAGTTCACCTCCTCGGCCCTTCATTCAAGACCATATATAATCCAACTTGTACAACCCTATCTTCCTCTCTCAACTCTAATTAGAGTGGTTTCTTCGGTGACCATCACATATTTTATGGTTGTCTTTACTCCAAGTCTCACTTATATCATAATTCCTTTCCCAACTAATAGGTCCTCCCCTGTGAACTAAATCTCACCTATTCTTTAGGCCCAGCTACATCCCATAACCCACATGAGTTTAGTGGTTTATAACAGAAGCCTTGGAGAGCTCCAGATCTGAGTTTGAGGTCTGACTTCATTACATACTTCAATATTAACCATGAGAAATTACTTAACTTCTTGAAACTTCAGTTACTCTCATCTATAAAATGACTAAAATAATATTACCTCCCTCAGAGCACTGCTTTGAGATTAAATGAGATAATGCAATTAAAAGATTTATACAATTCCTAGCATAGGTACTAAGTAATGTTTGCTATTAAAAATGCTTTTCTTTGATTATGCTAGTCCTTTCTCTAAATTCATAGTGATCAAAGTTGGACATTCAGTACTATCACAATCAGCTAAAAAAGTGCTATTTAATAAAAACTTACGAAGATATGTCTTAAAGAATATGCTGACATATTTGATTGGCAAAATTATGAATTATTCTGCTTTTTATCTAATTCTATATATTTTCAAAACTTATACAATTTAACTGTTTTGTTTTTATCATTGAAATAATATTCATTTAAAAAGTGTTTAAATTATCAGGAAGGACAATAACAAGTGTTGGCAGGGTTTACAGAAATTAGAACTCTCATGGATTATTGGTGGGAATGTGCAGATATTTTGGAAAATAGTTGGGCAGTTTCTCAAAATGTTTAACCTGGAGTTACCATATAATCCAGCATTCCACTCCTAGATATCTGATCAAGGGAAGTGAAAATATATGTCCACCAGAACTTGTACACAAATGTTCATACAGCATTATTCACTAAGCCAAAAAGTGGAAACAACCCAAATTTCTATCAAGTGATGAATAAATCAAAGATAGTATATTCATATAATAAGTGAATTATACTTGAATACATCTGTTTAAAAAAAGGATTTGATTTAATTTTATGAGCAATGGGAAGCTACTTAAGATTTACAAATGAGGAAAAATTGTTGGAAAAATTACCAAGCGTTATTAAGAATTATTCAAATTAAAATATTAAAACTACTACATTTTTAAAAATTCGCACATCATTTTGAATCTGAATCACTTAGTTTTGGATTGCAATAGTAAAGACTACAATTTTTGAGTATTAACTGTATGCCAGGGTTTACTCCAGCCAGCTTAGCCCTAATCATGCCAATAACAGGGAGATGGGTGTCATTAGCCCCCTTTTGCAGAGGAGCAAAATAGAGAGAAGAAATGGTTTGGCCAAGGTCACACAGCTAGTAAGTGGCTAAGTAAGGACAGAAACCCTGGTCTGTCTGAAAGCCCACATTCTTTCCAAGCTTTTCAAATACCTTGCAGTGTAACCTTATTCCCTTTCTCTGTCCCCTCTTGCTGCCTTCTCTATTTGCCTACCTCCATTATCAGGCCTCCACTTGATTCCTCCACAGTCACACCCTAAACTGGGTTAAAAGCTGGTCTGCAGGCCCCTGACTTAATATTGTATCTGTTTATCACAGAGTATTTTCTTTCTGTGCCTTTGTCCTCCAGAACTTCTAAGAGGTAAGGACTGTGTCTTTTTGGCCACTGTAATTTCAGCACCTAACACTATTTTTAGTACATAGTAGGAACTTGGCAAATATTGTTAAATGAATTAGTGATGAATGAATGAATGAATGAAGAAATAAACACTGTTAATTAATTTATTGTGTCAGAGAATAGAGGTTGTCAGTGAATATAACTAAGTCACTCTAGTTATCACTTATGAAATATGTATTGAGCACTTACTGTGTCCAATCTTTAGCCAAGTGCTCGGGACACAAAGATGAATATGGCCTCATTCCTCTTAGAACTCATGATACAGTCCTTTAAGACAGGCAGGAATTCAAACAGTAACATAATACAGTATTTTAAATTTCATATTTTTTTCCAGTAGTAATAACCAGGGACTGGGTAATTGCAGTGAAGAGAATGAATAATTACATGTGTAAAATGTTTTATTTTTCTGAAAGAAACTTATAGAAGGTTTAATTTAAATATGTTCCTAGACTGCCGCACACATTTTATTTTGAAGCTCATCAAAAATTTGTATATGCTTGGAGTCCTTACAAAGAATCAAGGTCTTACTGATGGCACCAGGGTTTCTTAGGATGCTACCAGAAACATCAGAAACATCTCTACTCAAATTTAAACTGTTTTTTTAAAAAAATAATTCCCTTGTTTCCATAAATATTTGAAGTATCATCAAAATAACCTCAGGCAGACAAGCTCTAATACTCAAGTATAATCATTCATTTCTTTCATGTCACTCTGATTTTCCTCACTTGAGTTAATGTGGTCTGACGTATTGATTATCCATTCTCGGCCATGGGGGCACTTTTACTCGTATATTGATCTGTTTGGTTTAGAGGAATTTATATATATATACGTATCTGTATATATACATATGTATATATGTAGGGTTTAGATAGATAGATAGATAGATAGATAGATAGATAGATAGATAGATAGATAGATAGATAGATGTCATGCCATGCTTCAGAAATGTGGCAGTTCAAAAATTATATAACTCCATTAATCTAAACAGTAGGGATAGCTGCACATTCAATGGGAATGGACCTGGCACTCAAGGTCTAGTCTGGAAGGGTGCTACCCTCCTTGGCTGTCTGTTGCCAGGTATCTCTGATTGAGGTACCTCTCCTCAACCATAGTTGTTGCAATCCTTAATTAACTTTATTAGATGGTATAATTTACACATCACAAAATTTACTTGTTTTAAGTTTATAATTAAATGGCTTTTTAGTAAGCTTACCAAATTGTGTGACCATCACCATAATCCATTTTTGGAACATTTTTTCACCCTATAAGACCCCCTGTACCCATTTATGGTTCATCCCCATTCCCATGCCCAGCCCTGGGCAACCACTAATTTACTTTCCGCCTCTTCTGTACATTGTATAAAAATGGAATTATACAATATGTGTTCTGTTGTGTCTGGCTTCTAACAGCATAATGTTTTTGAGGTTCATCCATGTTACAGTTTATTCCATTTTATTGCTAAATAGTATTCATTATATGAATGTACCATGGTTTTTGCTCCACTCATTTCATGGGCATTTGGGTTGTTTCTGCTTTTTGGCTATGATGAATAATGTTGCTATAAACATTAATATACAAGTCCTTTTGACTTCTCTTGAGTGGATACCTAAGAAACAAAATCGTTGGGTCATATAGTAACTCTAGTTTTAACATTTTGAGAACCTTCTCAACTGTTTTCAATGTGGCTACACTATTTAACAGTCCTGTCAGTAATTTAAGAAGGTTCCCATTTTTTCAAATTCTTATCAGCATTTGTTATTGTCTCTTTTTGATTATAGACTTTCTAATGGGTGTAAATTGATATATCATTGTGGTTTGGGTTTGTATTTCTCTAATGACTAATAATGTTGAACATCTTTTTATGTATTTATTATCCTTTCTTGTATCTTCTTTGATGAAATCTCTACTCAAATTTTTTTGTCCACTTTTAAGTTGGATTATTTGTCTTATTGAGTTGTAAATGTTCTGTATACATCCTTTATACAAGTCCCTTATCAAATATATGATTTGTAAATATTTTATCCCATTCTGCAGGTTAGTTTTTAACTTTCTTAATGGTATCTTTTGAAGTAGAGGTTTTTAATTTTGATTAAGTCAAATTTATCAAGTTTTTCTTTTATTGCTCATGCTTTTGGTGTTATATTTGAGAAATCTTTGCCTGACCCAAAGTCTCAAACATTTTTTCTTAAATATTGTTTCTTTCAATCAAAAGTTTTTGATGTTTAGGGTAACAAAGAATTCAGAGTTTTACTTCCTAGGGAGAATATAAAGTGTAGTGACACTATGTTGTAAGTTAGGAGCCAAACTCCATATTTTAATAATAAACTTAAGCAAGGGGTTGTGTTGATGTGCTTTTATGAAAGGGAAGAGGCCTGATGAGGACGTTTTCCTAAAGATAATTAACCTTTTCCCCTTGAAGGGATGAGAAAACATACTCCTCCAGGGCAATTATCCTCAAGAATTAACTCCCTAAATTTGGCAGATAGAGAGATCGCAAACCTAGCTATCTCTATTTTTCTTCCCCCCAACAGCAAGAGAGATAATGTGAGCAGATGATTATTTTAAAATCCAGGTCTCTTTTAGTTAATCTATATGAAAATTCTATCAGAAAATCCAAACACGTCAAGGATCTTAACTGTACAGCATTGCTTCACAAATTCAAAAAGAACAATGTTAGTTGCTGAGAGGTGTGAACCTCGCAGATATGAAGAAGGTACAACCTTACTGTGCTGCTTAATACCAGATGATGCCACCCTTCCTGCTCGTGCTGCCCACCTGTGTCTGGAAAGTCAGGTTTGTTGGGAGAAAAATAGTACTAGTACTGGGAAGACTGAGTTTTCGTGGTTGACTAATGAGTAAGCAAATGTTAAATATTATCAGTCTCCACTGCGTCTAGGGACAATGTTGTCACACCATGGATTAGGCTAACTTGAGAGTCATTTCACCTTTTCAGGAAAGAGCTTGGGAAGATGTCTTTTTCTGAGTCTGGGTAGGATGCACTATCAGCATGTTGTATAATATAAGAGCAGGAGTCACCATGGGGTGATAGACTAACATTGACCAGGTTACTCAAGAGGACCTAAGCAGGGTTCTAGTGAGAGAAAAGTACATAGACATATGGTTTTATACTTGTGGCCTAAGAGATGATGGTTGACTAAACTACCCTTGAGAAAATAAATCTCCTAATAACATCACTCTCCTTGTATTTGGGAAGTTGGACTCAGTCACTTCCAAGTATATCGAGCACTTAAGCGAAAGCCTGCTTTGCTCTGCCTCCTCCTCTCTTTTGGTTCTGATTTACTGAGTAAGACTGTATTCTTCAATCTGGATTCTGTCAAAATTAGAGAGCTACTCTGCTAAGAAAGAATGAAGAAAAATCTAGAAATAAATTTATTTGAGGTAGGATGATAGCCAACATTACCAGAGGCCTAGATCTATATTGTGTCTCCTTGAATGAATCTTATCAGCAATTTAATAATTACCTATTTCTTCACCAAGATCAGGACAAGGCATAGAAAACCCTCCTCAGGAATGATCTTCTCTTTACTATTCATCCAAGCTCAACATGACTCAAACCCTTGGTTTATATATGCTGGACATTATGGATTTAAAGAGATACCTAAATGGTATAAGGCAGTGGTTCTCAAAGTATAGTCCTTGGACCAGCAACATCAGCATCACCTATGAAACTTAACAGAAATACAAAGTCTTCAGGCTCTACCCACAAACAAAAAAATCTGAAACTTTGGGAGTGAATCTCAACATTCTTTATTTAATGAGCCTTCTACATGATTCAGATGTACCAATGTTTGAGAAACATTGCTTCGTAAACTATCAGAAGCATCTCTGTTTCAGTAAACAAATTAATCTTTGTGTGAAGAAAGACTTAACGTCCTAGAACAAGATTATCCTGTAGATTTCTGACATCTGGGGCAGAAAATAAGTAAGAACATAATTAAACTGAATAATACCATCAGTCTAGTTGACATTAATGTAATATTTCATTTTACAACATCAGTAACACATTTTTCTCAAATTTGCATGGAAAATTCACCGAGAGAAACCATATTTTGGGTTATAAAACACAACTTGACAAATTTAAAAGAAAAGAATTCATACAAAGTGTGTCCTCAGGCCACAATGGAATAAAACTAGGAATCAATAATAGAAAGATAGCTGGATAATCACAAAATATTTGGGGATTAAACAACACACTTCTAAATAATACACAGATCAAAAAAGAGATTTTAAGGGAAATTAAAACATATCTCAGACTAAATTAAAATGAAAATACCATCTATCAAAACTTTGAGATGCAGTGAAATCAGTGCTTGGAGGGAACTTATGCCGTTGAAAAGAAAGATCTAAGGTTGAAACCATGTTTCCATCTTGGGAGACTAAAAAAAAAAAAAAAAAAAGCAAATTAAATCCAAAGTAAGCAGAAGAAAATAAAAAAGTTAGAGCAGACATCAATGAAATTGAAAACAGAAAAGCAATAGAGAAAAATCAATGAAACCAAAAGCTGATCTTTTAAAAAGATCAATAAAATTGATATTCCTCTAGCCAGGCAAACAAGAAAAAAAAAGAGTAAAGATACAAATTACTGATATCATAAGTGAAAGAGGAGACATCTCTACTAATCTCATGACTAAGAAAGGACTATTGTGAACAATTCTATGCCCACAAATTTGATATCTTAGATAAAATGGACCAATTCCTATCAAAACTCACATGAGGAGAAAAGTTAATATATCTATTAAAGAAATTGAACCGCTAATTAATAACCTTCCAAAACAGAAAGCACCAGGCCCAAATGGCTTCACTGGTGAATTCTACCAAACACTGTAGGAAAAATGATATCAATTCTCTACAATTTCTTCCAGAAAATAAACAGAGAGACCACTTTTTAACTCATTCTATGAGGCCAGCATTGCCCTTATCCAAAAACCAGAGAAAGAGAGATTTGAAGGGGTAGAGGTGGGGAACTACAGACCAATCTCATGAAAATAGATCAAAATATTTTAAAAAATTAGTGTTCTGTGAGAGAATTTAAAGATAGTTTTGTATACCTATAATTGGAGCCCCTGATAATAATCAAAAATATTCCAAATTTTCTAAAATTTATAAACCCACATATACAAAAAGTTTAACAAATCTGAAGTACAGCAAATATGGAAATGACAGAATGACATATTGTAAGCTCCTACACATTGATGATAAAAAGGGGGGAAAAAAGCCAGTACAAAAGATACACTACACAGGGATGGAAAAGATAAGGACAGTTGCCTATTTCTTATTGGAAATAATGTAAGTGAAAAAACAATGGAGCACCATCCTTAGAGTACTCACAGAAAAAAAATTATAAGCCTATAATTCTATGCCCAGTAAAAGTATCTTCCAAAAGTGAAGGTGAAATATTTTTTTTCAGTTACAAAGAAGTTGTAAGAATTAATCACCAACACAACCTCATTGCGAGAATGTTAAAGTAAGTCTTTCAGACAAAAAAGAACTGATAACAGATAGAAATATGTGTCTCTGTGTAGCGATAAACACCACCAGAAATGATAACTACAGGAGTAAACATGAACCATTATTTTCCTTATTATTTCAATCAGTTTAAAAGTACTTCACTATTTAAACTGAACAAAAACCAGGGTAGTATGGAGTTTATAACACACATATAAGTAAATGTGTGACAACAGTACTAAGGTCAGGAGTAGACAAGGTAAATGGTACTGAGTTACAGCTAATAAGACAACAAAATAAATAAAATGAAATCATAGAAACAAATGTGCTTAATCAAAAAGATATAAAAGAACAGATGACACAAATAGAAAACAAATAGCAAGATGTTCATTTTAAACTTAACCATAGCAATAATTATATTTAATGTGAAAAGTCTAAATACCACAGGTAAAAAAGGTTGATTGTCAGATTAGATTAAAAATCTAATATATACTATCTGCAAGAAAAACTAAGCATTCCACTGCCCCACCCCAACTCTACCACTAGTGGGGTAGGTGGCCAAAAGGTACAAACTTGCAGTTATAGGATAAATAAGTCCTGGGATGTAATGTACAGCATGGTGACTACAGCTAATAATATGGTATTGTATTTTTGAAAGTTGCTAAGAGAGTAAATCTTAAAAGTTCTCATTAGAAGAAAAATTTTAACTATCTGTGGTTAAGGATGTTAACTAAACTTATTGTGATAATCATTTCTCAGTAATATACCAAATCATGTGTGATATATCAAATCATTATATTGCATACCTAAAACTAATACAATGTTCTTTGTCAATTATATCTAGATTTTTTTTTAATTAAAAAAATAAACACACTTTAAATATAGACACAAATAGATTAAAAGTATTAATGATTTTAAGGAACTTTAGAATTAGTATATATATAGCACTTAGTAGTATGTTCAATATTCAGTGGATAGTTGGTAAAAAATATTTCTTAGTATGTTTTCTACTCTTTAGTTGGTATCTTAGTCAGTTTGGGCTGAATATAACAAAATACCATAGACAGGGGGGCTTGAAAAACAAACATTTATTTCTTACTGTTCTGGAGATGGAAAAGTCCAAGATCAAAGTGTTGACAGATTTGGTGTCTGGTGAGAGTCCTATTCCTAGTTTGTAGATGGCCCACTTTCTTGTCATATCCTCACGCGGTGAAGAAAGAGAGAGTGAGCTCTGGTATTTGCCTCTTCTTATAAGTGAAATCCCTTCATGGAGGCTCTACTCTCATGAACTCATCTAAACCTAATCACCTCCTAAAGCCCACCTCTAAATACTATTGCATTGAGAATTAGAGCTTCAGTATATGAATTTAGGGGGGACACCAACATTCAGTCCATAGCAGTTGGGTAAGCTTCATCTGATTTATGAGATAGTTGAGTGTCTCTTATGATAGTCAACATCTTCAGTATCTTTGTTTCACTTAAAGTCATCAATTCTTCCTCTTAATGATTAGAAAGTAAAGTATTTAGGTTTATTACTTACAAGGGGCAGTTACCTGGATGTGAGCTCCTGCAACATTACAGGCAGCTGAAAAGTGTGGTTAGGAGTACTTTTCTCTAACATACTGACAGGTTTATCTGAGGATCTATCTCAGAAAGGTGAAATAGGTGAACAGAACAGCTGGCTACAATTTGGTCTGAAAGCTGTTGGGTTATCCTGGAGCGCTAAGGATGGTTCTTTAACATTTAGCAAGTCAAAAGCAGGCATTTCTTGTACATTCGTCCACCTCCATTGGAACTCTGCAGTTCAGTCAGTCTCAGTTCTCTCAGGAGTATGAAGAAAGGAAGAGGAGGATGATTCGAAATGCATTCTCAGTGTTCATGATGAGATATCTGATTATTAAAAGTGATTAAAAGATAATGAATGGTGAATAAGTTTTTGAAGAGATTTGAGTAGTATTAGCTCTGCAAATTTTGACATTCCAAAAGTATGCCTAGACTAGCATGGGATTTTGGATAGCAATTCTCATATTCTTTCTAGGTGAACTCTAAAATCATTATACATGTAATGCTTGAGCTACTTTTGCATCTTCAACTTTTCAATATTTCCACCCATCACAAAAAATGCAAAAGAGCAAATAACCACAACAAATCTATACTCAAATCCATATCTGATGTCAAAGAGCGCTCTCTTTC
>NW_006436811.1:11403250-11453581 GCF_000325575.1 Pteropus alecto
GGGGGTCTCGAGAGAAAAACTAATAGTCTTACAGTTTCTTTATTTTTCTGTGTGACTATGTGTCTATTGACTGCAATATTACCATACTTTCATTTTATCTTCCCTCTTATATGGCTCTGCCTTTGTTTTATCCGAGTTTTAGTGTGATTTCTTTTTGTCTTGAAAACTGTTATTTCACCTAGACTTAAGTGAATATTCAGTTCTTTATATCTATTTTTTAAGAAGGAAAATGTTTTCAATTTGCCTCTAATTTTATGAAATTTCGTGATTCATTTACACCTTCTCTCTCCCAGGTTGTTGACTGTATTAAAAGCTCAGATGACAGCTCTAGTGTGAATCAAAACTAATCTATGATGATTAAACATGTAAACTTTATCTTACTGGTCCCTGTGTATACAGTAATTATTGTTATCAAACTCTAAGTTAGAGATTAAATTATCATTGTCCCTGGTATATCTTGGCATAAAGAGATAAAAAGGCTCATGTCATAATAATGTTCCTCAAATGAGAATTTATAGTCTCAAATATTGGGGTTCTGCTTTCTTACCAAACCCCAACCTTGCCCCTCACCCCTTTTTATAACTGCTACAACTAATGACTCTAGATAAACTCAGAATACACCCATACTTATTGTTAAAGAGATTAAAAATGTTGAAGCGAACTTTTTGAAGAATAGAAGAATATTTAAAAAGAGGGTACTTCATAGGGGAAAAGGGCAATTATTTAAAGAAGGCATATTTTTTTCTTTGAGGCAACCTATATAGTTTCCCACATGAATACCATAATTTCTTTATAATGAGCACTTTAATCAGAGAGTCTTGGGTACATGGATCGGCTTTGGAGGAAGAAAAACTACCTGAAGTGTGTATATTACGTGTGTGTGTGCATGCTTACATTTTTCTTGACAGTAAATCCATAATTTTGAATATATTTTCAAGGGTTAATATATCAAACACTCATTATGTACTCCTCCAAACTCCTCAGTCCCTTTTTTAGCCCCTGTCACTTTGCCAGTCACCAGTCCTGCACGAGTTTTGACCAGCTTTTGCTTGTGCAACTAGGAAACACTTCATTTCAGGTCATACACGCTACTTTCCTCATTCCACCCTGGGCCTCCTCTGACCCTACTAGCATCTATTTGGCATCCAGACCCATGCACTGCTGACCAGTGGATGCCAGGAACCGAGAGAAAAATGTTTCCCTGTTTTATCCTCACCATGTTGAGTTTTCCAGATATTAATGTTTAATGCTTAATCTCACTGTATAGCTCAGGAACCATCGAATGAATTAATTTTTCTAACATACTTAAAGGTACTTTGATTAAAGATATTAGAAAAACGCAAAAACTTGAGCCTCTAATAAGAGGATAACCAAACTGTCTAAATAATAGAGAGTATTAAATAAGAATGTATACCAAATGAGAGTATAAAATTTAAGAAAGATAGTGCAAATGTGATTTTACTTGGAGAGACTTTTTATTTTTAAATTTCTTCACCAAAATCTATCGTTGGAAATGAGTTAAATTTTTTGTATCTGTTATTCTTACTCTCTTGCTTGAAAAGGAGAGAACTAAAGATCAATCTAATTCTACAGATGATAGACAAGAAAATAAAAAGGGAATCCTTTTAGTAAATACAATGAAATCAGACCCATAAACTAGACCTTTGATATAGCAAGTTCCATATGTGATTCTTGCTTAATTTTAATGAGTATACTTTAAATTACACTTTGATAAATTAATGTGGCTATGATTACAGAATGAAATACTGAGAAGATAATTGTCTTGTCTGTATAGTTCTGTTGAAGCATCAAACCCCAGGGCATGAATGCAATACTAAGATCAGGGGTAAAATTCTCAAAAGAAAAAAAAATAGCTATTTTGTAAGTGGGAGATAAAAACTTATTGCAGGATAACCCTTTCTCATGTCAATTTCTTAAATGTGAAAAATATCCAATGAACCCATTAAATACATTTTGACAGACTAACAGCAGGAGGCTTGTTGACCTTTCACCTCATATTGATTTCTCCTTCAGTCGTTTTCCTTGGTGATTTTCACTTTCCTGCATATATTTGGCCTCCCAGTTCACTCTCCACATGCCACTTCTATAATCATTTGCAACAGAAATCCACACGGAGCCCTGAGCTGCACCAACACTTTAAGAGAACCTTGAAAATAAAGCAGCCACATTACTCACATCTATCAATAAGTTTCTCAATCAGCAAATATTTCTATAAAACAGAGATACCCTTGGCATCTCAATAATGCAGCTGAGCAGATAAACACCTGGGTGAGTCAAAATGGTCATTAGTTATTATTTATTTATTAATGCCGCCAGCATTGATTAATGGGCCACTCTGGGCAAGAAACCAGAATGAGAATCCAAGGAATGAAAAGGAAGTGTAAGGCAGCCTTCTCCCAGTCTAGTTGTAGAAAAGTCCTACATAGAAGGAACATCTAGCGGGGGGAAAATCAGATGATGAGGAATAAGCGAGGATGCATTTATAGGTATTGGGAGTTGCAATGAAGTGAGAAATCTATGTAAACTAAGATTACACTGAAAGAGTCAAGAAACAAACTAGAGGAGTCTGGAGTTGTTCTGATTTTGATTTTGAAAAGTGTTGTTAGTGTCATGTCTATTCGCAGTCAGGAGTAGCTGGGATTTCAGCAGTAAATGTTACTAAACCAAGTCAGGCTCAGTAATGCTGCAACATAAGCCACCGTGAAAGGCTGAAGCAGGGGTACATATGAGGTATAAAAGTGCTTTAAAATAATCTGGACCTGTATCCCGCAAATTAGAGTGAAACTTCTAAAGGAGCATCAGTCAAAATTAAATATTTTGGGGTCCTATGAAAATCATGTTAAAATTATGCACCCTTGTTAGTTTTTGTGTTATCTTGTGTTTACAGTTGTTGGCTTTTGAATGTCTCCAACATTCAAAGATGTCTTCCTATGTTTTCCTCCAAGCACTTATTTTAAAACAGGGTTCACCACTTTTCCCCTTCTAAAAAAAAAAAAAAAAAAAGAAGGCAAAATTGTTTCACATAGCATTAATGAGCATTATAGGTTTGGCTGAAGATTTATTTTGAAGAATAAGGTAGATCACATGTTTACATCAGAGGAAGCTATATAAATTCTGAGGCATTTCTGTTCTCCAGTTCAGCTGCCAGTCACAGGGGTCTCGTCTCCTCCCTTTCACTTATGCAATGTCCACGACTTCCTCATGTCTCCTTCCTGGCTCGTGGGGCTTCTCCCAGCTTTTCTTTTAGCTCTTCAGACCACATCAGTTCTGATTCAGCTGTCATGTTACCCTGCTTTATCTGCTGCCAAATAAAGAACTTTCCAATTACCTGAATACACCTACATTCTAAGTCAATGGAAGAATGTACATGAAAAATAATGATTTCATTACCCGAATATTTTTGTTACAGAAACTTTGGAATTATGGCAAGATTGAAGTAATTTAGCTTTAATACAGATTTAAAAAAAAAAAAAAAGAATGGAAAGTATTTTCATATTCTTAATAAATTTCCTTTCCCATTTCTTCAAGATTTTCCTTTTATCCACAGATAACTGCTATAGACTGAATGTTTGTGTTCCTCCAAATTCATATGGTGAAGCCTTGACCCCTCAATATGACTGTATTTGGAGACAGGGCCTGTGAAGAGGCAATAAAGTTTAAATGAGGTCATAAGGATGGGGCCCTATTCGATAGGATTGGAGTCATGGTAAGAAGAGTTCAGGCTCCAGAGGTTCTCCTTCCTCAGCCTCACCAGTCTTATGAGGACATGGCAAGGAGGTGGCCAGCTGTTTGAAAGTCAAGAAGAGAGCTCTCACCAGAAACCGAATTGGTTGGCACCTTGATCATGGACTGCCAGCCTCTAGTACTGTGAGAAAATAAATTTCTGTTGTTTAAGCCTTTCAGTCAATGGCATTTTATTACGACAGCCATTGCAGACTAATACGACCTTGGACTCCACAGTATCTCCATTCTCTCTAACCATCTGTTTCTACCTCTTCCATATCCTTTCACTCTTTACCCCACTGTAATCTGAATTTGTTACCCATACACTCACCCCGTTGCCTTTTACTAAGATTATAAGTGACCACATTCAATAGATACTGTTCTTTCCTAATCTTTCTTCTAAATACCATCTGTAATATTTAATATGGTTGACTGTTCCCTTTTTCCTGAAACTCTTTCCTTCTTCAAATTTCATGAAGCCACATTCTCTTATTATTATTATTATTATTATTATTATTATCTAGATATTTTGCTTCTATTCATTGATTTTTCCATTCCTACATGAGCTTCTCTTTCTTTAGGGATTGCAGCTCTAGTGCCTCTGGGGGCCTGGCAGGATGTGTACAGGTTTGAAGGAGCTGTGTGTAACTAATGGGAGGTGTTGGGGAATGTGCAGGAGTGCAGAGAGCTCTCTACCACTTCCAGAAGGCATTCAAATCCAAGGTTTTAAAAATATTGTGCTAGCCAGACAAACTGTATCTGTGGACAAAAGGAGACCATTGATTTGCAGTCTGTGCATGAAATGTTGGTGATCTTTAGGGCTTTTCCTTAGGCCTCTGTTTTCTACTACAATACTCTACTTTGGTGATCTCACTCACAACTAAAACTACAACTACCTCCGACGTTTCACTGATGCTGAGTCTCTATTTCACCAGTCCTGATTAGCATAGGTAGTAAGATGCAGGTACAGGGTCAGACGGACTTGAATTTGACTCCCTGCTCAGACATTTATGAGCTCTGTGAACTTGGGCCAATAAATTCACTCTCTGAGCCTCAGTTTCTTTATATTTAAACTGAAGATAATAATAGCCATTCTTAAAAGAGTTATTAAAAGACAAAGTTGATGCTTAGCACAGTATCAAGCATAGCGTAAGTGCTCAATGAAAGTTAGCTAGCGCTTCAGATGAGCATCTCTCTAGAGAAGGGCAATAGACATCCCAAATTCAACATTGCTAAGCTGAACGCATCATTTTTCTTGCACAGCTTGACTCCTTTGTTACAAATACCACTTTTTATACAGGCATCTGGGCCAGAAGCCAGGAATCATTCTAGACTCCATCTTCTCTGCTTCTGTCCCAGCCCCAGACACTATCCATGAATACACTTCTACAGTGTCCAATAAGCCCAGACATTTGGCCTCTATTATGTTTTACTGAGTCCCTGTTCTTTCTTTCAGTTCTACTCAAGTCTTAATCTAGCCGTTATTATTTCTTTTTTGGATTATTGCCATGGCCTGTCAACTGAACTCTCAGCCTCAATATCTTGACCTTCAATCCATTCTCTATATTTTTGTCAAAATGATCTTTCTAAAATGAAAGTTTAATCATGTCACTTCTCGGCTTGGAAACATCCCAAGTCTCTCTCCTGCTTATGTAATAAATAACAATTTTCTGATCTGGCCCTTGCTTCACTTGGAGTATTACTTTCCATTGTTCTTCACCCTCAACTCCTTACTTTAGCCATTCCCAATGACTGTGACCTCTTTGTAGCAAGTTTCAGTCTTTTAGGAATGCTCTACTCTGCCTCTCTCTCAGGCTAACTTCTTATCTCTCTCAGTTCAAGCATTATTGCTTCGGACATCTTTCCCGGCATGCCAGCTGCATCTCGCCTCAAGGATGCCTAGTGAACAGGGCCGTTTCAATTACGATAGATTTGAAAACAAAGGTAAACATTGACATTATTTGGAGGATAAAAAGAGCTACAACTTGATCTAAGATATTTGACATTCTTTAATGATGACAGAGTGAGAAAAATGAACTCAGTGAATAGTATGCAGGTAAGAAGGAAAAGCTAACCTGGGTGATTTTATTTTTAAGTACTTGTCACTTGGAAAAATAAACAAACAATACAATTTTTAAGCTAATGATCATGTTGTGTCTAAATCATATTTTAAAAAAATGATGTGCTAGGCTGACGTACAGACCCTAATAAATGACCGACTCGTATGCTTGACAACACAAACTTTCCCCGGGGACTGAGGAAAGCTTATGAAAGTAAGCTATAGAAAAAACTTAGGTAACAAGAATTCAAGAGTTAGCTAGGTTAATTATTTAAATTAGTTAAAATATCTTTGTGTTAAAAAGACAAGCTGAAATCTATGAAATGAATAAAAATACATACTAGCATTTTAACATTTAATATAGGTTTTAATTCAACTGTATGATTAAAAGATATGTTTAAACTTAAGCTCAAGATTTCTCATGAACTTAAGCAAGTTATTACCACATATTTAAAACAAAATTTTACATATACATTTTGAAATGTTATATATGTCTGAGGATGCATATAGATGCATATTTATATAAATATAAAACATTACATTTTACCATTTTTTTGTATTTTAAGAAAATGCTATGCCTGCTGGCACAGCATTTCTCAGACTGTGAGTCTCCATCTATTTAGTGGCTCAAAAAGTTAACTTAGTGGGTTTTGACCAGAACTTTTGAATGTAAATAAAAATAGAATTGATTAGAAAACACCAGAGTAACATACAATAAGTAAGGGAATCGTTTTTTTTAAATGCGGATAATGGTCAACATGTTCGAAAAGCACTGCCTTAGAGAGGCTCAGGGGGAGAACAGATTTCACCTCTCGGCCTCTGAGGTCTCTGAGTCCGGATCCAGTGTTGGAAGCTGCTTGGAAATACCAGGCCTCGGTCACCTCCAAACACAACACTCTTAATGACATCACAGCATCGCCCCACTTCCATCTGCAGGTGTGGGATGAAGGTAAACTTTGATTCTACTGGAAAACGGAAATACTTTTAACCATTTGACAATGAAAATTTTAGAATCTGCTTGCTTTCTTTCTCTTCTAGCTGCTAGCAAGCGAGTTAAATTCAGCATATCATTTACTTTCCCACAGCCACTGGCCTCCTTATCTCTCCCTCATTGTCCTCGCTGCTTTTCTTTCTGCCAAACACACTACCTTATTTAACTCCTGGATTTTGTGTCTTCGGTTAAGTACTTTTTAGGCCTGTGATTGTATTATAAGCTCTTTAATATCTTTTTGGAGGTTAGTGCTTCCAAATAACTCATAAAATGGGAAAATCCTCTCTACCTTCAACATGTCAGCTACTCCACAAATACCATGAAAATAACATTGTACAAAAAAAAATTAGGATGACCTCACTTATTGTTATAGATGATTTGCAGTCAAATAATACAGGTGCAACTTCACAGTCATGGGAAGAATACTTATTCTTTAACTTACACAGATTTCAGTTAGTGTAATTACACTGCAATTGTCAAAAAGTTGGACAATTTTAGCTGAAAGAACTGTCAAAGAGGGACTCCGAATTTTATTCCAGTGCTCGAGTAGAATGTCTTTCTCATGTCAATCATTCAGGATGGCAGTTAAACAAAAGCTGAATCAATTACTTTTATTTGCTTTTTATTTAAAAAAATCACACGCACAACTTATAATGTATCTCCCATGAAAATTCTCAGATGTGATGGCTATGAAAATTTCAAATTACCTTGTGATCATTAAGGATGTTAGATCTTACATTTATATTAGGGAGCCTGGGGATCTCCTTCAGAGTTCTAACAGTAATTTTGGATACTAGCTGATTACATGGAACTGTAAGTTAAGGGCATGTTTACCAGGCTCTCATATCCTTCCTCTTACCACCAGATCTTCATGAAAATGATTACCAGGCCTGAACTCATTATCAAGCCTGAAAGCACCACGTCTTCATGGTGATAATGGAGGTGAATATTTCCAGATTTGTATTTTAATCAGAAGGTAATAGAATCTGAGCTAGCCCTAAGGGGTTTGTTAAGCCACCACTACAGCTTATATCTTGGTCTATTTCTTAAATTAAGCCTAATAATTATGCAGAATAGTAGTACCTTTTCTCTACTTTTTTAAAAAATAATTTAAATGCCAAGAAACTGATCTGAGGTCATCATATCATGATCTGTCTGAGATGGAGGCTTAAGAACACTAATCTGTGTGGAAATAATTAGAATCTAATTAGCTTTTTATCAGTGGCATTATTTTTAAAAAATAATCAAAGAAATGTCAAAAGGAGACAATGTAAACTAATCATTAATGCATTACTCATCTTGGGTAAAATTAGAACCTGGAGCTTTCAGGAGTTTCCATTTAATCGCTTACAGAAAGGGAAATTTTGTTTTATTTGTTCCAAAGTACCTGTATGCTTATTTCGAGGTCTCTGCTAGGAATTTCAAGTGATTTAAGAATTTCAAGTGATTTCAAGAAGGCATGTGGCTTAATATCTATTACTGCAGGCACAATTTGTCTGATGACAGGACACGTGATCTCCCCCTTCACAGTGTCAGGAAGGACAAGGAGAAATATCAGGTCCCACAGAAGCCAAAGGGACAGAGCTGTTTACCTCATGAAGTTAACTGAGTATGGTGAGATCATAGTGGTTAAAGAATTTCAAGTGATTTCAAGAAGGCATGTGGCTTAATATCTATTACTGCAGGCACAATTTGTCTGATGACAGGATACGTGATCTCCCCCTTCACAGTGTCAGGAAGGACAAGGAGAAATATCAGGTCCCACAGAAGCCAAAGGGACAGAGCTGTTTACCTCATGAAGTTAACTGAGTATGGTGAGATCATAGGGACATGGGGTCATGTTGCAGGTGGTGCGTCAGGTAGGGCTGCCTGACTTAGCAAAAAAAAAAAAAACACAGGATGCTGGTCAAATTCAAACTTCAGAAAACCAACAAATAATATTTTAGTATAAGCATGTCTCAAATATTGAATTTTATTGCAATTATTTGTTGTTTATCTGAAATTCTAATTTAACTAGGTGTTCTGTATTTTATCTGGCAACCCTATTTCAAAAGGTAAATATAGTTTTTACCAAGTTATTAAACATTTGGGGCTCCTTTCGTTCCAGTATAAGTTGTTACGCAAAATATTTGGGCTTGCCAGGGTCTCTACTTGCCATTAAAATATGAGCATTCACTTGGAGGCACAGACAGGTAGCACCTTCATTTTACCACCAGCAGAGTGGTTTGATAAAAGAATGAGGTGTTCTTTTGACCTTCCTCAGTAATTATTCATGTGTTCAAAGTATTGATAGTCCTTAATAACATAGTCCAAAGGGATAGTATTTTAGGGATCTCTAATTCTGAGAAACATGGATGTTTTTTGTGTCAAGATCATTTTTGCAAGAGAAATTGTAACGTCAACTCATGTTGCATGTTCTCCTTACAAACACGTGTAATCTCAAAATATACATATTTATGGTACATAAGCATGTATGTATAAGTACATATAGTTATGTGGTCTGGCTTCTGTTGTTCAGGAGAGCTAATACAGGATTATATTCTTACACAGTTATGAAAACTACAAGATTTGATTCTGAAAGAGAATTTCTTTCATAGTTTTTCTCATCATATAGTAAATACTTCATAATTTACAGCATGAGAAAATTTTCTGTACATTATTCTGGCTCATGCTTCTAGGACCCTGTGAGTCAGAGAGTGTTACCTTCCAGTTAGAGAAGAGGAAACTCGAGCTCAGGTGAAGCATCTTGCCTAAGGTTGTTAGACGAGGAGGTGACAGAGGGAAAAAAAAAAACCCCTCAGGTCTTCTGACCCCGGTACACTGTTTTTTCTGTCAGGTCAAGCTGTCGTCTCAGTAATGAGTCTAAAATTTAAACATTGGATATTCTCTGACAGTCTACCACTGCAAAAGATATGAGCATCCTTTCCAAGTGTCTGAAGACAATAATGCCTGATTAATTGGCACACCTGCCCAAACTTTATCTCATTGGAGGTTTCACTTAAGATGTAGTTTGCCACAATTCCTGTGCATGTCAGAGACCACTGATGCCATGGTGACCTCGCTCCTGCCCATTCTCTGTCAACCATGTATCCCTGTCTCTCCCTTCACCTTCCTCCCCTGGTTGCTGTACTTTGGTTCTAACTCTATCCTCGTAAGCCTTATGAAAATGCAGTAGCAGGGAATGAAGAAAGCGGGGATAGTGAGGAGGAGGAAGACGAGAGAAGTCGTGCTTTCTTCCTGTTTGTTGGCCTAGGGATGCAGAGATGTAAGCCAGCTTCTCTAGCCCTGTGTCTTCAGCCCTCATTTTACATTTCAGCACCTTTACTTTCTCTCTTCCTTCCTGTACAGATCTTCACTCTTGAACCTTCATTTGTCCTAGTGTTCCTAGAGAAATGCTTAAGGTAGCTCGATTCTGTATGTTTTTTTTGTGTGTTTCTTTAGATGTAGATTAATATTATTTCATTTATCTACATCCTCAAAGATTCTTCATTAACCTCTGGGTAGAGATTTGTCTTTCTCAGTAAATTTTTTTAAAAGCCCAAACAAAAAGGTTATATATCATAGGTAAGTTTTTCCTATTCTTCTTCTTTGTTAGATGTGGCAAAAATACTTTAATAATTCCCATTCTCCCAATGGTTATGTTTTCCTTTCGTAGGTAGGTGAGTTGAGTTCAGATCCTATTGTCAGTAAGCAATTTTAGAAGGACATTGTGTTATAAAAACTATTGGTATTACTGGTGAATAATAAGTAAGGCAAGTGGGTATGGGTAATAAAAGGGAAGAACTTGGAAGCCATTTCAAGAATAAACCCCCTGACGCTTTTGTCAATCCCACCCCTCCAGTGTCCTTCTTGTTTTCACAGGCCTCTTCAGCTTCCGTTGACAGAATCTGTCCCTTAAAACTAACATTTATTTAATGTTTACTATGTTCCAACTATTGAGTATAGGATTTTATTTTATCCTACTTAAAAGTTAATAATTTAGCTTGTTATTATTTCATAAATGCTGGCAGAATATATGAGAGTTCTGGGTCAGAGAAAAAGGACTTTTTTACTGACAGCAGAGCAAACGACATGAGCACCATGTTCGCATCATTCGCTTGGCCCCACTTCTCAGGAAGGTGATGCTGTATAAGCCTAGGTGAATACCTGCACCTGCCATCAGCTCCGTTATAGGAAAACACTGTGTTTGAATAACTTGCTGTTTTATAGCAAGTAGTAATCAAGTGTGCTGTTTGTCCCAGAGGAGACATCCTCTCATCTCTTAAAGTGGCTTGCTGTAAACACAATCCCGAAAAGTGTCCTCGATAAAGAGGAATGAGGTTTGAGTTCTTGGCATCTCTAGCAAGAAGGTGCAAGGATGCTAGGGACAACGATGAATTGCTGGTAGCACTGTTTTAATGACTTCACATTTATTAACATATATTTCTCAGAATAACACCATGGACTAAGTATTTTTAGGATCCTCATTTTACAGATGAGAAAACTGAGACAGAATGAGGTTTAAGAACGGCTAAGGTCCTACTGCTAGTAAGATGCAAAGTCAGGCCATTTGGCACCAGAATGTGTGCTCTTTTCCAGTACACTATCATTTTCATTGCCAAGTCAGTAGAGATAAAGCTCATGCTGACCAACTAGGAGATGGGCTTCCTATCCATTCAGGAACAAACTCTGAGCCCATGTAGATCCATGTCATGTCCCTTCACAATTTTGTGTTTTGCTCATGCTGTCTCAGTACCTATAACTCCTCTCCCAACCCCCGCCCTCCTCCTTTGCTGCTTGTCTAGATTCCTTGTCTGCACTGTACGTTTTCAACAAAGCATTTTTACTTTCTGCACTCTAAAATTTATCAGTACTGTTTTGGTTTCTATTTTTCGAAGGGAGAAAAGTCATAATTATACTTTCTAGGCTAAGTCCTAATACATGGCCTTTCATCTAATTTATCATTTTTCATACTAACTTTGGTTAGTATGAAATTATAACTCAACATTAAGAAATATCTTCTACAAATGTAAATCTGCCATCGAGCAGATATACAGGCACTATCTTCCCTGGATGTCACTAATAAACATCCCCTTTGTTTGCACTATAATGGCAGGGGTGGGTGGGTCTTGTTTAACCATTTTATACCCCTATTGTGGAAACTACACTTTCATAACATTCTTCATTTGCAGCACATCGTACGTTATGTGGTGTCATATTTATGAATGTGTCCATATCTCCAACTGCACTCTGAACAATTTAAGAACATGAATCTATCTTGTTAAAAGTGTTTTTTTGGTCTCCCCAGCAACTAGTTCAATGCTGAGTTCATAGAATACACTCAATAAATGTTTATGGGATGACTCCTTGTATGAGTCTTATACTATAATCTTATGTTCTAAATACTTCCCAGGTTAAATGGTGTTTGGGAGGAAGTAACTTGGAAACTTATGGACCTATAATAGTATTATAACTATGGGAAAATGTTTTATGAGTTTTCAACAAATTTTGACAATTTTCTTTAGGATAAAACCCATTTTTTATGGAATTGTTGACTTGTGAAGGTAAATAACACATGATAACGAAGCCTAGTTCTTTAGTTGAAAATGAAAAATCTCAATTAGTAAGCTACAATTTTATTTTCTTCTATATGTTCACCTAGAACATATCACCAGCATGTTGTGCGTGTGACACTTTAATTGGAACACCATGTACAACCAACTGACAGACAAAGCCCTTCTCATGGTGAGAACGCCCATGTAATTGAACAGTGTTATTACCTACCACCTGTTTTAAAAGCATTGAAAATGTGAACTACTTGCTACTCTTCAGAGCTATTTTGTCTTAAGAATTTCACAGGGGAATTAATGCTTACACTTTGCCTACAAAATATGTAGAGACAAATTATCACATATTTGATTTGATAAATACTTACTGTCACTTCCTAAACTGGTGACAGAGATAAAGTGGGCTTAAGGCATCTTCTAGTCTCCCTGGTAATTCCCTTTTTCTCTCTTTCCTGACTCTTGCCATTAGCTCCCTTCTACCCGTTTTTATCCTGTGTTCTCTTTCCCACTCATAACCATTGTTTTCTACTGAACTTGCTTAACCTCTCCCACAATTCCCATCTTCTTTGCAGTTCCTGGACCCTGGACCCACCTTCATCCTTTTGTGACTATAATTAAAATTTGGATAATAGTTTCTTTTGTACTGACAATAATTGCAAGTCTCAATTCCCTTTCTTGTCTTGTGGCTGCATAATCTCTTCACATGGTGTCTTTTTCTCCTCTGTGTCTGTGTCTTCCCTGTATGTCAAGGACACTTGTCATTGGACTTAAGTACCACCTGGAAAATCTAGGATGATCTCCTCATATCAAGATCCTTCACTTAATTACATCTGCAAAGACATTTTTTTTCCAAATAGGTTCCAGGTAGATGTATCTTCTGGGGGAGAAGAGGGAGAAGGGTACCATTCATCCTACTTCAGTGAAAAAGCATTCAAGAAATGTATTTTAGAAATACAGAACTGTAAGGGACCACACTGGTGACCGAGAGGGAGAAACTTTTGTTCTTTGCAAAAAACTATACAAGCACGAACACAGTCAGTATTACCATCCTCAGTGAATTACCAATAGACAACTCTCTCAAGAACCTAAATTGTTGAAAAGTAAGCCCTGATTGATGTATAATTAAACATGGTTCATAATCACCCCATACAATTTATCATTTAAATGACATACCAAGGATGGTTCACAGAACTCAGCCTCCCAGACACCCAGAGAGCATCTCTACCTCCACCATCTTCATCTTTCACAGCAGTGGTTCCCAGGCTTGGTTGCCACTGGAATCTCCAAGGGTACTTCAAAACTGACACCTGGGTCCCATCCCCAGAGATTCTGATATAATTTGTCTGGTGTGAGCACAAACACTGGGATTTTGTAAATCTTCCCAGGTGATTCTAATATACAACCAGAGACTAGAACCACAAAATTGTACATGAAAATTTTCTTTGTGATTAGATTAGCATTCTATTTGACTGTGAGGGCCCTATATTTTCATTTGTTAAGGCTTTCAAACTACTAGTCACCAAAGCATAATTCAAAAACTGAAAAGTGGCTTGATGACTGACACTTCTCATTTAGATGCTATAACATAAAAATGATGCCTCACTTCATCTTTTTTTCATTGTAATAATGAGAGGGTACTTCAATATCAAAGACAAATCTTTTACTATCTAGAAATTTAAATATTTTCCTCATCATAGATTTTTTGGCATTGATTTTGATTTTTTTAAATGTTGCCTTAAAATATTACTTATCTTGATAACTGAGTTCTGGGGGGGACCACTTTAAATTTTGTGCCAGAGGTGAGAACTTTTCTCACCTAGTTCCCACTTTGAACATAATCATCTTATTTTCCGATGGATGCTGTGACAAATTACCACAAAATTCATAGCTTGAATAAAACAACAAAAATGTGTTCTCTCAGAGTCCCAAACCAAAGTGTGGGCAGAGTCACTTTCTCTCTGATGCTCTGGGAGAGAATCCTTCCTGGCTTCTTCCAGCTTCTCATGGCTGTTGGCTTGCGTGCCTTGTTGCTGCATAACTCCAGTCTCCTCTGCCTCTCTCTTTGCAGGGCCTTCTCCTCCGTCTCTGCGTCTTCTCTCCTTGTGTCTCTTAAAACACTTACCATTGGATTTAGGGATTACTCAGCTAGTCCAGATGGTCTCCTCATCTCAAGATCCTTAGCTTAACCAAATCATTGAAAAAAAAATTTTTTTCAAACTAAGGCTACATTTATAGGTTCCAGGCAGTAAGCAATGGACATATTTTGGGGGGATTATTCAACTTACTACAATAACCTTCTTTCCTTATATCATGTCATTTTGTCCTTACAACAAAATGATGCTCAGGGACGATTTTATTTTTATTATTATTTTATAGATGAAGAAACTGCCCCTCAGAGAGGTTAAATGAATGGTTTTAAGTCACATAGGCTTTTACATGGCTGAACCAGGGTTTCTGATTTCTGGTACTGTGCTCTTTGAGCTATGGAGATGTTTTTATCTATTGCTTTCTAACAATCTGAAAAAACAATTTTGGAGATAAACTATTGCTATCTAATCCTAAAGAAAGCCAACTCTAGAACCCACAAATTTTATTTGCTGCTCTTCTCATTTCACAGTGCCTATTACATTTCCAAATTTTGCTTCAATCGTTACGCTAACATCTCTTTTATTCTGCTTATAAATTGGTGAACAGATAGCATAACTCGCTTCCTGTTCTAAGCCCCAAATAAAAGCTCTGATATCTTGTGACAAAATAGTTCTTCCATATTAACCAGTGGAAAGTCTGTAATATCTTTTCATCTTAAAGGACAAAAAAGGTATAGTGAAATGTATAGTTATCTGACCTGGGACATCTGAGGTCCATATCTCATTAATTGCCTGTTTGATGGGGAGGCAGAATAGCCTTCCTGAAATATTAACAGAGAGTTTGCTTTCCCTTGTGACTTTAATTCTTAAAATGTAAAAGATGCTGTAACCTTTCCGGCCATCTATGTGGCACTGCAGAGAAGTCCATCTGCCTACATTGATCACTGAGAAGAAATAGAAATGGCCGTGGCTGAAATAGTCCGGAGCAGAAGGGGAAATCCATGCTCTACATTGCAATAGGGCGCCACACTTATTTAAATTTAAACTGAGGGCTTCGCTGGATAGCCAGCTCTTTCCAGCCTCCGAAACATGGCATTAGTGAAATGTCAGCTTGCGTTAAGATCACCAGTGGCCTTTTCTGTGCACATTCTTCCATGTTTCTGCACAAAGATAGCGGAGCACCGCCATGCCTCTGCTCTGGAGATCGATCCGCCTTCATGTCTGATATTACCTTACATCGCTGGGGCCAGGCGGGTGTGAGAGCGGGGGCAGAGGGACCGTGTTTACTCACTGAACCTTGAGGCACAGCTTTAGCGAGTGGCCAGGCGGCTGTGAGTTGTTGAACTGACTGCAGTTTGGGCCCCTTTTAGGGTCTGCAGTGATAAGAGCAGATCTCAGAGGAGTTGAATGTCTGCGTGATCTAAAACCAGGGCAGTCGAGCTGAAGAGGATGTGTGCACTAACCTGTTTGCACTGAATACTCTCCATGAATAATTTATAGCCATGACTGCTAGCTATTATTACAAAAATACCCGATTGCATTTTGACACATGCATCCAGCTTGTAAGTCAATAGATATGTTTCACCTAGTGTGTGCAGACCTGGTGGAAGTCACCCATTCTAGTGTGTTTTCCAACGATGTCATTTAGCACCCCCAAACTTGAAGGAGAAGAGCTTCCTGAGGACTGCACCCTCAACCAAACAGTAGACTGTCCTTCCAAATCCCTATTTTATTATTCCTTAATAGGCTTCTGATTTTCTCCTTCTCCCCTGCATCACATTTTTGTGAATTTCAAGTCATTTGCATCTAATGTTAAAGTGAAATTGTTTGGATATGAGAAATATTCTTCTTCTTTGCTTATTCAAAGGATATCTTCAATGGCACTGCATGGTGTTTCTTCTGAGATGAACTTGAACGACCAGGAAGCATTTCGCAACTGAGCCATTCTAACACGACCCCCACTGTGTGACTTTCTTCAGACTGACATCTTCCCCAAAGATGAGAGTATCACCCCATGTGGATAAAACCCACGACTTCTGCAGATTCTCTTCAGAAAGTAGGAAAGCAGTTTCTGCTTTCTGTGGTCTTGAAAATATGTTATAAAGCAGCCTAATAAATATGTAAGAAGAGAAACCACATTAGAGTTCCTTATGATGATTGCTAAAGTTACATGACTCTTTCAGTCTTTTTTTAAGAGAGAGCCCAAGAACATCATTCAGATATTACCCTGTCTTTATGACCAATCGGTAGCAAAGTTGCAGGGTCTCCCTTGTTCTTTGATGAGGTACATTCATATGCAACGAGGAGCTGCATGTATATTTAATAAGAAACTGCATTATGTGTACACATGGTGAGAGAAAGGAAAAAGAAGATGTTTGTGCTGGCTGCGGTAACGTTATAATAAGAAATGTGTCTAAAAATTATTTGCTACAGATTTAAAAAAATAATCTTAGGTGGAAGAAAAGGCAGGTAGGAAATGGTGATTTCAGGTGAAGATGGATTTTAAATATTCACATGCCATAAGTAGAAAGCATCTGAGACTGAGCCGTTGATCACGTACAAAAGTCTCTCAATAGAAACTTATCCAGAGACATTAACAGTACCCTGTGTTATTTTCCTCAATAGCGGATTATTCAGTAGCAGTAGCCCTGGGTTGGATGAGAAACACATACCTGCAGTTCATCTGAAAAGAGCAATTTTGGAACATATAACATTTTAAATTACCTTAAGTTAACTATCTGAGTAGTTAATCGGCTTATAAACTCTTGCAAAACCGAAACTTTAAAAATATGGTCAACAAATACCATCAAATAGCATTAATACAATTGTTAAGAAATATTTTAACAGTGAAATATGTATTTACTAAGGTTTGATTAACCACATACGCTGACTGAAATCATGGCATATGGATAAGAGAAGAGAATATCTTTAAATTATTTTTAAAATAAGGTAATATTAACTCTGTGTGTTTTTATGTATATGGATTTACCTCCAATTCTTCTGTTTCTTCCTATCATCTGGCATTTATTTTACACTCTATTTCCATCTCTACCTAGCAAAAAAGGCCCTCTTCACCTTACCGAATAGCTTTTCTGGATGGTTGCCTTGACTCTGGTTGCCACTCTTCCCATCAGTCATTGGTGCAAATGCCACTTTCCAGCCAGTCTCCTCCAGTAGGCCTTCCTAAGTTTCTTCTGTACGGAGACTCACCGGCTCTCTTCATTGCCTTTCATCCCTACCTTGTCCTCTCCTAAATTGCCTGTAGGACCATCTTGCTGGCTAATTTGCTCTTACACGTGGCTTGAGGATAAGTCAATCTTCATACAGAGACCCAGAACTTCTCACAGCTTACCTCTATTCTAGCCTTGGCATGCAACCAGTACGTGACGCCTTTCCTCTGCACAAGTCCAGTTCCTAAGAATTTTCAACATTTTTTCGATGAAGACTTTTACTTGAGCTCACCCCTATCACTGCTTTATATGCACAAGTTTTATTTATTTAGTCTCAGAGCCTTCAGCTATTATTTCATCTGCCTGCAATAAGCCCTTTCCTCTGGTTCTCCCCTGATTCTAGCTCCTCCTTTATCCCTTGAGATTCAATGTGGACAGTTCTTCTGGGAAGCCTTCGATGACTCCTAAAAGAGGGAGATTCAAACATTTAGCTCCTAATACCAGTGTGTGAGAAGATTTCAGATGTCTATAATAAAATGAGAAAAAAAAAATGCTCTTCCAAAATTATATGTGATCAATTAAAAGGATTGTTTTTATTCCAAAATTATACATTTCTTCCTTCGGGGTAGTCAGATTTTATGAAATGAAAGTGATAGTAGAACATTTTTTAAGGTCCTGATTTTGGATAATGAAAACTTGACCATTTATATCAGTTACTCCATTTTAAAAAAAAAAATTGTTTATGAAATCACAAATCTGAAAACCACTTCCCTAAGGCTGGCATGCTATGTATACTGCTACAATAGCACTTACAGTGCTGTAGTATCGTTGTGGACTCATTTGTCAGTATCTCTCACTGGTGTGATATTCATCATAGCATCCTCCACATCCAGCACAATAAATATCCGAGTGAAGGAAATAGCAGGGAAATGTTTAGCACTTTATTGTATCAAGGGTATTAGTCTATTTCCTTTAGCGAGTGGTTCTTGATCTGACTTCTGTGGACTCCTAGGTCCATGAAAGGATTTCAGAGGGCCTAAGAACAGCCTAAAATTTTGTGCAAAATGTGTGTTTAACATAAATGTACTATTTTTTTTTTTCCTGAGGAGAGAGTCTATAGCATTTTCAAAGATGTAATACACCTCAAAGACTAATGATCACACAGCCAGAATTATGTCATTCACCATAGATTCGCTTAGCATTTTCTGAATAACCGAGATGTGCAGGACCTGACACCAACTCTGGAGCTACAAAAATGCATTTGGTAGTCTTTCTCTTCAAAGAACTCATTCATAGTCAGGCTGGCCCAATAGAACAGGCAAATACAAACTACTAGTGGTAAAGACCTCAATAAATGTATGTAGCGATACAGGAACATGAAGGATCTTGCCTGGTGGTGCGAAGGTACCCAGAGGAGGGGACATTGAAATTGGCCCTTGAAGAATGAACAATTTATTATGCAGCAAATGAAAGACATAGGAAAGATATTCTAACTATCCCAATTAGACTCCAATTCAGCAAAAGGAAGAGCAAAATCTACTAAATACACACACACACACACACACACACACACACACACACACACACACACACATGCATCTGTGAAATGAAACACACATGCCTACAATTCTATTCTTCATTCTTCATAGCATCTAACGTAGTCCTAGGCGCACTGCACTCATTTCCCCAAACTTCAGATGCTGCAGAGTATGGACAAATCATGCCTTGACATAACAACTCATTTAGGTCATCAAAAGTACTTTAAATTTAGGGGCAACATGAAAATTTCTTAATACTTCTCCAAACTAGATGAAATTAAGAGATATCATGGATTTATTTGCAGCTTATTCCTACAAATGGTGAGGAAGATCTTTGTGCTTAGGAAAGAAGGAATGTATTAAGAAGAATGAAGGCTGAATTGGGCCCCTAAGACCCCTTTGTGTGGATCCCACTATGCACCTGGTGGCCAGCAGCCAATCTAGGGCCTTTGTGAAAATTAGAATGTCATACCTCTTCCCCTGAGTGGATTCATCATCATGACAGGGCATGGCAGAGAGCTCGGTGAGCAAAACGTGGGCTGGATTACAGTCCCCACTCATCTCTCTGCAGAGTGCCTTGTGTTCTCAAGTCTCATAGGTGCAACAGAGACAATACAAATGATTTTTTAACCTAATTTTAGGACGTGTTGAGCTGATTGCGGGATGGTAAATAACTAGAGGAGATTCCCAAACTTCCTCCCTTCTCTCAGGTAAAGAGAATATGTAAAGCAATGAGCAGCAGCATCGTAAATTCCAGAAATTGCTGCCAAATTTGGAAAGACCCTAGCCTACTCCGAGACTTTAAATCTTGCTACATTCTTGCGGGCACAATACACTGTGATACACAATAAAGAGCTAAACTTGGCACATTTTAGGATATGAGGCTCCAGAGAATGGTAATTCTGAAGGGGAAAAAAATCATTTGGTTTATCCACTGTCTGGAGGAAAATTTTCAGGGTTAACAGCAGACTATGGATTTCCAATCAGAACAGCACTATATTGAATGAAAAATGGTACTAGCTGTGCTCATAATGTAATACTGTTGGTTTTCAAAGCATTTCAACTATCTTCTTCCCTAATGAGTCTCAGTAAATACAAAGACCTCTAACGCAGACATGACTTTGTCTAGTTCAGTACATAAGATTTATTAAATGTATAATCCATAAAATTTATATAAATATATAAAAACAGATTAAGAAACAGTTACCTCGTGATCCAGCACCGGACAACTAAATGGAAAGAGTATGAGCTTCTGAAATAACTTACTTTATGTAGGTCCTTCCATTTCTTTGTGGTGGAGTTCAAAAACCTCCAGGAAGACAGTAGTCTAACACGGGCCATGATACTGTCTCCAGAGATCACCTATAAACCATTCCAACTACATCAAAAGACACAGAGGCTTTCAGGGTGTTCTCTACGATCCCGATGTTAACACAGATCGGTTTATTGTTTTCTATTTGCCACTCTAGAAGACACAAAGCTTAGAGAATGGGAAGAAGGCATAAATCAATGTATCTCAAAAGGAAAAGAAAATCAGGACTCGTGAGTTCTGTGTGTGCCTGGACAGACCGTACAGTCCTCGGATGCAGTGTCTTTTACCTGAAACCAAACAGTAAGTGCTCAGTTAGTGTTTGCTGAACAACTGTCTGAGAAGAGGAGAGGGAAAGCCCCAGAGAACAGGATGACTTGTGTAGTGTATGCCCTAAAGGATTTTCCTGGTCTTTTTAGAATATAATCACATTTTTAATATAAGATTAATCTGTTTGTTTTTTTACCATCGTTCCTTTTTATATTTTTTAAATAGTCTTAAGTGACTTGAGCTAGCAATCTGAACCTTTGTCCTCAAATAGTTCTTAACCCAGCGTTGCACATTGCATTCACTGCACCTCTTTGCAATTCACCAGTGAATCAGAAATAGTATCTGCCTAAGAATGCTGAATAAATGACTATAGCAAAAAATAAAAGCTCCAGAAGAGAAATTATACCCTTTTGTAATATTTGTTACGCTCTCAGTATATCTTGGTCCTCAATACTGGAGAGTCATCAAGAAACACATTTTTGCATATCTCTGTGAGCAGCAGTCCACTTCTCTCACACCTAGGTATGTGCCTAATTTAGCGCCTCTAGCTTTTTTGACTCACAAAAGCGTTATTGTTTGTATATTAAGCCTTGGCACACACAGCAAATAGATCTCCACAAAACTAACAAGCTCAAAGACCCACTAGATACCACTGCCTCAAATCCCAAATATCTTTATTCAGTTTTTTCATCTCTTTTTCACTTTTTTACTTATTTTTGCTACCACTTTCGATCTCAGCAGGTGAGCAGTTGGCAGCATTCTGAAATAAGTAGAAAAATTTTCAGGTTCCCTGATTCTCTGTGGGTGGCACAAGAGGGCTGTGTTGCTGGATGCGACCCATGCTTATTCCTGCCAGATTTGGAGCCACAGACACAGCCTTGATCATCCATAGGCATATGTGATGGATCACTACTCCAGCAGTCTGCTCAGCCATCCATCTCTGTAGGAAAAGGACGGTGATAGCTGGAGAGACTGGAGCTGACATCAGCAGAAACGACCACAAGAGTCAGATGAAAAGGCAGGAAAGGAGGGGAATCGGTTTTTAATCTGCTCTCTGAGGCCTTTTGTGAGTGAGAGTAACTCTAGTCACTTTGGTCCAGACACTTTGCAGATCTCTCGGTGCAAAGAAAATGGCATCTCTCCAGGGGTAGCCAGCCATAAAAGTTTAGCAGAGCTGGTAGGTCAAGAATATTGATTATCTAACTTTCCTCACATTCTGAAAGATGGAAACTTACACTGAGGCAAACTAAATCCATGCCATCTATTGGATGGTTGGGTCTGTTTTATGGATGGAACATTATTATTGAAAAAATTTCCACTGCACCTGCAACAAAGCCAGTGAAAACAACACCGTTCTTACTGTCTAGAATGTATGCCTTTGATATAACTCTGCTTTGAACATAAAGTTAAAGTACAAATGTGGGTAACAGTTACAGGTAATTTATGATTTTTAAAAGGGTATCTTTGTAGACAATGGGTTCTCATAAAAGTGTAATTCTATGATGAGTTTAATTTCATATGAGGGCAATAGTATTAAGCAAGTATAATCTTATAGTGCCACTTATCATTTATTAATAGCAGAAGTAGTATTGATATTATATATTTCTTATATTATTGTAGTGGGTTTAATGCTGTACCCCAAAATATATACCTATGTGGAACTTCAGAATGTGGCCTTATTTGGAATAAGGGTCTTTGCAGATGTAATTAATATAAAGATCTTGAGGTGAGATAATCTTGGATTAGAATGGGCCCTAAATATCTTACATATCTATATCTATATCATCTATATACATCATCTATAGATATATAGATCTATATATATCATCTATAGATGATATATATAGATATCATCTATATCTATATTACCTATATTTATATAAATAAATATTGATCATATAATTAAATAATAATATCATGGAGAGTTTTAAATAAACAGACTCAAAATATATAATGACTGTTTACCTTCTCACCATACAGATGTCTCTTCAAATGTTACCTAATCAGAAGTCTTTCCTGGCTACCCCATCTAAATAGTTTCTCCTCTCATGCTACCATTGTTCCCTATACCGACAGAGGACCCTGGTGCTCATCTCCATACCTTCATGGGGACCTTCATGTTCCTCCAGAACTTATGTCTCTAATCTCATATCAACATTAGGTAACTCCATGCAAGTGGTGCTGCGTTAGGCACTGGGCAAAGCAAAGAGTACAAGCAAGAGTCCTCACCACAGGAGTCTGCGAGATGGAATGAACAATGCTATCCCAGTGAGAATATACAATAAATACGCCAGTTAAAAACTTAATTTTTATGTAAAAGGTAAAATTAGTGGGAGAAACAAGATTCCAAAAATCAGGAAGACCCTCTGACACCATTACAGAGTGTACAGCACCAAAAGGAAGAGATGTGAGATGTGAACCTTTTTATGCCTGCACTGAATTCTCTCAACTAGAGTTCTGCTTCAAATCTAAAGTTGAAGAGTCAATTCTTATTCTGTTGTTGGCCCATAGTCAAAAAAAAAAAAAAAGAAAGAAAAGGAAAGAAAAGAAAAATAAATCACTGAAAGAGACTCTACAGCTCTACAGTACTGTATTATTAATTGTATACAAGCCTTGAATTTCTTTTTCTCCTTGAAACTTTACAAAATGTTAATGCAATAGATTATCATTGTGCTCTATTGTTTATAATACATTTTCACATTTCTCTCCTCATTAATTAAAAAATAAATAAAATAAAAACACCCTTAGAGGTGTGCCTGGTGAGTCTCATGGTATGAATAAGGAAAGTGATAATGAGAGAGATTAAGGGACTTGCTCAAGATGGAACAGCAGGTAAATATTAAATTTGGGACTCTTTATTACCCGCTATGCTTTTAGACCACAACCTCTAAAATATTTACATATTAATTTATGTAACATGTATTTTATTAGTTTACATAATATATGTTTATAAATATGAATGTGTACCTACTTATAACGTTACAATGTATATAGTTATAAATATGTATGGGTATGTATTTATAACGTACTATGATACATTTGATATTGAAGTTCTTTGCTTCCATATGGCCTTTTCGTAAGTTGGCAGTTTTTCAAGGTTCAAAGAATAAAAAGTGGGTGGTAGGGTAAGAAGTCAACTGAATAATTTCTCACTTGCCGATTCCTTTTCTCAAGAAAATTCTGTCACTTGAATCGAAGCATCCCATCTTGGAAGGCTTGCCACCTGGGACACTGGGAGTTGACCTTCAGGCCACTGAATTTGGCTAATTCTGGAAATTTTGCAGTTTCTGGCTGAGTTGTCTAATAGTTTAGAACTTTCAGGCTGGCTTCTCCACCTTTTGGCTAAGACTGAGTAGTAGAACTCCCAAAAGAGCCTGAACTTAACTTTGTAGATCAAGTGCCATTTTGGACAATGGTAGTTCTTAAATTAGTCTAAAGCAGTGATTCTCAGCTAAAGAAGATTTTGCCGCCTTCCAATGAGTCATTTGACAATATCTTCAGACATTTTTGATTATTACAACTAAAAGAGAGGTGCAACTGGCATCCAGATGGTAGAAGCCAGGGTACTGATTAACATCTTACTGCACAGGATGGTACCCCTAGCCCAGAATGTCACTAGTGCTGAGGTTGAGCAACCCTAATCTAAAGTACTTGATGTCTGTTGAGTTGTGGAAACCCTTCAATTTCCTCCCCATTGATATGATCCCATCCCTATCCCATTTAGCCAACCAGAAACTCCAGTTTGCTTAAACTCCAAATTAAATACATATAGCACTTAGTGAAATTAAATACATATCTCAGTGCTAAAACCACAAAGAAAAGCAAAGAGAAAATTTCCATAAAACTCGGGTAGTAGCAGTTACATTTAGAAAGAGGGAAGGAGCTGTGTTCAGAAAGGTAAAGGCAAGCTTCAAGAGGCTCTCTGAAAACGGGCAGGAGTCTGAATGCCCTCAGAGCTTCAAGATTGGCAATGCTCTATTTCTCTATTTGGATGGCGATTACTCTGAAATTCACTTCATAATAATTCGTTAAGATGTTCTCCATAGTTGACACCTTTTTCTTTATATGAGTTGTATTTCGAAATAATAGAAGGTTTAAAAATAACACACCTTAGTGATTTCTCTCTGTTTTACAATAATCAGACTAAAGACATATTAGTGATATGAGTGACCCTACCTTATTCATATTAAATAACACAGAATTGGAAAATGGTTGCAACCTAGTCTCTAAACTAGAAATCTTGGTAACATTTTAAGTTTTTTTTCTTCTTCATCTTCAAAACTGATTGGTCACTAACCTCTCTCTATACATGCACACAAGAGTGCACCCACATACAACTCGAATACTGAATCAGTAATGGACTTGGCACAATAACTGGGAAAGGGGCCAAATTCCCAATGGTTAGTGACCAGTGTATTTCCTCCCAAAGCTTAGTGGTTTTCAACCAAAAGAGGCAAGGGCATGCCCCGCTGGGGAGGATATGACAAAATCACCTAGAGATCATTAGTATTTTTCTAAATTTTAAAAATTTCATTTCTTATTAGTTATATATTAAAAATGTAGTTTTTCTAAAGTCATAACATTTCAGAAAACTTATAATGAGAAATGTTTCCTGCCATATTTTTCTCCATGTCCAGGACATCATCTCAGAGGCCTCCACTGTTAACCATCGTAGGTGTTTAATATTCACTCTCATATTTCCAAGTAACAGGCTTATATTGCAAATTCTTTTTTTATTAAATGTTATCTATTTAACTTCCTGCTGTGGTAGATGAAGAGTATTCTTACTTAGAGAAGTCAGACAGAAATCGTTCTTATAGATTTCTAACATTTTCGTTAAAATCCATAGGCAATGTTTACATTATTATGAAATATGAATACTATTCATTCCTGAGCTAAGGAGTATACTTTGATAATGTATACTTTGATAATGTTTTTTCCTAGTTAAATTTTTGTTTGTCCTTGAGTAACAAATGTGACATTTTTCATTTATTTAGTTCTTAGTGCTCTAATATGTCTCTCTAATGTCTACTAATGCATTTTCAAAATAGTCAAATAGATAACGTATTGTTTCCATTTTTTCCCTTGGAGACCTCACACACACAGCCCTGATTCTCTGGTTGCTTTTTGGTGTTGCTGCAAAGCCATTGCTTTATTCTGGAAAAATTCCAATGCTCTTCTTGGAGGCTGGATCCATATTTATTTCCTCACTTTGCTGGAGTACATGACCCAGTATCTTACTAAGAAAAATCCTGTTACATCTAAAATTGTCTTTAATTTATTCTTGGCTTGAAGATTCTAAGTTGGGGATCATTCTTCATCAGAATTTTGAAAGTATTGTTCTTTAGTTTATTAGCTTCTTGTGTTGCGCTTGAGAAGTCTGATGCGGCCTTGTTCTTCATCCTTTTTATGTGATTCTCTGTCTCTCTGTCTGTCTCTCTCTTCCTTCACCTTTTCTTTTGTAATATCTGTGAAATGTTGAACAACTAGGCAACTAGGTTCAATGGGAATATCTTGAGTTTAGAGTTACACCTGTTTCATATCTCAGCTTTGTTACTTAGCAAATGTGTGATTTTTTTGCCGGTCACTCAACTGTCTTGACAAGTTCAGCAGAGATGACTAGGAAAACATTGACCGAAAGCATCCACTGAATTAGGTAATTAGAAGGTCATTGGTGACCTTCTCCAGAGTAGTTTCCATGGAGTGATAAGGGCAAAAGCCAAGTTGCACTGGGATTTATCCATTAATTATGCTTCTGTCTGCTGTTTAAGGCTTCTCCAGCAGTTTCTAGCAAAGCTGTGAGCTACCTGCACCTTTTGGTCTCTGCTTACTTTGCCAGCTGCTTTAGTGCCTCAAATGTGCTGCCACGTGTATGCATGCTTTTCCTTCAAGACTCATATAAGCCAGCTGTTGCAACAAGCTTCGAAATGCTCCCTGCAAACTGGCAGGAGTCTGAATGCCCTCAGTGCTCCAAAGGGACCAGGTACAAACAGCGTAGCAGGAAAATTACTCTGGGAAGGCAATGTGGAAGAGAAGGTCTGAGGAAGGAGCAGCTCAGCACAGAAAATATTGGCCTCCTGCCAATATTATACTTGAAGGAAAAATTATAGCAACTAGAGCAAAGAAGAAGAAGCCTCTCTTAGTCTTTTTTTTTTTTTTTTTTTTTTTTTTTTTTTTGCATGCTAGCCTGCCAAATCTGATGTAATTAGCTCAGGTCTTCCATCATAACTCTAGCCCAAATGGAGAAGCTGATGGTTAAAGCTGTGTGGCCGATGGAAGGAGAAATAAAGTGGGTCGCTCTGGATTTCTTGTAGCTCTTCAGCAGCAGGCCATCTCTTTCTAGACAGAAGAGTGCTTTGGCCTTTAGAGGAAAAAATTCTATAAGGAACCATTTCAGGGAGCCTTAGACTGCGAAGTTTTACAAACAGTCTCAGAGCTTTTTTCTGGGGCCCTAAGTTCTAGTCGGTGTTTTGTTACCTCGATTGCAATGTTGTTTGTTTGCTTGATGGTTTTACTATGCAACCCATTTTCATAAACTGTTGCCCAGCTGCATACACTGGTGGAAAACTAGCTGAAACAAAAATGCCATTATTTACTCTGTTCAGAAAAGAATTTAAAATTCTGGAGACTGGGGAATAGTAAAATCAGAAGCTAGAAAAATACTTTTCAGCATAGATGTTCAATGCCAATTTTGAGAGGAATAATTCTATAAATCTTTTTCAGTTATAGAGCAAAGACATATAGAATGTGATCTAATTGAAGTTTATTCTACTGACTTTTAAAAATAATTCTTGATATTGCTTATACAATTCTCCTTGAATGTACTCATTTTAATCATCAGTCAGCATTTTATTATATTATAATCCTTAATTGATTGACGTTTAATCACAGTCTTTGTATTTTACTATCCCTTGTCTCATAAGAGGCAATTTTCTCTTTACTGTAGTTTAACAGCTGATGAAAAAGATTTAAGGAAACCTATAAACTTAAGATTGGTTAATGGTCCCTTATAAAAGAATATTACACTTCTAGGATCCATTGCACAGATGTGATACTCAATTGCAGAAATGTGCATGGGGTTTATTAAATTACAGCACAAATCTTCAGTCTTCTGAGTTATTGTCCATGTTGGTATTGTTAGGCAAATGGGGAGACACATTATTGCTTCCAGTTGTTCACATTACTGTGGCCTAATGCAGGCGGAGACAGCTGGCGCAGCGCTAGCGGCGACGCGGAGCAGCGGCAGCTGCCGAGACCTGGGCCCCGGTGCAGGTCCGGCTCCGCTGAGTCAGTGTTGGGCAGCTCATCGAAGGTGTCCGAGGTGTGGAAAATAAATAAGCAGACCAAGCTGGCTGTTAGAGAGAGAGAAAGGCAGGGAGGGAGAGAGAGAGAGTGCCGTATATATAAAACTACTTTTCGAGATTGTTTCTGGATTTTATGACTTCGTGGGCACCCTAATTACCTTTGCAGAACCATTTGCTTAAATATAGTCTCTGGACTTTGTTTTAGGCTAGGCCTTAGTTCTGATTGGTGCTATTATTTATCCAAGTTAAGAAAGTTTGGGGCTTTTGTTGTTGTTTTTGTTTGTTTTTCCTAATTGTTGTACTGATATATTTGAATGTGAGGGAAGACGATGTGGAGTGGGAAACCTTGGATTTGGGGATGAAAATCTCCAAATATTGATGTTGAGCAACATGTATGACTTTCCAAGGCCTCATTTTTCTCTTCTCAGATGGGGATAATGATATCTATCCTTCAAGGATTCAAGGTAATAAATGTAAGTGCCTAGCACAGTGTGTTGGAGTCAGCAAGTCCATAATAACTGATAGCTCATTTGTTATTGTTGAAATTGTGATTTTTAGATAAGAAAACTAAAGTTCATTACAGTTTGAATAGGGGCTTGAGTGAGGATTTTCCCCACCCACATCATTAAAAATTATATCTCAAAGTTCTACCTAAAGGCAGGAGAGCAGGGTGATGATAGGTCAGGTTCTTGAGTTACACGTGGATTTAAATCTGTATGACCACTAGCAAGCTTAAATTTTCTCCAAGACTCAGTTTTCTCATCTGTAGAATGTGAATAATAATGTTATTTACCTAATAAGATTGTTCTGAAAATTAAACAATTAATGTATATAAGTATATCATTTAGCACAGTATCTACCAAATAATAAGCATTTAATAAATATTAGCTGCTATTCTTATAGTGATCAATCTTAGTTTTTGAATTTGATTCCTAAAAGTAAGCTGTCTAACCTTTATACTTTTACATCTTTCATTTGTAAGTTTCTTATTGTATTGTCCAAGGCCTACTTCTGTTTAAAATCCCCTTTCTAGATGGCCTCTGCTTAGGCTATTCTTAGTTAGACCTGAAATTTTTTGCTAATTTTAGAGAAAAAAAATGAGGCAAATACTATTATCTGATACTCATGCATCCAATTATATTAACTGAGTGACTGTTATATTCCGGAAACTGGATTGGGGTCCCAGGACACAAAAATGAATATGACAAAATCCCTTCCTTCAAGGAATGCACTGTCCAGTAGAGGAAGATGTCCATGTGAATAAATCAATGCTGCAAAATGTCATTGCTATGTACACGCTAATATAGAATATCATGGGGTCCAAAAATGAAATTCAAACCTACGTGGGCTGGGGCAGAGGAACAGAAATTTCATATATTCGATCAACATTTATTGAGTGTTAACTATGTACTAGAAGTTGGAGGCACAAAAAAATGGTACAAAGATGATTAAACAGGATGCCTATATTTCTGTTGTTTGCATTGATCCTTCAAGAGGGTCTTTGTTCTCACCATCCCACCAATATATTCTGATTAAGGTCCCCTTTGATTTCCCCTGGCCCAAGCTACAGCAGATGTAATTATTAAAGTTGAGCACGCCTTACTTCTTGGGACACTCTTTTCTAGAATGTTCCTACCTAATGAGCAGTGTTTCTCAGTTTCCTCTGAAGCCTCCTCAGCCCTCGCTCCAATTCTAAATGCTTGAGTACCGTAGCATAGAACTTAACGATATTGGAAATGATCAGTTCCTTTATTTATTTGTTTGCTATTTCCTCCCTTTACCCCTGTATTCCTTGTACTTAGAATATTGCCTGGCACATAACTGCTCGCTAAATATTGGTTGAATTTATTAAAAAGAAAAAAAAAGGATCTCACTGTTGCGGAGTCAGTTCCATATATGGGTAATTATAATACAATAGATGCAGTAAATTGCAAATACTCAAAGAAAAGTGTCCTGAGCTGAGGGTGGAGCTAAATGGCTCGATAAAGGATAAAGTGTGGAGCTTGGGTTTGCAGGGAGCGAGAGGAAAGCATAAGCCAACGTGGCCCAGGAGAGGAAGTACAAGAAGGTAGGGGTTACAGCCAAGCAGGCCACATCATTTCTTATTTAAAATTTAAAATTATTTTTATACTCTTTTATTGTTTTTAAATCTACGTCTAGTAATCGCCATTGACATTATAAGATGTAGATGCCATCATGATAAGTTAATGTTCATATCTCGTGAACCACTTTGAGCTGAGTTTGTGTAAATCTCCAGTGCCAGTAAGTATTCAGATATACGCAAATCACATGTGACAGCTTTCACTTTTTCCTTCTCCTCCCCCAGCCAGTCACTGCTCTCTCTGCAGAAGAGGAGGTGATGGCAAAGGCCTTTGGGCGCTCATTCTACTCCTTTCTGTTGCCCAGCAAACATTTCACCTCCAAACTGCCATCTGTCTTTGTAGTTTAAGGATGAGGATCTGAAATGAAAGAGGTAAAAACAGCTTGGCTGATTCAGTCATTTTGTTTGCAAGATCAATCAGTTCCCTATGAGAAATTTTCTGGGATGGGAACCAAAGTCTCTGACATCCAAAAGCAGCGTCTCCATTACTGGCTCTAACAGTGATGTTCCATTAGCTGTCAGCAGTAATCACATTTACATCCTCTTTCCAGGCCTCCAGCTACGAGGGGACGCCATTACACTCTCCCTGTCTAGTCACAAAACACTCGATGACAAACACACAAATAGGCCAGACTGAGCGGTGTGGTGAGCATGTCCCTGGCACAGGGGCCTCTCCAGCAGGTGTACACTAACTCACCTGTGCCATGCTTGGCACAGGCCATCGGGATCCATAATTGGGCACCCCTGTGGAGACTGTGTCTCTGCTCAGATCCGAACTGCGACCTCTTCCTCTGGACAGCAAGTCACTGCTAGAACTGGAGGGGTTGCTCACTTAGCTGAAGGCAGGGTATCTGCTACCTCTGCTTCTGTTTTGGCGACCAGCCAGGATTCTGAAGGAAGGCTACCCTGCGTTCGCCTTTTCAAGGAAGTTCTGGTTTGAAAAATACATATATCCATACACACAAGGTTAGGTTCTGATACTTTTTGCTTCTTGCCTTTAAATATTTCAGTGACCTAGGAAAGTATTCATTCATAATGAAACCCCTCAAGGAAGCATGAAAAAGCGCAGGACATATTGGGTTAACTTTTTTTTTCCTTAGGCTTTTGATTTATGGAATGTATCTTCACTCCTCATTTTCAAATGAGAGTGGCTCTGGCTTTGTACTGAGCCCTAAGCACCAACTCCTTATTAAAAAGACTTCCAGGTACCCCTGGGCTCAAAGAGGGCTTCAGGCCAGGATAATATAAAAGCATAGCTTTGAACAACATGGCCATATGATATGTGGCTCTGTGATGAGAGTATCAATTTACTTTAATTATAGAAAAAAAAGGTGCATGCTTCCAAAATAAAAAATTGCCTTAGAACCCACAAATTTATTGAATGGATGAATTAATTTTCATCTGGAAAACTCCTATTCATTCCTCAATACCCTTCTCTGCTTGTGAAGAAACAGCTCTCATTTGTGAAGTCTTGCCAAGACAGTTTATCACTTTTTCACTTTTACCCCCATTAACTTGGTTTATAATTTCTTTGTAATTATTACCAAACATGTAAAATAGTCCCCCTCTTCTTTTCAATGTGCTCTTTCCCATTTGTTTGTGAGAGACGTAGCATTCTTGGTCCGTTTTTTCATTTTCTCCTCTTTGATTGAGACAAGAAAATAGAGAACAGTTTTGTGGTGGGAACAGTGAGGGATTGGAGAAGACCTGACCTGATAAAGAACAGCTGCTACTAGCATCAGCAAGTTGTTGCTGTGGAGAAATGGGGTAAACTGTGAGTAAATCATCCATTTCTTTAAGGAAAGTCAAAAATAAGATTTTTTAAAAGTCCAAACTTTTATTCATTAACTATTTGCTCAAGCATATTTTTGTAATACGGTGCTAACCAAATACTGTGCAAGCACAATTTGGCCCCTAGACTGCCAATTTACAGGCCCTAATTTTCACTTTCCCATCTCCGCCCTTCCTTGTCATCACCAGCATCATGTGTTAGTGTCATGGATAAGAGAGGAGGAAGGAAGCCTAAGAAAGAGAGTGCACCCTGATTCCCAAGCCTACCCAGCCATGGTAGGTCTTGGGATCAGTCTGGTCTCCCCCACATCCCTGACCTTTGCACATACTGTTTTTTCTGCCTGGGAAAATCTTTCCAACTTTGTCTGAACTCCCATTCGTGGTCTGTATGTCTCCGAGAGTTAGCCCTTTCTTTCTCCACTGTATGCTTTTTGTACTTGGTTCAAATCTATATTTCAGCACTTGAACTGCTGATATTATTTATTAAAGTCAATGTTCTCAAATAGCAGCATGCATGCTAATAACCTGAAAGGCTTGTTAAACAGACTACGGGGCTCCACCTTTAGAATTTATGATTCAGTTGGTCTGGGAAATGGCCCAAGAATTTCCAGTTCTAACAAGTGGCCAGAGGCTGCTGGTCTGGGGACCACAATTAGAGAACCCCAGGCTTATACGTATGGCTGTGTATAACTAGTCTATGGATCTCCAGAACTGGCACAGTCAATAATCCTTTTATTAATGATAGTAGTAATAGTTGCTTTGGCTTCCTTATCAAGCCAATCTAATGAGCATCTGCCAATGTCAATGGGAAAGTGGTGGCTGATCCACTTTCATCCCCGTGCATAGAATTCTCATATATTTGGACAACTAAAGAGTTTTAAGAGCCCTTCAAGATCATCAAGTTAAATCTGAACCTTTTTTAAACAAAGATACTGAGGCTGTTTGTCTTAGCTCAGCTCCCTCATTTTCTAGTTACACTCCAAATTTCAAAGTTTGGCCCTTTAATACCAGCTAAATTCTGGAATTTTCTTCTAAAACACAGAAACGGTGAGATCAATTTGGGGAATTTCCAGTTGGGGTATGTGGAGTGGGTTAAAATGATGAAGGCTACATGAGCAAAATATTTTTTGACATTTGTTGCATTAGCGATATATTTACATTTTTCCCCCGTCACTGATTTCGCACGCCTAGGAACCATTCCAGATCTGGACCACGGAAAGTGAAAAATATACCTAATTACTTTTGCTAATTACTTTTACTTATATTTTCTTTTAAGAGTGCAACATTCTCTTTGTAAAACTGAGGTCGACACAAATGATACTTGCAAATCCCATTAATGAGTCACAGTAACCTCCAACTCTAGAATCAAATGTACAGCATATATTAATATAGATTCCTTACCGAAAAATTTTTAGATGAAGCAATGATTCTTAAAATGTTATAGTTTCGTCTTTCTCCCCAAATAGTATTTATCCTCCTTTCAGCTTGTCCTGTGTTATTGACCCTTATTCCCACTCTGACACTCGTCATTATCATTATCCTATAGGATTTTTACTTTCATGCTGGTAATTCAACAAATCTGACAAGTAATTACTGAGTCTCCATTGTATGCTGGATACTTATGTGTCATAGGGCTAGTAGTGTAATGAGATAGTTTTAAGGTCTTGTCTCTGAGGAGTTCTGATCAAATGTAGGCTGGTCTAGTGTGATAAGCACTGTGAATAAAACAAAGCAGGGTAAAGGCAAAAATGATAATGAAGGGGGTAGGGACATTTCACAAAGGGTCACAGAGGTGACATTTGAACTGGTCCTGTATGAGAGGAAGCGAGTGCGTGGAGACCTGGGCAGAGAGAACAGTAAGTGCAACAGTCCTGAGGTGGGGCTATCATTTGCAATACATGGCAAGAAGTCCAATGTGGATGAAGAAGGAGGAAGGAAGGAGGAGGAAATTGGTATGGGCTGCACAGAGTCAGATCATGAAGTAAAACAAAGAAGGTCAGAACCCTAATGGAAAAGACAATCCTTTAAGGGTCATAGCAGGAAAGTGATATAAACTAATTTATTTTATGAAGTTCACTATGGCTGCTGTGTGGAGAATCATCTGTAGGAGATATTAGTGATGGTCAAGAGTAGGAGGAGGGAGGCTGGTCAGAGGCAGTTGTGGTGACCCTGGAGAGAGAAAGCGTAATGAGCTAAGTGCCAGAGTTGAAGACATGAGCTAATTGCTGATATATTTTGAAGGCATTTCAGATATGCTCAATCGTTTGAGTAGGAGGGGAGAGGTCCGAGGACTAGACTGATGTAAGGGTGAAGGGAGGTTGGATTCAGGACAGATGTAGTGAAGTGAGAATGTTGTGGGTGCCAAGGAAAAGAGATTTAAACAAAAGGCTATTGTTTCAGGATGGGAACATAAAAAGAGCTGTCAAATCAATTGAGCTGGGCCGATCAATTGAGAATAATGTGGGATTAAATCGTGGGATTAAAATACATAATTGATGAAAATGAATGGAAAAATATAATAATAGTAAAGGATAGTAGATTGTAGCCAGAGAGTAGAATCTTACAATTTGATTTTTGAGGGCCTCTGAGTTGCTGGTTGTTTGTAAGTGTCCATTCTCACACTGTACAGTAGTTTACATAAAAAGAATGACCAACTAGATCTCCATTGGTTTAGGATTCGTACCTCCTGACTTGTCTTTCATTTCTCACTTTTCAGTTTTAAACTCCTGACCTGATTCATTTCAGTCTTTTAACTCATCATCTATTTATGCCTTCATCTAAGCACCTTCATTTTGGAGGCTGATTAATTTCCTTCTTGTCGAGGACCTAGATCTCCTTATTAACCACTGTGTTCTTCTTTCCTCTTCTCTGAATAACCTTGAAAGTAACCTCTCTCTGGCTTGATCTGATCCCTAGTACCTCTCATCCTGAGATAGGTTGTCAGGCCTAGCTCATCCTCTCTGATAAAATTCACACTGGGGCAGCCACAGTGTATACAGCAGAGGATTTTAGATGTGGATTGGAGGTGAAAGCCACTAGAGGACAAGAAGGCAAGAAATTATGGAGCTAGTAGAATGGATGAATTTTATTTTCAGGTTAGTGCTACAAACTACAGTGGGCCCTCCACACTGCTTCTCAACCCTACAGTCTTTCACTGCAAAGTTCACTTTCTTTCTTACTTAGATGGTTATTGCATGTCTCTCTTCTGGAACCCTCAACGACTCCTCCCCTTTCTGATTCTCAGCTCATGACTTCACATATTATGTCATGGGAGGAAATAGAAAATCAAAGAGGACTACCTTATCTTACCACCAGCAAGTCCATTGACTTTGGGCATACACCCTATCCCCCCTCCTTTAATGATGTTTCTCACTTTCCACCCACCCCTCCTGATTGTTTTTCTCACCTTCCCTCACAGTTTTGGTATCCCACACCCATCCCCACTTCTCCACTCACCATTCACACCTTCCTCCACTCCCGTCCTGTTTCTGGCCCCACGCGTCACACAGTTTGTATAAACCTTCAATAATTTCCTAAGAGCCAGATCAAGTAAATAATTTTCAGGCTTTTAACTTTACTTGGGGTTTCTCTTGGTATTTAATTTATTCCTTGGGGCTTCTGAAACAGCTGAAATAGAGTAAGCTTACTATATAATTCATATCTCTCACTAGCTATGACTAAAATCTCTATTCAATATACAAAAAGCAAACTGCTTAAGGACTCTGAAATTTTTTTTAAAAAAGCAGGTAAATTTGCAAGGGGAGTCAAAATATTTTTAAAATGACCCTTATGAGGAGAGGATGAGTCTTCCTTTTTCAAAATATTTTCTCTTTTCTTTTATAGACTTGAACCAAGGACAGTCTTCCAGTGGAACTGACACAGCAGCATTATAAACATCTAACACTCAGATAAATTCTGTCTTTCTGTCCATAAGACTATGATCTGAATCTTTATGAGCTGTAGTTAGACTAGACCCAAAGGAACACAGTAAAAGCTTTAAGAACTGACCTTTAATTTGAACTACCCCCTAGCTCTGACTAACCCCTGAGTGGTACATGCTTACTGCAGACCCAAATTTGCATCTCAAAGGCTTTGACAACTGAACTGACATTGAAACCATCATCCCCAGAAATGAGACAGAAATTGCAATCTGAAAATAACTGGGTTGGGTGCCTGCTAAATAAACAGACAGACAGACAAAAAAAAAAAAAAAAATTCTCCCAAGGATTTTAACAAGATCTAGAATCTAAACAACATAATATTAAAGATGTCTAGGATACAATAGAAAATTATTCAGTTTACAAAGAACTAGGAAAATGTGATTAACTCCAATGGGAATCAGTATGTGCCAATGGAGATGACCCTGATATTAGAATTATCAGATAAAGACTTTAAAGCAGCTATTATATGTAGATTCCATATGGTATGTGGACACACTCTTGAAAGGAATGGAAAGATAGAAGTTCTCAGTAGAAAAGCAGAAATTGCAAATGAAAATTTTAGAAATGAAAATTATATCTGAAATAAATTTTTATTACTTTTTTTTAATCCTCTCCCTTCGCCTTTCACTATACAACCACTTTTATGTTTTCAATCTAAATCTGATAAATCCTTTTCTTTCTCACTGTCTTCTCTTCTTCTACCATCCTTTACTTAGGTCCTAGCTTTCTTCTTTTTTTACTACATAATTTCATGCATAGGTTGATGTGTAGCCTATCTACTCTGCAATTTGTTCCTCTTTACCTGTCATTCATTCTTTCTACTACTGCTTTCAGGCTTTTGCTTTCAACACTCCACAGAAATTGCTCCAATTTAGGTCATCAGTAAAACTCCTTATGACTAAATCTAATAAACAATTTCAGTCTGCTTTATCGGTACTATTTTCTGAGTATGTCTCTGTTGGCCACAGTTCTGGGCAGAATAGATGCTTAATATATGTGTTGTTTAAATAAATGAATGACTACTCCATTAGTACCCATATGAACAGATTCTTATTTTTTTTTTAATCTCTTTGGCTATTTTTCTAGGTTTCTATTTGCACTCCTCTTCCTTTTCCCACCCTTTAATTTCTGGGGCTCACCAGAATGATATCCTCAACCCACTGGCTTCCCTCTTTACACATGCTCCCGGATATTGCCTATTGTCGTAATATTTTTCGTAGAATCTGTATGCTATTTACACCCAAATTATTTATCTGTAGCTCCCAAGATGCAATTGCACATTTCCACTTAGAAATTTCATAAATACAGCATACCACCCCAAAACCAGATTTTTCTCTCTCATTCTAGCACAGCTGGCAACACTATCACCCTCTTGGTACCCAAGGGAGAAACTGGAGAGAAACACCTCTCTCGCCCTGGCCCTACCTAATCACAAAGATTTTCTGGTTTTACTTCCTAAGTATTTCTGATGTCCATCCTTTCTGCTCTATCGCCACTATTTTTTTATTTAATTCAGTCTTAATCCATTTCTGATCTAAAAAATTGCAACACACCCCTAATGAGTGTTTCAGCTACCATTCTTTCTCCTTACACTTCCAAATAGCTGCTGGAAAGAGTTCTTAGTGACAGAAATATGATCATCTCTCATTTTGTAAAATCCCATAAATAGCTGTTACTTGCTGCTTAGTAATTCCCAAAGCTAAGTTATCTCCTGTCTGGCAGCTTCTATTGGTTCCTTTCTTGCCACTTCCTGACTGATATTTTATAAACTCTGGCAATAGTTAACTGCTTACAGATATCAAAAAAATCCAGCTATTATGATTTCAAAAATATTTGTTTTGCTATATCTGTTATCCGTTATATTAAAAACACAATAACATGTCTGGGGTTGTACCTTGCTCTTATATGTACCATTATTGCATTTAATCCTCAGAACTGCCTTGAGATAAGTATTATAGAATTATTATTATCATTATTATAGAGATCAGAAAATGGGACAGAGAGGTTTAAGTGATTTACACAAAAAATAGTTGACTTAGGATCTAAATTTAAGAAGTATCACTACAGAAACTGCATACTGCCATGCTTAACTATGCCTAAAGAGCTCCTATTCAACTTTCTACACTTAGTTCAGACATCACCTCCAAGAAGAGTTCCTCGAATAATGAACACCATCACCCTTCTAACCTTGGTCAGAAGCCTCTCCGCTGATATCCCAGAGTACTCTACCAATCTCTGGTAATAGGGACCATCTTGCAGGGTGATTATCTGTTGATGTTTCTTTTGCTCCCACTATAAGTAACTCTTCAGTGGCAGGGATCACGTTTTATTTATCTTTGTATCCATAGTGCCTTGCAAAGTACTTCATATAGTAGCCACTCAATAAGTAGTTGCTCAACCAAATGTAAACAGCTCCCTGTAGCCCAGACCTCTCTGTTTAAGCATTAAGTGGACATCCCTGCTTATATCCTTGGTCCTCAAGGACAACTGAAACAGATTGCAAACAGTCTCCTTACTATTGCCCAAGATGGTTCCTAACCCTATGACCTTTTCCTTGATTAATGTACCAATGTCTATTCAGTTTACCAAATCAGAAACTGGGAGTCATCTAAGATTTGTCTCTCTCATGCTCAATAATTAACCAATCACCAGCTGCTCTGAGATACATTCTCTATGCATCTGTTAAATCCTTCCCCTTCCCCACGATCTCATTGCTTCTTGTCCTTTCCTCCAAATATTACAAAATATTGTGATTACTTATGTGCATATCATCACCACTCTCCCTGTCACTGGCCTGCAAACTTCTTGAGAAAAAGAATAATCTTTTTATCTTTGTATCCTTAAGTCTTGTCCCCTCTTGAGGGCTGACTTGGGGCATGGATCAAATGACCCACCTCATCTCCTACTGGCTATTAGCTTATACTCTAAAGTAACCTAAAGAAGAAGTTTCTTTCACCAAATTATGCCTGAGATAGCCAACAAAGCTATTCATATATTCCAGTTCTTCTCTCTTTCTAGGTACATTGTAGGATGCACTTCCCTGCCCTGTTTGAAGTTAGGCCAGCTTGACTTGCTTTAGCCAATGAAAAAGAAGTGGTTGGATAGTCTCTGGACAGAAGCTTTAAGTGATAGTGCACAATTCATCATATCCCCTTCCCCTTACTACAGTGATCAAGAAAGTCTGTGTTAATGGAGATCTGTCACATGAAATGAGAGTAAGGAATAAGCTTTTGTTATGCTAAGCCACTAAGGTATTAAGATTATTTGTTACTGCAACATAACTTAGCCTATCCTGACTGGTATGATATCCTTGGGTACTAACATTTTTCTTTTCTGGAGGGGTGGTATTCATGGAAAATTATGCTGCATATCCCTTTCTTGTCTCACAGATGTTTTTATCCAGATGAATTCAAGTGAAAATTAGTATCAAGGGAAGCCTTGAAATGGAACTTGGTCCCAACTTGGCAATATTCAACCTAAGAATTATGTATGGATTGAAAAGGGTAATCGTATTTGCTTTGAAGAATAATTATGAGCTAATTGTATGTAAGAATAGAGTAACGGCTTCTGTTCATATAAGTCTTCTTTTCTCTCTACTGAGTGTGCAGCACACAGGCTGATTCAGTTAGGAATAATATGCCTCCTGGAGCACCACTAGAGAGACCCTACGATTAATGCCACAAATATTTGATTAGGAATACTTAATTAGGACTTAATTAAGTGAAAAGTTTGTCCTCAAAATAGCTCAACCTGGGAAATGGGATAACATTAAAACCACACTTACTAAGCATTTAGAGTTTGCAGTGCACCACTAATTATAAATAGTCTACATCCTGGGAGAAAGTCCTATAGATATTAATATTTTTGATCTCCAGTTCCTCATTGCTATAAGTAGATAGTTGAGTCTGAGTCACCCTTCATTTACCACATAGCTCACCCTTCCTCTCCAAGGAACTAAAAGTCTAGATAATCCAAGAGTTTTAAGGCTTTACTGAAAGTCATTATGAACTCATTTCTCATTTCACTGAATTTCTTCTCATGTAGACATTCTGCTTCCTGTAGTTTCTTATCCTAAGATATTTTCTTTTCATTTTCTTATATTATTATTTTCTGTTCTTTGAACATTTTTCACTCTGGGTTGTTTGTTTGTTTGTTTTTGTTTGTTTGTTTTGTCCACTGGTTCCTTGCCTTCCACTTTCAATTATACAGGATAGAAGTATTTTTCTCCTCTAAGAAAACTGTGATTGATCAGAAAACACTTGATTTTGTCACTGAGTTCAAACAACTTCTTTCCCTCAGGTAAAAAACAAATCCTATGGTTCTTTCTGACTGAGAATTATAGAATGTACCCAGGTCTAGTGCCACCTCCTCCTTTAAGCCTTCCTTGATTTCTTTCAGACAAAACTACCTCTTGTGTTAGCTAGTACTTTGTTCGATCCTCTATAGTAACATTACACTGATATATTTTGACTTAGAACTTCTTAAAGTTCTGTCTTTTACATCAGACATGAAACTCTCTAAAGGCAGAGAATTGTTTTGAACATTCTTGATTTTGAACATTCTTGATACGCCTCTGGTTCCTCACAGAGCCTGGTGTGTCATTTCCAGGATAGAGCCCAATCTGTCACTCCTGACACTATAGAACAGAAGTCTCAAATTGCAGCCATGGTCTGGATGAGACCATCAGGTGTGTTCTGTTTGGTCCACAAAGAGTTGCCCAGCACAGGTCTTAAATATTTTTAATTAATTGCCAATTTTAGGAATAGAGTGATTTATCTTTTTAAAAATCCAGATTTCTAGTCCAATCTTTTTTAAAAAACAACAAGTTAGGAGACTGGGCCACATTGAGCTCACATTTCGACAGAAGCAACAGCTATAGCTGAGTGGCAGCTACTATCTTTGGGATGAGCATCATGGCTCTGGGTCTCGGGTGACCACAGTTTGCCAAGAGTGGCATAAGCAGCCCATAAGCCGTCAGAATAGCACTGGAACGGTGGGCTCTGCGGGGACGATTTCCGGTCGGTGGTTTCAGGACAGAGCAGTTGTCAGACTGGAGATAAGGAATTAATATTGCCATAGGTGGGGACCTCCAGCCAGGGACGCCCTGGACTTGCTCCCCCTCTTCCTCAATGTGACACCGCTTTGGTGACTTCAATCAAACTGCTTCAATCAAACCAGAGCATACTTTCCATTCTGCTGCTCCAGAAAACCTACTCGAATTCAGCTTCCAATTTTAAGGTGTGAGGATTTAAACAGCGAGGGAGCAAAGTGGTAACCTAGTCACTTTTTTATCCAGATGCCTCTGAAGCCTGAATTTGGGGCACGAGCCTGGAATTTTACTCACATCAAAGCAGTTAGTGTTTGTCTCTCCGCCTTCTCCTCTTCCATTCCACACTTCATAATTCAACGTATTTCTGTCTTCATGCTAATGATCTCTAGGAATTTCTTCATCATCCTAATATTTTAATCTTATTCATCTTTATTTGTTTTTGTCTCTGTACATATTTTATATCTTAAAGTGTGTGGAGCTATTAAAAGTAAGCCCACAAAAAAATCAATGTATTTTTAGATTATGAAGGTCAGACATGGTTTTTGGAGACTTTTCAGAAAATAAAAGTATAAAAACGTGAAGTGCTCTAGCTTTCTATCTTTTATCCATGATTTCATATTTCATAATGGAATTGTGTTGCATACATAACTTTAAATATACCTTTCTTTAGTCACTTAACTTGATCTTATGATCATTTTGAAAGCATTTTAAAACATTTTTAGTGGAAATATAATATTCCACCTACGGATGTATAAACATTATTTAGTCTTTCCCTTATCTACAGACACTAAAATTATATTTGGTTTATTTTTCACTTTATAAGAAAATCTTTACCCTAGTTTATTGGGTAGATTTCTCAAAGTAAAATTACTAGCTAAAAGTCAAGAATGTTCAAAAAAATTTTTTTGATGACACATATTGCCAAAAATGCATTTAGAAAGTCCATTCCTATTACCTTGCCTGCTAAGCATCAGAACACATGGCTATCTCACCTGCATTGTGAAATTTTAAATTATTTAATAACTGGAAAGTTGAAAATTTTATTTTAATTTGTATTTGTTGATTATTAATGAGGCTGAATATTTTTTATATGTTTGTTTTCCATTATATTACTTCTTTTGTTTCTGAATTGTTCATATTTGTTGCCTTCTCTTTTATTGTCACACTGAGGATTTTTCTAATCACAAATCCTCCTTATACATTTAAGTTTGTGATCCAGTTTCTGTTATATTTATTTTTTATGACTTTTTACATATGTAAGTTAACTTTTTTTGATTTAGTATAGCCCATCAATTTTTCTTTCCCTTTCTTTTATGCTTAAAAGCCCTTTACAAAAACATCAATTATATAAGGGGAGAGAGGTGTCAATTAACCTTATTGTGGTAATCATTTATTTACAGGTATTAAATCATCACGTCATATCCCTTAAATTTACATATGTTATATGTCAATAGTATCTCAATAAATCTGGGGGGAAGTGATTTTTTTAAAGCCTTTTATATACCTGAGATGAATTAAATAATTACCTATATTTTCTTCCAGCTTTTGGGAGGTTTTACATTTAATTCACCAATCCATTTCATACTTATTATGAAGGTTCATAGTGCCAGTTGTATATTAACCAAAATGATTTCACCTACCAAAAGAAAAGCTACTTCCAGAGCAAAGCGAGGTGGGACTTCCAGCAAGAGCAAGAGTCTCCTCCGCTGCAAACTGAGAGGCTTCATTTCTACCCAACAGTGTTGTGGGAAGAAATGAGGCTAACCTTATTTTCCTAAGGGGTAAAAAAATAAATAAATAAATAACAGCTAACCATTATGATGGCTTACCATATGCCAATGGCCAATCCAAGGTATTTCCACCTACCAGCTCATATAACCTCCACATCAGTTTTCAGAAAAATGTACACATTTACAAGCCAGGGGACTCAAGCCCAGACTAGGAAGCAATCCTTAAAAAGAATTATTAGCCTTGATGGGTGTTAACTAAATTTATTGTGGTAAAAATTTCACAATATATACATATATCAAAACATCGTGTTGCATACCTAAAACTCGTACAATGTTATATGTCAATTACATGCCAATAAAACTGGAAAAAATAAAGTGGAAAAAAATAATTTAAATGGAGTTGATTTGAATCATTGTGCTTTATTAAGAAAACAATATGAAACCTCAACTGAACTTTGCTGTGAGCCAGGGTCCCATAACTCACCCCAAACTCCAAAAAGGGAGATAGGTGATTTCTGTTGTAGGTACTAGAGACAAACAGAAAGCCAGAATCTATAATATGTCAGGAAAAGAGAAGAAGGAGGAGAAGAGAAGCTTCAGGATGAAATTTCATCTCCCCATTTAATTTCAAGGAACCTAAGAATTTGTTTCTTCACTTTAAAATTATCGAACACCCATGGTATGCCAGAAAGAGAACCTCGAAACTTTACCTTTTATCTGTTAGGAGTTATTTATCTATTGGAGTTTTGCAGTTGGAGAGGAAAAAAACTTCCCGGGTTCAAAGAGCTCCAGGCGAGGCCAGGAGGAGTAGGGGATTGTCTCCATGTTGCCTTTATAGAAGCGAATAGTCTTCATTTCATGGCTTATCCTAGAGCAAAAAAGGGCTATAATTCATGATTCGCACTACAGGATGACAATTCAGCTCAATCAACATAGAGTCTTTAAATTTTTCCAGGTTGGAGTAACTATTCTCAGCAATCCATGGACTGGATGTTCTTCTCAAAAGGGCCTCTTAGGATCTAATTCTGGCCCTTGAGACCAAGACCAGATCTAAACCTGGCTGGAGGTACCCGAAGCCACGGCATGCCCCTCTGTAACGTGCAGGCACTTCACCATATGGCATCCCTAAGCCTGCCATTCTCTGATCTATGCCAGAATGGGCATATGCTGGAATATTCCAGGACCTTCAAGGGAGAGTTGAAATGTCATAGAGCCAGTATAAGGGTAAACTTCCACTTCTCTTCTTAATGGCATGAGTAGAAATAGAACCAGGGTCTAATGTGTGGTAGGCTGAGGTTAGGACAGATAAGATAAAACTTCTGGGCTCTTTGAGGTATGACCTATCTATCCTTCTAAAATAGATTTTTTAAAATGCCCCAAAATAAAATAGCTGCTGTAGGTATAGATTTCACCCACTCGACTTCCCTTAAGCCCATTTTCTCCATAATCTTAAGAGAAAAATATCTAGAATCTGATTAGTTGATGATTTTTTAACACATAACTTTATATTAGTTTCAAGTGTACAATGTAATGATTTGATATTTGTGTATTTTGCAAAATGATCACGACAATAAGTCTAGTTAACATCCTTCACCATGCAGAATTACATTTCTTTCTTAGGATGAGAACTTTTACGATCTACTCTCTTTCAAATCTACAATGCAATATTATTAACTATAGTTAACATGCTGTACATTATATCCACATGACTTGTTTATTTTATAATTGGAAATTTGACCCCCTTCACCCATATTCCTGAGCGTGTGTATGCGTGTGTGTGCGAGCACGTGTGTGTGTATGAGAGAGACAGAGACAGAGACAGAGACAGAGACAGAGACAGAGACAGAGAGGAAGGGCTTGGTTAGATGAGATGCTCACAGAAATGAGCTATTGCCTCAGGATTTAGGCTATTATCAGATATATAATCTCTGTGTTGCTATTTGGACTCCACAAGCCCGAATGACGGTTCAACAAGCCCGAATGACGGTTCAGCTCAATTAATTTTAGATGTTGTCTCTCATGTCAGGGCTAAGTAAGCATCCCAGTCAGAGAGAGCCACACCTCCCAATAAGTGTTCTGACAGGCAGATTGGGAAGAAGAGGGGAGGAAATGAGTAGGGGTCGGGGGGCTGCCAGATGGTGGGGACAGAAGGAGGAAATGCCTGGAAGGCCAAGTTAAAGGAATAGCTTAGAGAGAAATTCCCATCTCTAATTCCCATCTGGGGAGGGTGTGAGGGTGGAAGCACAGAGAGGTAATAAGTAAAGAGAGCTCTGCAGAAGAATATTGGAAAACAGAAGGTCACTTTCTATCACTTTCCCACCTAAATGACTAAGAAAGAAATAATATACAAGAATACACATAAAGAAAATGTGTATTTGTTTTATCCATAAATGAAGGGTGACTGTCCTGAGTTCACCTGGCCTCTCAAGAAGGATACTTTTATGAGTATTGAAATGGTGCCCATTTGCCACCATTCACAGGTTGCTATGCAATATTGCTGACTTGTTTAAATATTGCTTGTTTTTACCACTAAGTCCTCTGATACATATGAATAAAACCAGTTTCATTAAAAAAAAAAAACATGTCTCTTTTCTCTTAATGAAAGAAAAATACTAGTGAATTTCATAGCCATTTCCTTTTTAAAAATAAAATCCGATATAGAAATGCAATGTTTAACACCTTGGAAATTTAGAATGCCCTTTTTAGTTATACACATGCATGACACTCCGTTTGAGTAATTCATTTTGCTAACTTACCAAAGAATTAATTATCGTTTTCACTTTACTCTTTTAATAAACGAATATAAAATTAAGAACTTCATATGATGGAAATCGGATACAATAAGCAAGATTCAAAGCATGAGCTCCATTTAGATTTCATTAATCAAGTGCCTCTAACAGGAAGACAAGCACAGGGCAGTATTTAAGTCTTCCAAAACATAAAGTAAAAGAATATTAAATTAAAAGGAAGGATAGATAAAAAAGAGAATAGAAACAAGCAAAGAGTCCTGTTTACAGGCATAGGAAGGGGTTTGTGTGTATGTAGTGTGGACAGACACAAGCGCATAAATGAAGGTACCCAGAGCAAAAAGCACTTATCTTCACAAATAAATCAGCTGGGATTCACCAGTGGAGCTGACGGCCCTTGGTCAATGTTAAGACCATGCCACCTTCTGGTTGCCATGTGTATGACAGGCATTCATATTGTTTAAGGACTGCAGCTTTTCTATTTTCTGCAGAACTTATTTATATTGAAGGGAAACAGTAGATATGTTACTTGTGCTGTGCACGCTCTCCCCTGGGAACTGTATTGGAATGAGAACACGATCCATAAATGTACTCCAGTGACTGCTCGAGTTGAAAATCTGAATTTGCTTTTTAAGCTTGATCAACTTTAATGGTTATACTATAGGCCAGACACGAGCACAGGCAGTATCGCAATTGTGAAAACAGAATTCGGATGCCTGTCTTTTCCCTGGTTGTCACTCTCTGAACTTCTTAAAGTCTTAGAAATGGCGCAACAGCAAACGAAGCAAGGCCTCTGCCAGTCAGGGGAAGTAGATGGGGAGACACGCCAGTACGCCTGCAAAGCCACAAAACAACGAGTAAACATGTAAGCTAATTTCAGGACAACTGTTAACACACAATTATGGCCAAATGATAATTTGGAGACTTACACTCTACTGAAATTCCTCCATAGTTTCAATTGGATCACTTGTGGTATCATAGCCTTGGGAGTCTTGGCTAGAGAGGTGGGCTCACCAATGACATACCTATACCACCTCACCAGAACTTCCCAAGTGGAGGACTTTTGGACTGTTTTGTGCACATATCTCCCATAATTGTGTATTTGTTTGAAATAGTGTTCGAAAAGCCAAGTGTTTGAAAGAATAGTCAAAAAGGAAAAGCATTATTTTTTCCATTGGCTAAGGATTGTATGTCTTAATCAAAATTAGTCCTAGAAACCTTGAAATCCTATGTTATTTGTAAATGTGTCTATAGAGGCAAATATATTTACATGGAAAGAGAAAGCCAAATTGAATAACTGTACTCTATATTTCATCAATGCAACCCTATTCCACATCAATTTCTGCTCCCTTTTTACCCACCATTCACCCCTCTGGACCAATACATATACTCTTAGGCTAAAAACAAAGTAGGAAGCTAATAATATTTTTACTACAGAAAGAAGTGAAGTTTTACTGTAGTGATCCAGATAATTTCTACAACTTTTTATTTTACCTTGCCCATGTTGACAGAAACTCAAGGGATTTTTTGCAAATTGAACCATTTCTGAATCTACAAATAAAATAATCAAGAAAAGAGAAGCCAGAAAAAAAGAAAATTCAAGTTTAATTTAAAAAACTAAATTCAGCTACTGTTACTGTGTTAAATCATGATCATAAATTGATACCGGGATTTGCTCTATGTAAAATTTGATTATGAAGAATGAAATCTTCAAAGATAAGTTTTTAAAGAATACTCCCACAAAAAGAACAGTAAGATCAAAGTGTGAGATTAGATACATGATGCAAATAGAGTCATTTGAAAACAGATTAAAACCAGTGAAATTCAGGAGCCAGCTTGAGGGGTTCCCACCAGCCAAATCTGGGACCATTAAAAAATTGAAATAAATAATGAGAGTAAAAGTTTGGACTCTATTGAATAAGGTAAAAACCCCATGAGTTTACACTAATATAAATACATAAACAAATGGTTGAGAAAGAAAAGATTTTTCTTTCAGTAGAAAGGCAACTAATAAAAGTAAAGGAAGTCGCAAAGTTAGAAAACCACCACTTGGCAACCATCATCATAACCGATTCTGGGAAGAATCATTAATTGACACTAAAAGTAATGGGTGGAAAGTTTGAAGAGGGTTATTTGTCTAATCTCATAATATCTCTCTACAAAATAGGTATTCATTAAAAAGAGTAAAACAGGAACTTAAGAGAAATGTGGTAAGTTTTCCCTTAACCAAGTGATCAAAGGTAACATCACCAGGAAATGCACAAATCTAGTTTGCGCTTCCTGATATGAAGCACTGAGAAGAAGCCAGTGTCACTTCTGTGATATTCTTGCCAAAAGCACAAAACCTGAATCTGAATCATGATAATGCAAACCAATCCCAAAGAAGGGACAGTCTGTAAGATAATTGGCTTGCACTCTTAAAAGAAATGTCAGTTTCATGAACTATAAAGAAGGATCCAAACAACTGGACCAGATTAAAGAAGACTAGAGATATGATGCTCAAATTAAGCACGTGACTTTAGCTTTTCTTTCTTATAAAAGCTGTTAAGCCAATTAGCAAAATCTGAATAAAGGCGTATAGATTAGATAACAATATTGTCCCTGTGTTTGCCTCCTAATTTCGTAAATTTTATTGGGATTTCCTAAAAACAAAAAAGATGCTCTAATTTTTGGAAAATACAACTGAAGTATTTAGAAGTAAAGGGACTTAATCTCTGCATTTTGCTCTTATATTATTCAGTAAAAAAAAAAAAGTGGTAAATATTGAAGAGTTGTGTATATGAGAACTCTTTGTGATATTCTTGCTACCTTTCTATAAATCTTACATTTTCAAAGGAAAAAAATATTTTAAAAATTAGTAAGTTGATAAAACTGCCATTTCTTTTGACTCATATAGTGCCAAATAACAAGTAACTCTAATTTTTTTTTTTTTTTAAACAAAAAGTAACTTGTTTTAGTCTCAGGTACTCAACTTTAGACATCGAAGATGAAATTTGGAAAACGTCTTTTTAGCTATTTTCTTTGGACACTAAGCTGCAAGTCAACTTCCTTTCTTATTTGAGCTTAATTTTTGACCCAATAAGGGCCAAAAAAAAAGTAACCTTAATTTTTTTTTTTTTTTAAACAAAAAGTAACTTGTTTTAGTCTCAGGTACTCAACTTTAGACATCGAAGATGAAATTTGGAAAACGTCTTTTTAGCTATTTTCTTTGGACACTAAGCTGCAAGTCAACTTCCTTTCTTATTTGAGCTTAACACTTTCTCTTCTTTCTGCAATTTGTTCCTTTTTAATCCAAAGATCTTTTCTGGTGCCCCATTTGCAGCAGATCCAATGAATAGCTGGGCATTCATAGATGAGTCAGATTCAGCTCCCAGTCCAAGGCACACACACAGAATTTTAGTAGAGTGCATTTCATAAGTGAAATGAGAGTGGGAAAACAAGGGGAGAAAATAATAACATGGATGACTTCAAGAAGTCTTGATGAGGGCACAGAAGTTTACCAGACAGGCTAGAGTTGGAGGGAGATTGAAGACATGGAGGGATAACAGATGTGCAGTTGGTGGAGGGGTCTCCCAAGCACCTGTTATTGTGGGGCACTAAATCAATGGCAAGGGGTGTGACTGCATGCCACACAGGGGCTGCGTGAGACCCTGTTTGCCCCACTGTAGAATTTGAGTTCTATTACTTGGTGGGGAACCATTCTAGGATCATGCTTAAATTTGTATATTGGAAGGATCTTTGCTGCTCAGCCTCCTTTTGTAATTCTTGTATTTATTTATCCACTGTTTTTTCACCAAATGATTGTTTTAGGTCTGATGGCATGTTGGTTTGAGGCATTCATGAAAAGAAAAAGAAAAAGTATGATTTTGGCTCTTACAGAAAGTCTCTATTCTGTGGTTTCTGTAGCTTTTTTTCTTTTTGTTTTTTACATTTGAACTTGAGCCAAATTTAAAGACCACTGTATATTGTAGTTGGTCTGCTCAGCATTTACTGGTGCTTCTTAACCTCTCACTGGAACTCCTAAGCCTGCTGTCATTATTAAGCTCGTAGAAGGAGAAAGTACTTGAAATAAACCACAGTGCAATATAAGACAAACTTTGCTTTTCCTTAGCCAAGCCCAAAGTAACAAATTTAAACCAAACTCAAAGCTTCACACCCAATTCCAACAGGTAATATTGAAATGATAGGATTTCCTAAAAACTCATCTTTCTAATCCATTCACTTAACAATATTCCTGTCATCTTAACATTTATAAGACAAAATAATTGTATCATTTGTATAATTCCAAAATATAATTAGCCATTGTTTTTAAATTTTTTTTATAATAAAGTCTGATCATTTATATTTCATGCTTAGTACACTAATTAGGTTAATAGCCTCTAGTTTAAGTGCCGTAGTATTTTATTTCATGGTGTTTGAAAGCTATCTTGTATGGAATATAATTTCCACTGTATAAATTCACATATTATTATTTTTTAAGTATATTTTTATTATAAGGGTCAGCAAGGGGAAAATACTCAAAGTAGTTTAGATTTTCTCAAAGAACAAAATATGTCGTTCAACCAAAGCACCTACTATGCATACAACATCTGGTTAGGTGCTCTCAAGGGACATTGAGGAAAGAAAATGGACAGGGAAGGGTGAGAATAGAGGGGGCTCCTCTAGAAAAACGTATTTGGTGATTAGAGAAATAACAGATTTCTCTGATAGATAATGCACATAAGCTTTGGAGTCAAAATTTGAATTTGAATCCTCAAGCTGTTACTTTCTAGCAACACGAGTTCAGACAAGTTAAACACTAAGGCTCAGTTGCCTTCTGTGTAAAATCCACATAGTAATGACACATCGGTATCTCTTTATTTTTTTCGGTTCATTCTTGGTCTCTAACACATGCTCCTCTCTAAGAATTGAATGGTCCTCCTCCATCCTACAATTCTTAGGGCCTCAGTTGCT
>NW_006436811.1:11453614-11454707 GCF_000325575.1 Pteropus alecto
AAAGCAAACAAACGATTCGAAGAGTACGAGTATTTATAGATTTTGGAATGAACTAAGCAAATTAAATCACGATTGGGGGGTTTTTAGAAATTAGAACACTTGAGCTACTATCTTCTTTCCTCTTCTTGTCCTACCTCCCAACATTCCAGCCAATTAGCTATCTTTTAAACTGACTTTCATAATTTTTGTTCACTTATTTTTTACATTTCCACTGTTGCTACCTTTTACTAGGCCTTCCTTCCTGAACTTTTGGCAAAAATTTTCCCATCTGTGTCTGGCCTGCCCCTCTCTGGTCCAGAATAGCCCAGGCTATTCTGCTTAAGACTATGTCTGTCTTGTGCTCGAACTATTCTATCATTTAAAGCTCTCTCTAAACTGAAAGCAGTTTACCCTTTATATTCCTTATACGTCAGCAAAAACCAACAGCTTGCTCACTCATCCTTATGTCTGTGCATGATTTATCCACCTGCTAAAATTTCCTCTCTCACTCTCTCACTTGCTCCAACTCAGCATGGACAAATCCAGCCTTCCTCAAGGCTCAACTCAAATACTGCCTCCTTCCTGACTCAGGTCTTTAATAATTTCCCCTAATTAGACATATCTTAGACCCTTTTAATTCCCATACACTTCATTTTGAAGCATCTGCTCTTGAATAAAACCCTATCAAAATCCCAAAGGAAATTCGTCACCTCCTCTCCTTTGGAATGGCATGTTCGTGCAGGTTGAAATCACTACTAGAAGAGTGCTCCCCGCAGGTCTTAATCAGCTTCGTTTTCTCAACGTGCTTAGCAAAATGTCTTCATACAATGTTCACTCAGGGAATAAATGACTTTTGATAAGAGCATTGATCCATTTATTTATTCAACAAATATTTACCCAGGACTACTTGTTGTGAAGCACTGTGCTAAGTACTGGAATACACCAGTAAACCAAACAGAGCAAAATTTCTGCCTGTCAGGAGCTTAAATTTTAGATTGTGAGAGGGGTGAAGGAGGGGACAGAGACTAAATAATAAACAAGAGCAGAAAATATAGCATTTTAGAAGGTACTAAGTGGTATAGAAAGGAACTGAGAGCAGGTAAAGAGGCCTGGG
>NW_006436811.1:11454736-11454950 GCF_000325575.1 Pteropus alecto
AATTAATAGGTTTGCCACAGCAAGCTCAGGGAGAAAGCTGAACAAAGATGGGGAGGATAGTGGGCAGCGCGTCATCCAGATACTTTGGGGAAGAGTGTTCCCGGCAGAGGAAACAGCCAGTGGGAAACCCGAAGGTGGGAGCATATCTGGCATATTTCAGGCACAACAGGTCAAAGCCTTTGGAAGAGCATGTGAGAGGGGGTGAGGAGCAAGG
>NW_006436811.1:11454970-11562905 GCF_000325575.1 Pteropus alecto
AATGTGGGCGGCGGGGACATTACAAAAGGACCATGGCGTCTCCTCTAAGAGAAATCTGGAGCCACTGAAGGGTTTTGAGCTGAGGAGTGGTGCAATTTAGCCTTGCTTTTATCATATTTTATTCTCATTTCTTGTTCATCTTTTATGCATAAAGATGTTGACCTAAGAGAGATGGGTCTGACGAACTAATTTAAGCATGTGCAATCGGTGGACCCAAGATAGTGGAAAAAACACTTCATTCTCCAACTGGATGGCTCAGAGACAGACCAGATGAAAAAGTCACAAAAAAGGGAACACAATGACCCATCTGCAGCTCTGGCTGTGACTATCATAGTCGATGTACTGTTCCTTTCTTTTTTGCCTGTATACACTAATCAGATGCCTCTGGTCTTCCTGAAATTTTATGTAAAAATTCCAGTATCTAGCAATTACTTTCGGATAGCTTCAGCTAACACATCAGATTTCTGCCTAATATTGTCAAAGCATAAAATAACAGTAATTGCTAAATTATTACTAGTATTCCATGAAACTGTCAAATAAGCCACTGGTTTTAAAATCCAGTTTTAGAAATATCATTCTCATTTTGCTTCACTAGCAAATAGGGGAATTTTAAATTAAGCCTATTGTGATTTTTTTTTTCTTCTTCTCTTATTACATCCTCTCGTATAAGAACTCATGAGCGGTGGATTGACTTAGGATTTGTCAGCATCATGAAAAAGTTGAGAAGGAATATGACGGTGCCTCACACATTGGCTCCATGGTGGGAGATGGCGGGGAGAAGACTCACACTTTTCCTTACATGGGTCACAAGTCACTCCCAAGGCACTGAGAGAAGAGTACTGTTGAGTCCCGAAGTGCCCTGGCATCTTGCTCATCTCTATGCTGTGCCTGTGCGGCCTTGGTATAGTGTATTATGGGGACTCTACTATATTTTGGATGCGATGGTACTGATTTGGGATTGGTGCCACCCTTCCCATTCTAGTGAACTCGGCCATGGTCACTACCAACTTGTCAATTCAGGCCTCTAACTTAAAGAAGAAAAGTCCAACTCTAATTCAGAGTTTGCTCAGTCACAGAGAAGAGACTGGTGCTGTGGCCCCAGCTCAGGGCCAGGTGGCGGGCACCTGGAGCAGCCCCGGTTCCTTTCCTTCCTCCGGCCTCCCTGAGCTTCGGCCTCCACATTTGTCAGTTGGAAATGAGAAAACTTACTTTGTAATATTGTCATCAGAGTTTTAATAATAATCTTTTCTTAAGGACCTGGCAGATGGCAGCTCTTCAATAAATGCCGATTTATAATCTTAAAAAGTTCTAATGTTATATCAAGTGCATCTCCTCCTATTCATGTATTTTTTGCAATTTGCTTTTAACCCATGTAGGATATGAATGCCTTTTTCTAAATTTTAAATATACATGGCATATTGAGTCCACATACATTTTAGAAAATATTTGATTTCTCAAGGTAATTCTTCCACTGAGCTGATAACAATCAAGCAGAAACTGCTGCTTGTTTAGCTATCTAGAATATTCCCAGAGGGAGTATCGTAAAACATCAAAATGGACAGAAATAACTGGTGGGTAAATTTTAACGTCCTTTTTCCCTCAGTGATTTTTCAAGAAGGATGTATTTTGCACACCGAGGGTTTTAATCCTTTCTTGTACAGATCTTTTGGGGCATGCGTTACATGTCAGGCTCCGAGAATAACAAATGACTGGGCCTCAGCTCTGGTGCTAGAAAAGTTTTCAGTCTGGTAGATGGAACACTTTATGTTGCATTATATTACAATATGATGAGTTCTAGTAGAGTGTAGCCATACCTGAGGGCAGAAGGATGAATTTGATGATCTCTTGCTATCTGTTCTAGCTTAATGATTCTCCGATGAGAAATAAGGGATCAGGATACCCTGATTTTTGGAGATCATTCACTGCTAAGACAGAACTGAGTGCCATGTGTTGATGAGGGATGGATAATTAGGATAAAACAATTGTTCAGCACTTCCATTTTTGCAGGTGATTCGTGGTACTAGTATTTCCTTTTTTCAATGGATTGTTACTCCTTAATGATAATGAAAAATGTCCCATTCTCTTTAGACTAGTTTTTTTCCCTACTATTGAAATTATGATAAGGAAAAGAAACACAGGCAGGAAACCTAGAAGCAACTCTGATATTTGCATGTCCTCCCTGTTGGAAATAGGAGTTTGGGCTGCTATGTAGACTGGATCTAAGGGACTTAAAACAAAAGGGCATTTGGGAAACCACCAGCAAGCGTGGGCTCTGATACAGGAACGAGCGTTTAACATTCTGCCAAAACTGGAGCAGTTCTCACGCTGTTTAACTTGCGATCATTTTCTCCTGTTGCTATTTCTTTGAAAACTAATTGTAGATGTGAAATGGCCCCGTTTAAATAATTCATAATAAAATAATAAATCCGTAGGAAAGTGGCAAAGGTATAGAAAAACCTGGTGAAATGCAAAGCAGGGGTCACGTCTGTTGTAGTTTTTGAGTGCTTTTCTTACTCTGGAGTGCTTAATTAGGCCTGTCTGCCTGTTTGGCCCTGGGTTGGTTTCATTCTTTCAAGAAAGCTGTTGACCTAATCCTACATTAGAACACACAGAGCAGTAGCTTCCTCACGGTTCATGAAAACATTTGTAAGTGCTGTTATTTTGGCACTGGGGAAAAATACCAGTACCTTCTGATTGAGGGAAACTCATACATTCATAATTGTATTTTTTAATATTGTGGAATAACCTTTTAACTCTACCAATTATGCAAACCAGTTAGACAACATTGTTTAATGTAGGCAACTAAATGCCCAGAAGATTTTTAAGTATAAAAACAAGAGCTTCTGCAAGTTTTAGAGATTCTTCCAATCAGACAATTAATTGAACTAACTCAATGGTGCCTTTGTAAGCTTTATAGCTCCTGGAACTATTGCTATGCTTACAGAAGCATTTTAAATGTTACATCCTTAAAACTTCTAGATCAATTAGTTTGTGATAGAAGGAGATCTCTAGGTTTAAAATTACTTTTTTTGTGCTGATATATCATTTTCAGTAATAAGCTAAACATTTTTTTTTTCTGTAGAACTAATTAGTAACTCATGCCCTGGAGAAACTGCTACATATTGGTTAGACCATCCTCCTCCCATGGCGAAGGAACATCCACCGTCTTCTTCATTGCCCCCCCCTCAAATGTGGTGGTTAATTAGAATAGTCTGGAAAAAAGTGACTTAACAGCACTATAAGGAGAAGAGTTGGGTTTCCATATTCTATTAAATTTGCTAAACACTCCAAGATCTTAGAACCAAAAGCTGTTCAAATACATACTGCAATTATTCAATATGCCCATTTTAATTTTTAAAAATACCATGGTATTTTCTCTCTCATATAGTACCAAATATGTTTCTGTCTAATGCTCCGTTATGGAGAAAGTTGTCTTCAAAGTTGACATTCAAAATATCCATCTGGCTCCTTAAATACAATCATGCCTTTTTCATTTTCCCAAGTCTCCAATGAGGAAATATTTGTCACTTAATTGCTGTTGAGGATCACAGATGATGGTTTATAGGTTTAGGCAAATTGTGGGCAATGCTTTGTTAACCAACGAGAAAGCACGCTAGTACTTAATAATTATCCTATAGAGCTCAATTGGCTCTTAACGGCACATGCCAAGACAGCATCAGGGAGCCTTGTCTCAACACAAAAGCTCCTTCTTGTTAATTAACCTGTGTGCACATATTATAAATGAAAGCTATTTGTTTCCAGTTAATATATTTGTTGCTACTTTAAATATTCATTCATTATTATGCTTGTTAAGTGAGGGTGGAGAGGAATAGTTTGGATGGCTTCCATCAGTATGCATTGAGCTTTAAGAGATTAGCAAATAGACTAACATGTCAATTGTGTCGCTAAGTGCGCAGTTGGCCCCCAAATCTGCTTAAGAAAGGTGAGTTTCTCTCAACCATGAAAACAACATAAGGGGCACAAATGACAGTAATCAGTGAATTTTCATAGAGGAGAAGTTTCCTAAATGTTAAATGCAATTCGTGTGAAGCTTGATTTCATTTCTCAATCTATCTCATGACTATTTTGTGTCTGGGTGAATAAAAAACTGAGCACATGCAAATAGACGTGTCTTGATTTCTCTTGAGTTGGTTTCAATCAAATAAATTTAACATGAATTCGCTTAATGACTTTCAAGCTATAGTAATTTGAGAATCATAAGGAAATGAAGGTATGCATATAATAATAGGTCAGGAGTATGGTGATTGAAAACACAGTAGAAACAATAAACATACACTTATTTAGCATTTTTATATAAAACCTAAAATGAAAAATTATTCTTGTAAGGCCATCAAAATTGTCACTCAAATTTTTACAGTTTTAAAATTTTGGTGACCTATAACTAATTTTCTGTATTTGTTATTGTTCTTTAAAACTCATGTTGAAAAATTTTCTCAAACACATTTTTCTCAAAGTGAGAATAACCTACTTTATAAATCACTTTAAAAGATGAAAAAATATTTTACGCTAATGTAAAGGATTTTTAATATTTATTTAAATGAAATATTGGAGTAATGCGCCTTTAGAAATTTATCCTTTGGATTGTTTTCTTTCTGTTTTTGTTACATCAAAAATTATGATTATGTGAATACAATTAGTTTTGCTTAACTTCACGCAGAAGAGTTCAAAATACACTTAAATATTGATGGAAGCAACATTCCCACAGCCACCAATCGATTACTTTGATTCTTCTGTTTTAACATTGGTTTGATAATGCATTTTAGAATAGGTCAATACTATCTGTTACTTAGAGCAATATGTCTAATTTGTTTCTATTCATCATGATCATGTAGTTAAGAACAATATGCTTAAAATCTCAACTTATCACTAGAAAAAATGATATGTAAAATTGACAAAAGAATTTATAAAATTGCAATATGGGCATAATGTTTTAAAAGACGTAACATATCCCTGCATCCTGATTTTCCCATGGATGAAGTACTTTGGATATTTTACTCGTTTGCATTCACTTGATTAACCAGCACATCTGAACACCTATGTTCTCTATCAACTCAAAAGGGACTGTTTCTCTGTGCCCCCTGCAGCATCATTCATAAAAATTAAAGAAATTAGAGAAGAAAAATTAAAGACAATGCTTTTCACTCTCGCTTTACCAAATCACTTTTCTTCTGAATATGAATTTTTCATGAGCAGCACCAGCAAATATTTATGAGTACCTATGTGTGAAAAGTTGTGGAGATGATACCAGAAGAACTGAAATAACAGTCTATTATCATCATACTATTTTAAGTTCTGCTATCACCAATTAGGGACGTTACCAGGCAGGGGACTGAGAAGGGGAAATGTGGAGGTCCTTCCTCCTGCTAATGTCCTCTGCTAGTGTGCCTCGTCCATTTAAGAAAATGTATATTCATTCTGTAACAACTAAAAGAAACCTCCCCATGTGGCCTTTGTGAAAGTAATGAGTTTATCCTTCTATTCTCTCTTACTTAGTAGAGCTGGAGAAGCAAAGGGAAAACACAATAGGTTATTTTCACTTGAGTCCTGGTATATGTTGGACTCATAAAGATGCTTAAACTCTTTTAGAACATTAGGGCACTATAATCAATTTAGTATTTAGTGCACTATCATCAATACAAAATAACATCCTCATAACATTAAGTGGGTATTTAGAAACAGTTGTTATATTCGTATGGGTTGCTTTAGTACTAGAAAAGAACTTTAAAATTCATAGTGATCACTTACCTAAACTCCTATATCACCTATTGTCCATATCATTGTAATTAACCACACATATGCTGCTTTGAACTGCTATGCGCAATTGCATTTATTTATTTACATAATAAAGGCTGTGAAATATATTATTTATGTGCCTGTGCACTCACTCAGGAATAGAAATAAACTATATAAATCTATCACTCACGATAAACCAAGCTATTATATACTATCAATAAGAAACTTTTAACACTTAGGTCCCCATGCCTTTTATTAATATTCTTGTTACCTATCCAAGTCTATTTGGGCATGTGCAATTAATAGGTTCTTTGGGGTAGATACACATAGCTTCTAATAGTTAGAAGTAGGTGAGGGCTAAAATTCCTCTCTCCCCAAATTTTGCTACTCAGTGGTATGTTACAGTAAAAGGAAGTCTGAGAATTCTGCCACACATATAAAATATCTATCAGTAAGTAAAAACATTCTTATGTAATTTAGTATGTAGATAAATGTGTGCCTACAATTCAAGCAGCACATATTGTGTGTATTACAATGGAACAGACAGAATGTGTTGCAGGATTCAGGTGGATGAGAGTTCACCACAGATTATGGTGGTGGAGGAATCCAGCACAAAAGAAGGTAAATTTGAACATACTTCTAGGAAAAGACAATCTTAGATGGACGGAGTAGGGCCCAGGACACCCTAAACGGGAAAGAACCAACATAAGTTCAAAGGGATTATGGTGGTGGAGGAATGCAGCACAAAAGAAGGTAAATTTGAACATACAATCTTAGATGGACGGAGTAGGGCCTAGGGCACCCTAAACGGGAAAGAACCAACATAAGTTCAAAGGTGGAAACACCATAGGCAGGCACACATGTTTATGGAACTGTGCTTTTCCTAATTCCAGCCATGAAAGTTGGAACAACATTTTGAACATGAGCAACATTATCACTTAGCAGTTATACCACCGGAAATTAATCTATTCTAATAGGCCACTCAGGCATAAAGATTGTGAATTTTTTATTTTTTATAGGCAGCTTGACTTTCACTAAGAATATTTTATAACCTACTCCTTAAAACATGAAGGGCTGTGAAATGCTACCTATAATCCCATTAACAGTGCAGTGTGCTGCTACCACTAAAAACGTCAAGGAGGCAACAGACTTTCCCTCATGTTCATTTGTTCATTCATTCATTCATTCAGCAATCTGGATTAAGCACATACTATGTAGCATGCATTGTGCTGAGTCATGAGTAATTTCAATGAGTTGAGAGGAATGCTCCTTAGTATTCTTTATTACCTATTGACTGTGATGACATTAAGGACTAAGGCAACTGTCCAAGGCTATCACCAGTAAGTAATGGGTGGTGGTGGTAAGGAGGAGATAGCAGAGGGCATCAACTGGCTGAAACACTAACCCCTACTGAGTTCCTTACCTGCAAAGATTGTTAGCTGTTTCCCATTGCTAATCTGGGAGGTTAAGACTGCTTTTAGGGGTGGCTAGAGTCTTGGTTCGTTTTGGCAATTTCTAAAAGATAGGCTTCTCTACCCTTAAACTGATTTTATAAATGGGATTCCAACGTACAAAGTAGAAAGCCAATGAGGTGACTCCATCTGCATATATTATTTGTTCTCATTTCCCAAGGGCATTGAGAAAATTTGCAAGAATCACTAGCTGTTTCCTTTCTGCACTATAAGAAGTCAAGCTTCAGGCTTTGAGGTACTTCACTAGGGTAACTATATGCCTAGATTTGCCAGGAACTGTATGAGTTTTGTCAGTTGTCCAAGCGTGTAATTAAAAATAGCACCTATTTTTTTTCTTTAAAATGCCCCACTGACACAATACATTATATGGCCACTTTAATACTAGCTGATTTTAGCCTTGAATAATAGGTCTCTAAATCCATCAACAATTTGGGAAAGAAGGCTTTCTGATAGGTTAAACTACCTCTAACAAAGAAGAACTATCAGAAGGTTTTCTGGAGCTTGTCACATGATACTAAAAAATAGTCAGTTTGGCCAATAGAGCTAGGCAGTTATTAAGTCAGGGAAAGCAGTCACCACGGCCTGGTGGTCAAGAGCACAGATTTGAGGCAGGCAGCCAGGGTCACATCTCAGTTCTGCCACTTTCTGCCAATGCGATCTTATTATCCTCAATGGTCTCAGTTTCCTCATCTGTAGAAGGATGGTAAGAGTACCTATCTCATAGGATTGCAATGATAATTATATTAATTCATATATGTAAAATGCCTAAAACAGTACCTGGCACACAGTCAGTCATATAATAAGAGTTTGCTCTCACCACTTCATTTTTTAAAAAAGTAAGCATGGGAGTGAAGATATCTCTTTGAGATCCTTATTTCATTTCCTTTGGATATCCACACAGAAGTAGAATTGCTGGATAATAAGGTAGTTCTATTTTTAATTTTTGAGGAGCCTCCACACTGTTTTCCATAGTGGCTGCACCAATTTACCTTGCCATTGAAAGTGCACAAGGGTTCCAATTTCTTCACAACATTTGTTATCATTTGTCTTTCTATGACAACCCTAACAGATATAAAGTGATATCTGATTGTGGTTTTTGATTTGCATTTCCCTGATGATTAGTGATGCCAAGTACTTTTTCATATACCTGTTGGCCATCTATGTCTTCTTTTGAGAGATGTCTATTCAGGTTCTTTGCCTATTTTTCAATCAATTATTTTTTTTTGGTGTTTGGCTATTGAGTTATGTCTCCATTGCAGCATTATTCACAATAGCTAAGATATGGAAACAATCTAAATATCTGTTGATATATGAATGGATAAAGAAAATATAGTATACACATACAATGGAATATTATTCAGCCTTAAAAAAGAAGAAAATTTTATCATTTGTGACAATATGGTTGCATCTGGAGGACATTATGCTAAGTGAAATAAACCAGACACAGAAAGACAAATACTGCATGATCTTACATGCTGAATGTAAAACAGTCAAACTCATAGAAGCAGAGAGTAGAATGGTAGTTGCTAGGGGCTGAAAGGAGGGAAAAATGGGGAGATGTTGATCAAAAGATATAAAGTTTCAATTATTCAAGGTGAATAAATTCTGAAGATTAATGAACAGCATGGTGACTATAGTTAGCAAAACTGTAATGTATACTTGAAATTTGCTAAGAAGATAGATCTTAAGTGTTTTTACCACAAAAAAAGAATAAAAATAAAAAAGAAATGGAAGAAAGAAAGATAGAAAAGAAAGAAAGAAGGGAAGAAATAAGGAAAAGAAAATATAAACTGCAGTAGTGACTCCCCTGCATCTGTGGTTTTGCTTTTCACAGTTTTAATTGTCCATGGTCAACCATGGTCAGAAAACATTAAATGGAAAATTTCAGAAGTAAGCAATTCATAAGTTTTAAGTTGTGTGCCTTCCTGTGTGATAAAACCTCACGCCATCCTCTGTCCCACTGGGACGTGAATCATCTCTTTGTCCAGCATGTCCATGCTGTATCCGCTCTTCACCCATTAGTCACTCAGTAGACATCTTGGTTATCAGATCCATTGACTGGTATTCAAGTAACTCTTATTTTAGTGAACAATGGCCCCAAAGTGCAAGAGTAATGATGTTGGCAATTCAGATATGCCAAAGGGAAGCCATAGAGTGCTTCCTTTAAGCAAAAAATTAGTGTGGTACAATAAGGTATTTTGAGAAAGAGGCCACCTTTACATATAGTATATTGTTGTAACTATGTAATTACAATATATTGTAATTCATTATAGTATATTGTTGTAACTATTCTATTACTAGTTATTATTGTCAATCTCTTACTGTGCCTAGTTCATAAATTAAAATTTATCATAAGTATGAATGTAAAGAAAAAACAAGATATATATAGGGTTTGGTGCTATCTGGTTTCAGACATTCACTGGGGGTCTTGAAACACATACCCCTCAGATAAGAGGTGGTGGATATGTTAATTAGCTTGATCGTGGTGATTATTTCACAATGTCGTACAATGCTGTACACCTTAAATTTATACAGTTTTTTTATTTATTGATTTTTATTTTATTTATAGTTTTTATTTATATACCTCAATAAAGCTAAGAAAAGGTAGACATGGATGAGTTAACAAATCTTGTACAGACATGGCCTTAAATGAGCAATGTTGTCAACCACTGGTTTAATAAACTATATACCAAATTAACAGTTCTTGAAAGCAATGGCACGTTGCTGTAAGACTTCAATTAAAATATTTGAGATATACGTTATAATAAAACCAAAACTTTTATTTACAGTAACACTTTGAGCTTATGTGAAATGAAACCTGTCTTATTTTATTTCACTGATCATGACAGAAATGATACTGTGCTCCATTTTATTACTCTCAAGATACAAAGGATTCTGATATCTTAATACATTATAGCATCTTAAAATTTCTTATTTTCTAATATTATAATACTGTAAACCCTCATCTAATATAAATTCCATTTATGTCTCCCCAACTCTGTGTAAAAGATATTATCTATGTATTTTGATTTGGATATGCCACTAAACCAGATAAATTTCACTGTACACATTAGAGACAATATATGTTTAACCTGAAAAAAAATCACCGATGACAGCAAGATACATTAAATTGATAATATTTAACTGTTGGCTATTGAACTGAAGATTAAGATATCAGATAGTTCCTCAAAAGTAAATACTTTGAAGGAATGATCACAATGGAATTTAGAAATTAAATACAAAAGATTATGTTAATATGGTATAAGTGGGAACATGAGAAAATATCAAATTGAAGTTTTTGTTAGAAGATGAATTTGAAATTATCGCTTATGCATATGCAACTTTTAATGCATACTCTCTGAGGTACATTTACACTCACATTTAGAAGTCTAATTAGTAATAAAAAGGGAAGAGTTGGTAATGATAGCAGCCTGCTCTTAAGATCCCTAATCCCTATTATAGATTCTGAAAACAAATTCATTAATATCTTAATATACATGATATTTTCTGTACTTAGATATTTCAGCCCAAAAAAGAAAAGCTTTCCTTTTTTCATATTTTTTCTTTTTCTTTCTTTCTTTTCTTTTTTTACATTTAATTTGTAAAATTGAAGCCTCAGGATCTTGTTTTTTTCATTCAGACTTTTGACATGTTTCTCCTGCAAAACAAAAGATTTGAAAAGAAGTAACTACAATGCTTTGAAATGTGTGCTTTTTCTAATGTGTGCTGTTTCTTAGAAAGAATAACAGGCATTTGGATAGTGAACCATCAGAAACATCCCTTCTAAGGCTTCTCTTTTAGGCTATTACTAGTAGAATGCCTCTTAACCCTTGAGGCAACTCAACAATTGAGTTAAGGAGATTTTCATGTATCGGTTTTGCCTGTCATATGGTTGACTTAACTTCAGGATATACTTTGCAGCTTAAGGTTCATTTCCCTCAATTTGTTAAGTGGCTAATTATAAAGGTTCACAAAAGAATTGACACAAGGAAAAGAGAGGGGCCTGGTTTTTATCAGCAGCCCCAAGAGGCCTGTACAAGTGTCATTTGTAACAACAGAGCACAAATTAAACAATGGCCATAATAAGCTCCCAGTAGCTGGGGTCTAATGAAAGGGGGATTCTTATGTAGATGCAAAACAGGCGCTAAACTGTTGGGACTTTTTTTTTTATATTGACAACTAAGTCCTAATGTGTCATCGTATTTAAGCTGCTGCTGTAAAAATAAAACTTTAAACCTGGGTTGACTAGAACAAGCTAAATTAAAAAAATTTATTTTGTACCAGCAGCTGGACTTTAGTTTTTATTTTTCTGTATGATATATTGAAAATATTTTTGAATCTCTATTTTAAAAAATTGGTCTTATTTTCTGAATAAGCAGAGTATTTTAAATACGTTATTAGAAAAAATGACCCTAAATATGAGTGTGAGATGAAACATTTGAATTAAGAAACAAACATTTTCCACCAAATGACAATCAGCTCTCCTATTTCCTGCCAGTACCATGAATTCGAAATACCAGTCTTTACGGTTTGAAAAATCATAAACAACAAAGAAAACTCCCTTTACTTGAGAGAATGATAGCTAATGAAATAGAATGAAAATTGCTGCATTGTTTCTACCTTTCATCAAAACATCCCTATGCATAGTATTCCCATCATTATGTAAGACATTTGCAAATATGTATAATGCTTTTGCCTATGGGAAAACTCTCGCTCTAATGTATTCCTGAAAGATGAATGAACAATTCTTTAGGTATGATAAAAAGATTCAGAGGTTGGATAGAGTAGTGATATTAAAGCCACGAGCTCATCATTTAAATTTTTTTAAAATGTCAACTGCTGCTAACACTGCAGGTCTCTGTTTTACTTAATATTTTTTTTTCTGTGCAAACCACTACTCCTTTTCCAATTCCTTTTCTGTTTTAAGATCAGCAACCTTCTACTTGCTGGAGGCTGCCTGCTTTGATACTTCAGCAGGGGTCTTGTGAAGTTAAAAGAACTTCTTTGGCTTCAGATCTCTGATCTGGATTTTTGCCTGATCTCTAGATTTTCAGTAGCCTCTGAAACAATTGCTGGAATTTAGGCATCAGCAGATAGCCGTTTCATTATCATTGAATTTAGTAATCAGATCAAGAGCTAATTTTTAGAACATATGTGGGTTCCACTGAGATTGAATTGTAAAAATGTGAAGAGAGTTTTTGTCAGATTATTAAAAGATACAAAGCAGATGGAAAGGTGGTAATGGATTTAGCAGAGTGGAGGAAATTAGAACATAAATGCTAGCATAGGTGGAAAAGCAACACAGGTGGGCTATTTTGTCCTATGATCCCCTGAGAGGCTCTGCACTTGGAGACATCAGGTTACCTAATGGGCGCAAAGCCAAAAAGACGAGTACACTAAAAGTCTGTGTACTGTCATTCAATGTTCCCAAAAGACTAGAGTTTTATATTTTGTGAGAAACTGAGCAAAAAGTCTCCAGATGCAGCTACAACAGGCACAAAAGTGATCAGGGCCAAGATGTGGAACTGCATACAGAGTGATTTGCTTGAGAGAAAGCATGCTCATAGAATGCTTGCCACCAACTCAAAAGCAAAAACATTGAAGGGATCTTCTCTGGGTAAACTGAACTGACTTTTAGAGATCTTCTGATGAAAAGGTCTTCGTGCTTTCTAAGGCCACAGTGAAATCTTTTAGTGGAACATTTCCTGCATACATACGGAGCCTCTGATTTGCTTTTTGGTGCCTCATTCATAAATGTTAACAGTAAGCAAGGGGTCACCAGGCATTTGAGTAAAGCTTCCAGTATGAAAAAGATTATAAAAATAATCACAACAAACAAAGGAATTCAGAGCAGACAGACAATGCAGAGTGCAGAAGAAACTTTAAAAAGTAATAATATCCTTAGAGAGTCAAGAAAAGATATTTATAACACAAAAACAGGATGCTGTGGAAAAGAACAATTAGAGAACAATAAAGAATGAGAACAGAATAGCCAAAATATCAATTTAATACAAAGATTGATAAAAGCAAGAAAATTTCCCAGGAAATATATCGAAAAGACAAAGGACTAGAAAAGGTAAGAATAAAAAAATTAGTGAATTGAGAAGATACAATGTTTTATTCATAAAAGATACAAGGAGAATAGGGGGAATGGAGCAAAGGAAATTATCTTAAAAAATATAAGAAAAATGCTCAGAACTGAAGGCATTTGTCTCCAAGTTATAGGATATTGTAAATACCCAGCCCGATAAATGAAAAAAATCAAACCAAGGCACGTCATCATGAATTTTCACAACACTGAAGATAAACACAAAATATTAAGCACTACAAGGAAGGAAGGAAGGAAGGAAGGAAGGAAGGAAGGAAGGAAGGAAGGAAGGAAGGAAGGAAGGAAGGAAGGAAGGAAGGAAGGAAGGAAGGAAAAGAAAGAGCAAAAATGAGAAAGATTGAGGGGGAAAAAAGACAAAGCAACAGACCATATATAAAGAATATAGAATCAGAATAGCATTAGATTTCTCAAAAGCAAGATTGGACACTAGGAGAAGTGGGAAAATTGCTTTCAAATTTCTAAGGAAAAAATGACTTTAGAACCAAAATTTCATATTATCAACATTCTCAATTGGGTCTGAGAGTAGAATAAATAAATGCATATTTAAATATACCAGGTCTCTAAAAATTTTACCTACTGCCATCCTTTTTTGGAAACTACTACAGGTTATAACTCAGAAAAAGTAGGAAATGAATCAAGAAAAAAGATCCAGAATAAAAACATCCTAATACTAAGGTGAAAAATGTCCTAGTTTATTTAGAACAGTCTTGGTTTAGCCCTATTATTTTTGCATAATTATTAGTAGCAACCCTTTTATTCTCAAAAGCATCCTAGATTTTTTAAAGGCGGACATTTAATTTCATATGTTATGACATTCAACATTCTTAACCAAATTTCTCCATTTTGGTTCAATGTCAAAAAACATGATGAAACCAGTGAGTTAATTTATATACAATCTGAAAAATAAATCAGAAAATATACACGATTATCTTGAAGCTATGAGATTATTATGCTATGAGTAAACCTCTCATTAGCAGATATAACTTTCCTCCAACTAAGGTTAGTATTAAACAAAAGACGAATATATAAAAATAAGTTTCCAATATTCGTAAGTTTATTCTGATGTTTTACTCATATTTACTACTAATATAGGTCAATAGAAAATTGTTTTCACAACAGAAGGCATCTATACGGGCAATCTTCGGATGCTGACGTAAGAATCTCAATAATGTAATCTTCAGATTTAGTGTTGGTTGCTTTTGTAGCAGTTAAAACATGGAGCTTTTTACAGACATGCCTCAGTTTTTGAGCTTTGCTTTATTGTGCTTCACAAATATTTGTGTTTTTCACAAATTGAAAGTTCATGGCAACCCTGCGCGAAATGAATCTATTGGCGCTATTTTTCCAGCAGGCTCAGGTGATGGTTAGCATTTTTTTTGGCAATAAAGTATTTTTAATGAAGGCATGTGTATATTTTTAAGACAATATGCTATTGCACACTTAATAGACTACACTATAGTGTAAACATAACTTTTTTACTTTATTTATTTAAATTAGTTTCAAGTATACAGTACATTGGTTAGACATCTGTATAGTTCATAAAATGATCCTCCCCAATTGCTCTCTCCCTCCCTTGGCCCTCTGCATGCCCTCTGCTGTTCTCCCCATCCCCGTGACCAACTATCAACTACTAATTTGTAATTCTTTAACCCTTCACCTCATTCTCTCAGCCTCCCAAACCCCCCTTCCCTCTGTCTGTCATCAAATTGTCCACTATGTTTGTGAGTCTGTTTTTGATTAGTTTGTTCTTTTCGTTCCTTAGATTCCACATATAAGTGAAATCATATGGTATTTATCCTTCTCTGTCTAACTTATTTCACTCAGCATAATAACCTCTAGGTCCATCGATGTCCTTGCAAATGGTAGGGTTTTATTTTTTTTTAATGGCTGAATAATATTCCATTATATATATGAAACATAATTTCTTTATCCAATCATCTGCTGATGGGCATTTAGGTTGCTTCCATATCTTGGCTATTGTAAATTGTGCTGCCATGAATATTGGAGTGCATAGATCTTTACGAATTATTGTTTTGGTTTTCTTTGGATAAATACCCAGAAGCGCAATTGCTGGATCAAAAGGTATATCCATTTTTAATTTTTTGAGAAACCTCCATACTGTTAAACACAACTTTTATATGCAATGGGAAACCAAAAAAATTGTGTGACATAATTGCGATAGTAGTTTTATTGCAATGGTCTGGAACTGAACCCAAAACATCTCTGAGGTATGTCTGTATCTGGAGCCTAAAAATGAAAATGTCTAAAGTTGTACACACTTTTTAAAGATGATCTAAATATAAAACTTAATAAGTTCAGAGATTCGATGAGTACACCCACACAGGGCATTGTGCTAAGTGCTTTCCATACACACAGAGAGATGGTTACATTTGTGGGCTCCAGAAGGTCTGACTGGCTTCTTAGCTGTGTGACTTTGGGGGAAAACTTGTAAAACCACTCACTCTATGCTTCAGTTTCTTCGTCTGTAAAATGTAAAACACCTCATAATTTGGTGTGCTTTGGGTTAAAACATTTTTGCCTGTCTCTTGTTTTGTTACATGGATGTTTCCTAGATTTGTATTACTAAGTCTTTGTTGGAGTTCTCTTAACAATGTTAGTAGGTTAGCCTTCTTGCTCCCCAAATACTGAAGAAAGCTATACTGTGTAGTCTAAAATATGAGTGCATGTTGCATCATTATCATAACCAACAGAAATAAATGTAGAAGGGAAGATACTGTACCTATGATTATCAACCACAACCCACTATCTTGTCTACCTGGAAATATGAACTAGCAGTGAACGACTTATCAACAATTTCACTAAGCTTTTCATAGAAGTCATGGATTCTAGATCTTTTGCCCTTAATAAAATTAAGTATAGCAACTAAGAAGGCAAGAACTTAGAAAATATAAGAAGGAGAAATCTCTCACTGGGCACATTATGATTATAGTTGGTACCTGTTGGGTGTGAAGCCATGACAAGAGCAAAAGTTAACGTGGTCAATAGCAAGACTGAGTTATGCAACCAGGTAATACGTGAATGTCGGCGAGTTTCTTTATAAAGATGAAATGGTAACTCGTTTACTTAAATACTTCTCAACATCTTAAAAATGTATAGCCATGTGATAATTCAAGCTTAAATTTATTTTAAGATTTAAGGATAAAAATATATGGTTTATTGTTTTCTTTTTTGTTTGTTTCTTTCTTTCTACATACATGAAGCAAGTGATGATTAAAGAATTGAAGTTTTCTGGTGAATGAAACAGCCAAACCACTTTTCATGACAAAGTTGGTAATTAGAAGGCCAATTTAATGGTGAATCAGGCAGAAATATTCAAACCATGACAAATGACTTTAATAATGTAGCTTGCAATGCTTGAACAGAAATAAATTTCACTTCCTCAAACTCTCGCCTTTTTCTGCCTGCCTGGAAGATAGAACTGTCCAGGAGGTATTTTGTACCCTTTATTCAGTAAAGCTTTTACTAGATTTTAAGCGACCAAATAGCTTGCAAATGCAAAACATCATTCAACTTCTTATGATTTTTTTTTTTCCTGAAGGTAGACCGTGTTCAGAATTTTGAGTAAGTCAAGATTTATTTTTCTTCTGTTCTGCTTAGCCCTGCAATAGTGTTTTATTGTTGCCACTCTGACTTGAGGTATTAAAGGGAGCTACATTGGCCTCAAAATTGAAAGCTAATTTTGGTGTTTGTCATAAGTTTGTTAAGACCACATGCATTCCACAGTTTGAAAAATTTCATTATTCTGTCCATGCTGGGGCTTCGTAATTGGATAGTAAGGATGTTCAAAGACTAATTTAGAGAATTGCACAATATTTTAAATGGAATTATGCAGGTTTATGGGTCCTTAGGGGATTCAGCTAGGAGCCTCTCGAGAAAATCTGTTTATCAGTAAATGATATTAGCAGCTTTCACCTAGCTTTTGTCTTCATTAAATTGCTGCTCTCCCAATTGAGGGTCACATCTGAGACCTGCTTTGATAATTTGTCATTATTGTCTTGTTTATTGGAGCATAAAGTTGATACAGGCCAGGCTGTGCTGTTTATACACAATGTGCAAAGAAGTTTCTATTAACAATTCCACTGGTGCTAAATCAAAGTGGAATTTTTCAGGGTTCAGGAAAGGGGATCATTTGTAGCATTCTAATTTCCTCTAAAACTCTGAATACATGCCATTCTCTCCTTCTCTAATATGTATAACACATAATAGTATTGCTAGAATCAATTCTCTGCAGACTTTAAAAAGAATCCATTTTTATCTTTAAAAATAAGGTTGAAAGTTGAAATTCTTTCCGTAGTATTGAACTGTCAGATAAAACCAAATCCATGCCATAGACCTCCCTTAAAGTATGACATTCACACACAATGATCATTAACTATTTAACTTCAGAGATTTGGGGTTATAGTTGAGATATTAAAATTGTTAAGAAACATACTATTTATTGTAGTACAGTCAAACATACTTCTCTTTGCACATACGTGCTCTAAGTTCAGCAATAGGAAGGGAATTCCTTGAAAGCTTGTTCATGGCGTATTTGAAAGTATCACTGAGTGCATTTAAAACCAGTTGGTTTGACTGCTTTACATGTGAAATGGCATGATGTATTCTTTCCCAACAGTGAGATGGGATCTAGATCTGGGAAACAGGGCAAGTAGATTCCATTTTCAGTCAGGGCTCTAATTGCAAGTATTTTTTTTTTCCCGGGCAACTTGCACATCTCATGACTGCTCCTGCTTCTTCTCAGCAGAATCATCGAGAGGACATTCGTCTCCCCTCTGCATATGATCTGAGGTTTATTTTACTCACTGGTAGGTCCAGACATGTCTCCTTCTCCACCTCTATCTTCCATTCTCAGTCCCTTATGCCCGAGGAGCAATACTGTTTATTTCTCCGCGAGAGACCAGACCTAGCAGGAAGAACAAAAGTCTAGCAGTTGATGCGCACCATTCTTTTGTGGTACATGTCCGAGACAAGAGCTCCCAGTCCCCCGCAGCAGGAAGGGCGAATTCTTCTTTGGACAGAAGCAGCTCCACAGAGGTTGTATCATGCACATCCAGCATTCCCCATTCCTGACCTGCCTGTGCCCTACTCTCCCGGAGAGGCAGTTGAGAGGGACCAGTGCTCAATTAGGGACCTACCTATATCCTGCACAATGTGCACAGGAGTATTTGGGATGTCAGGAAGGAAAAGGCCAACCCTCAAATGTAAAGACAAGTAGAAATAGAAAGTCCCACCCCCTCAAGGGCTCAGAACGATGGCTTAGGCTTTCCTTATGAAAAGTTCTCAGGCCAGGAACCTAGCCAATCTTATTTTTACATACTGTTACCTAACATATCCATGGCCTTCAAAGATTTATGGTTATTATTGCCATCTACTCACCCACATAATCACCAGCCTTTCACTTTAAAATGGTTAAAAATTGTTTCATAGATTGCAGATCATTAATGTAAATTAGACTATTTCTATATTTGATTTCTTAATTTCTAGAATGAAAAGAACAGCTCTCACACACACACTCTCTTTTTTTTTACTTGAAAATTTTAAATGGCTCTCCAGACACCTCTTTCAATAACTCTTACCCTCCAAAGCTAGGCTGCCTTTTAATTTCACTTTAAAATAGCTACATGGGGACCATAATATGATTAGAACTAATGAACATTGTGGAGAGAAGCAAAAAATAATTTTTTTATTTAAAATCTTTAAGAAGTATAAATACTTCATGTGAGCAAGGACCTGTGATTTATCCCAGCCCAGCTGAGGACTCAATTTTGATTCTGAGGATAAATCACCTGATTTCATCAGGCCTTACCTTTCTCGTCTGCTCAAAAAAATGATGAGTCCAAAGACTTCTTCACTGAATGATAGAAAGCAATTGTATTAAAATAAGTTGCCATCTTAAATAACGACGACAACAACAACAACAACAACAATAATAATAGTAAAATGACCTAAGTGCAAAGGCAGTGGAAGATACTTATATATTGCATCTAATAAAACCTTGCTTGTTTTCCTTTTAAGAAACTCTGCACACAGAAAGCATTAGCTGGGTGACACCAAATACACATTTTATAAACTTGCCAACTTATTAATGAATATTCTTAATTTATCAAGAAAGGCCTATCTTTCAGAAAGAGTTCTTTATCCTTGACTAGTTTCCTTTTTGAAAACTGATTTCTTAAGCTTGATCCAGGCACTGAAATCTGAGATGTTTTATCAGAAAGACTTGGATGTCAAAACCTGCACTTCTCAAGGAAGTTCCCTTCAGAATGAACTTTTGTTCCCAAAACATAGTTCCATTTTTCGAAGAACTTTGCATACCTTAGCAATAACTCCATCCACTATAACTATCCCATGAAGCAGGTCTTTCTCAAGGCCAGGGCACTGTTCCCTCTCTATAGCACCTCGGTTATGAGACAGGAGGCAATTTCTCTATGCTTTCCTCTCACTAACCATATCCTCAGCATTTTCAGTCTGATTTCTCCATAAAACACCTTAAGAACATTTAGTGAGTTATTCCAAATAGAGACAGCAAGATTTGTCATCGAAAAATCAGCATGGTTAGTCCCACCTGCAGAGTTTAAGAGGTAATAGCAATGAAAAGCCCTGAACAAGACAGTTAGTCTAGATGTCAGGGAACCAAGGCTAATTCTGATTATGCAGCCTTGGGCGAGTGTCCTGACAACTTGGCTTCATTCCTCTCTACCAGGGAATGATGAGGTGAAGAAGAGCCTCAGCTTCCTAAGCACTCGTCATGGCGACCGCTGAGCTATATCAGATGTTTGGAGGAGAGCTGATATTCTTCCCATTGTTCAGACTGGGCAGATGTGCTCAGCTCTATGACAGTCCGGTGATCAAAGCTGGAGATTCTTGTGCAACGGCTGAAAGCATGTAGCTTTGTAGGAACACTGGCCTAAAGAGAAGACTACAAATAGGCTTGTCAGCAGAAACAAGCCAAGCTATGTTCATTTTTCTTCTTCAAGCTTCAGTATTCTTATTTTCTGCTTAGTCTTGAGCTTATTTAATTCTGCTATGGAATTTTAAAAGCTAGGCATTTCTGTGGCAATTCTTGTATTTGGTGAGAAATGATGAATATACAAAATGCTTCTGGCTTTAAAAGCATTAGATATTTTGAAGTGGCAGTATATATTGATAGATAGAATCCCAGATTTGGGGCAAAGAAAATCTAAAAGTTCTATTCTTTGACCTGTAAAACAGACAAAATAGTACTTATCCCATTCTCACAAGGCTCATTGCAACTTAAGGACTTATTCGTCATTATATTAAATAGCAGACCAAAAGTTTTGGAGAAGACATGTTTAAATTCATCTAGATAAGAAAAAATGAAACCAAGAATTCAGAAATATAAACGTTTCTGCTTAAATGCAAGTAAAGACAACTTTGAAACATTACTTGCTCATCAATACAATCATGTTTTAAAATGGAATTTTACTTAATTTAGGAAAAATGTGTATTTGCAGACATTATTTTATCTATGTTTTTAGTTGCAAATGTGTATCAGCTTGATTTTCAGAGAAATGACCACCGAAAAATTTTTCTCCAAGTAAGTGCTTCTGAGTCCTAGAATGTAAGATCTTTATTTCCTGAAGAAGCAAGAAATGTCTCAATGAATTTTTCTCTTCCACTTTGAGTCAGCTTGCATTTCAAAATTTTATATCTTTCTTTTGGTGGGGGATTTATTTGTGTTTTTATATTAACGAGATCAGTGACACTATTAGAGATTTTTGTGCAACTCCATCAATGTTGTATGTTTGGGCCTAGAAACAGGGCAGGGAGACCAAGGGAAGGTGAGAAATAGAAAATATGGAAACAAAGGGGCCAAGGATTCATTAAAAAAGGTTCAAAAAATAAATACAGTAATAAACAGATAACTATATAAGAAAATAGGTTTTATTTCCTATTGAGCATTTTAATTATGTAGCTTTCCAAATTATTCATGTTAACCTAAAAAGTATAAAGAAGTAGCGTTTTGTGCAGTTTTCTTATTCCCGGATAAACCATATTAATGAGAATTCTGATTGGTCATGGACATGTCTGGTCCTAGAGAAAAAGGAAGTCCTGTTAAGCATGCCCCAGAGAGGAGGGGTCTTTCTAGGGCTAAGATGGTCTCCTGCAGAGTAAAGTGCCATCTCAACAGATGGTCCCGTGGCCGCATTTCCTCCCTGATGAGTTTCCCGTCCCTGTCCACTCACAATTCCCAGGAGCTGCTTCCTTCCAACTTTCATAGTTGTGGAGATATCCCTTAATCTCATATCATCTCTGAAAGCTGACCAGCCAATCAGTGGGAGGTGAGGACAGGAGGAGGCAAGAGCACTCTTTTCTTTCTTGAATTTCTGTAGGAACGCTCTAGCCTGCAGAGAAGACTACATATCAGCAGAAACATGCCACCCCAATTACATTTGTACTAGTATGATCGGTTTATTATGCTAGTCATTGCAAATCATTTTTAGGGACTGAATGCATTTAAAATTGGGCAAATTAGGTGTTTGGCAAAGTATGTCCCATGGAACACCATCCCCATGAAATCTCTTCTAGATTAAAAGAAATATTTAGACAAATAATTTTGGTAAATGCTGCATACTATCTATCCTTCTTGGTTAGTCACAATGCACATTAACACATTGAGAAGTCCTATAGAAAAGTATCTATTTCGTTGTACTTAACCCAGAGTTTTCCAATCAACTTAACATCTGTTTTTGAAGTAGCATCTATTTGGATGCTGTGTAACCAGTTTGGAGAGGCATGCTGGAGTATTCCAGAAATGAATGAAACTAACATTTGAGATGGAACAGTGCAGCAAACAAAAGCCAAGTTTGCACAGGAGAGTCAAGAGAAATGATCACTCTATTTTCTAACTCCACTTAACATCCCCCTCAGCAAAAAAAAATTGGTATCCCTAGCATTTCTGCCTGGAAATGATGGAGCAAAATTGGCAACCAAAGGTGAACTTAACTGTGCTTTGGGACTGTCTGTCCATATAAGCCGAAATACAACTAGAATTTGCCTAGGCTACTCAACCCTTAGATCAGGCGGTAGAATTTATTATGTCATCATCACCAATATCTAAATTGCTATAACTCAAAATATTATTCATATTTTAAGGCCAATGAAAGATGTTTCAGAGGTTGTTAGGCTGACTAGCCATGTAGTGTGCTCCAAATTAGTGTTTACACTTCATGCTTTACTTTCTTCAAAGAACAGTAATAAAAATGCCACCCCAAAATCAATGAGATGACATATCAATTTTAAAAATTCATGTCCTTCTGGCCAGGGTGACTCATCTGGATGTTTCCTAAATATTATGGAGACATCTTCAGACTCTTCATGCACCACACCCGCAGCAAGTTGTGAGGTTGTCGGACAACAGATATTTTCAGTCCTGTATTACACCTGAAGACCTGACCACACGAGGACTTTATATTCTGTGAGACCAAATTTTCTTTCTTTCTTTTTCCAAGCTACCTTGCTTAGTGAAATTGGACAATTTATCACACAATGGCCTGCAGCAAATTTTGTATATGCAGGTGATTAGTTTATCTCTTCCCCACGCAGCTGTGAAGCAGTTGGGTAAGAGAGGCAGCAAGAACAGAAGGTCACTTATAACACAGATTCTCTGCGGGAGCCGCTAATGGGCTATTGACCTTTCCCCACTTTAGGCTGATATGGCATATTTGATCTGGTTTCTTGGGATATAATTTCCAAATGGTGAGAGTTCAAAGTCTACAAAAGATGGGTTGTTCTATCAAATTTTAAGCATGGTATTATTTACAATGCAAATGGCAGGTGCCAGTTGATTGGGTAGGAGATAATTTTGCCATTTCCTGTTAGCCCCAAGGCAAAGGAAAAATATACTATTGACAACACTGTTTAAATTAATAATCATGTATAAGTTATATCTTCACACTCGTACTTAACATCCTTCTCTTTCTCTCTCTTAACCTATTTCCATGAGGTCTAGAAAACCAAGTCAATATTTTTGGTATGGCTTGCCACTTGGGTCTTTTATTTAAAGTAAACTTAACGAATCTCTTTCCTGCCAACTGATGACTTCTGTTGTATTGCTATCAAAACATCTGTGAAGGATGTAAAACAATTTCAGACAAAATGCTAGGTTCAGTCAACAATCCCTAATGGAAGAGAATCGGCACAGATAATCAGAAATGTCAAATGGGCCAATGAATCTTATTTTTTAATTTAAAGTGAGGCATTTTGTTTACCCCAATAGAGTTTCCTTTATATATTCCAAGAACAAATATTTAAGTTTATAGACATTTAAGAAGCCTAGTCAAACCAGTGGATTATCCATGTATGTCATTTTTTCTGACAGCGGAGGAGAGACCAATGAGCTCTTTGAGAGGTCGAAGGAAGCCAACATGGTGATAAATGCCTTTCTTGGCTGTACACTGACAAGGAATGGTTGGGAGAAAATGGGGACTTTTTGAGCTGGAATAGTAGAGGTGGGGGGAAAGAGAGGGAGAAATAGAGGAGGAAGAGGACAAAGGAGATAAAAGGAAAGGTCTCTATGGTTTAACACAGTGGTCTCCAACCTTTTTAGCACCAGAGACCAGTGCTCTATGAGAATCTAATGGCTGATGATCTGAGGCAGAGATGCTAGCGCTGGGGAACGGCTGCAAATACAGATGAAGCTTTGCTTGCTCGCCCCCTGCTCACTTCCTGCTGTGTAGCCTGGTTCCTAACAGGCCATGAACTGGTACCAGTTCACAGCCAGGGGTTTGGGGATGCCTGGCCTAACAAATATGCAGTTGTTCTTTATTCCTCACACTGTGCTGCATGGAACAGAAGTATCAAAGAAGCAGATCTTTCTCGTGCTCACGATGTGTACCTACCCTGTAGCTGTACAGCACGACATACAAGCACACAGACATGGATGTAAGAAAACAACAACAGGATGTGGAAGTCAAAAATCCCCTTGAAGTTTTAAAACATGAGGCCATGGTAGTAGATTTAGAAAGCAGGTATATTACAAGTTCTCATTTTCTTGTGGCAGTAAACTTATTTTGAAATCATTGATTTAGAAAGATGGAGGTTTAGGTCTCTAAGACCCACTAAATTCCTGAACTAGGCCAATTTATGATCTTCCATGTGTTGCTGCAAAGAAAATTCTCCCTGCAGGTAAGCTGTCTATCTAGAGCCAGAGATATTAGAAGCAATTTTATGAGCAGGATCATTAATTATGACCTATGAAATTTTAATAGGTACCTTCTTCGGATCTTTTGTAGGAGCTGAGAACAAAGTGGCTCCAAACCATTGACACAAACTTGGTCATGAGGAAGTCTGACAAGCTTTCAAGGATTTCGAATCTCTATGTATTCTTTCATTTATTTTGCTTATGGTTTGTTAAAGGCAGCTCGTGTTTATATTTACACACACACACACACATTGCAGCTGCCACAGAATTTTATTTACTTAATCCTGACCACACAAGGGCTTTATATTCTGTGAGACCAAATTTTCTTTTTCCAGACTTCATTTATTTTATATCTTTTTTTGTACCAGACTTCATTTATTTTATATCTTTATATTTCTAACTATTTTTCTTTCCTAATTATAATTAAAAGAAGGTGTGATGTAGTTGAGAAGTAAATGAATGTAAAATAACTTACACTTACCCCAGCATGCCCCTGGGCAACTGACTTGACTGATCTGGGCTTCAGTGTCTTCTTTGTGTCAGACACTGGTGCCTCACTCATTCTCCTGTGAGACACTGGTGTGGCGTACAGTAATTGGAAAATAGAGCTCCATGTTTATTAGCATGTTGTTTTCAGCTCTCAGGTTCTGTGGAGACATGTTTCTCTAGAGTCCAGGAAAATGAGGATAATAATAGTACCTGCCTCACAGACTTGCTGTGAAGACAGAATAAGATAATCCTTGTAAAGCACCTCAAAGGATACCCGGCACACAGTACGCATCCCACAGCTTCCTATTCCTTCATCTCCTATTATCTTTTTCTGCTCAGTGGGTGGCAACAGACACTTATGAAGAAAAGCTCAAAATGCTCTACAAAGTGGAATAAGTAAAATTAAAGACACATCACCTCGTACATTGGGTGTTCCTGAAGTTGTGATTCTAACTAGATGCTGTAGATGTTAAAGTGTATTGGCTTGCTCCTATTCTTCTAGGATTAATACTTTGTTCTTTGAACACAGGGAACAAATAGTATCCCAGTAAAGAGAAAAAAAGAAACAAAACCAAACCAATTGCTCCTAAATGCCCCTCTTAGAGTCTCTCGTTAAAATTGGCTGCACGATTTAAATCAAAATCATGGGACTGGACTGGTTAGTTCTCTAGGACAGCAGTCCCCAAACTTTTGGACAACAGGGACCAGGGCTCCTATGAGAATCTAGTGCCTGATGATCTGAGGTGGAGCTGAGGCAGTGATGCTAGCGCTGGGGAGCAGCTGCAAATACAGATGGTGCTTTAGCCTCTCACTGGCAGCTTACCTCCTGCTGTGAGGCCTGGTTCCTAACAGGCCACAGACCTGTACCTGTCCGTGGCCCTCGGCGTTAGAGGCCAGACAAGACTGGTCAGATGAATAGTCATATGGAGAACTTTTGCTGTTTATCTAGAAAAAATTTCCTATGCCTAAATCATGTTATAATTACAAATTGCTATCAAAATCCTTTAGATGTCTGGTTAAAAATTATTTTATATATTTTTAAATGAATAACTTACTGGTCAAGGCATTGTTTTCTAATTTGCTCTCATGACTCATTGGTGTGTCAAATGGATGGCTAGTACATTCGGCCAGGACGGCTTTCTTTGGCAGTCTAGCTCAAATTCTAGCTGTATGGGCGCCATCACATTCAGTCTCTGTCTTCTATAGACTCTTCCCCTCACATTGCCTATGGCCTCTATAGTCTAGGGTCCCTTGAGTTCCACAGTCATCCTGGTCCGGTCAAATCAGCAACAGTATCAGCCCACAATGGCAGGAAAGGGGTCCCGCTGCCCCGAACCTCATCTCCACTCCTTCTCCCGCTCCCCTCGCCGATGGCTTAGATATACTGCACACTGGAATTCTGCCTTGATTTCCCTCCACACCTCCAGTTGCAGCTGGAACTAAAACTCTGTTTTACTTCCTGAGCTTCTTGGGTGAATGTCCACATTCCAGCCAGGGGCTGAGCCTATGCTGTGAGTAGCCTCAGCATCCACCTGGCTGGCTTTGATTTCACCTGTTCCCTGGATGAGAAGTACCTTGTCCAGGTGATCATGTGTGGCCTTATCCAGCTACAGATCAAGCTCAAGGATGCCACACCCTCTTCCAGTATCAGTCTCTGAAACCAGTTTCATTTCTATAAGCCCTTTTCTACCTTGCCCAGACTCTTCTTCATCACTAGTCAGGGCTGCTGATACCTCCACAGGCTCATAAGTTAGATTCTGAGGCTATTCCATTTGTGGACCTTTTGCCCCTTCTCCACACCTCCTAAATTACCACCAGCAGGGGTTAGGATGTCACTAATGAGCTCTCCTTCCTTTCTTCAATGCTAACATAAATTTTTAAAAACTCACTCTTTTATCATTTTCATCCTCCATGCCTACGTCTGTTATAAGCACAGTCACTCCTTGGCCATGTCAAGAGATATTCCTACTCCTGGTGATGTTTTTATTATATTCCATATCCCTTACAGTCTCTTAGAAATGCACTGTGCAAAAAAAAATGGGATGTCAAGTAGGTGACAAGCGGTGACATTCCACTGATTTCTTGAATGAATTGAATTGATGAATATCCAGGGATAGTATTTTATAACTGTCTATATTTTCAGGTAAAGGAAGGGTCTTTGACTTACTTACCTTGCAGGCTATTGAATGTACCAAATAAAATTAAGGATATAAACCCACTTGTCAGTTTGCAAGTGCCACACAAATACATTTATTCGATATGGCTGAGCAATGTCCATTCATTACAATTTGAATTTCTATTACGATCTTGGATTTATTTCTTCTGCTTATATAGTAGAATAAATTTCTCAGCATTTAGATATGCATTAAAAGTGAGTATAACTTCCTCTTTCTTCAACTCAGTATAATCTCCACTTTGAGCCAATTCTATCAATTGACAGAGGGCTTAATTTTTGTCAAACTCCATCAAATTTGTTTTCTGATATTTCAGGATTTCCCCTTCTCTATTCTCAGTAGGGTTCATTTTCATTTTGGAGATCCTATAGCACAGCAAGGCTACTGGGAAAGAAGGTAGGAGAAAAATTCCTGATTTTTGATGGACATCACCCTTGTTTTGGAACCCACTATTGATGCCTGAGTTTCCATCAGTCTCCAGCTGATGGTTAGTGTACCCAGCATCCTCTATTTTGGACCCACAGCCTTTTCTCTGGCACTCCTTCCCTCTTTCAGACTGATGGAAGCTTTTGGATGACCTCACACACTACCCCACAAACTGTAAAGATTTGAGAAACTGGCCTTGTGTGCCGAAGAACACCACATCATTATTTCTAGCACCCTAGCTCTTCATAATACTGGAGCGAACAGGCTAAATCTGCTTTTCTAACTCACCTCCATCTCCATGGTCCAAGGAAATTTTTTAGCAAGACTAAAAGAGGAAAACATTCTTGTAGAAAGCTCATCCAGCATTCTTCCCAAGTCTATTATTTGGCTAATAAAAATTTCAGCTGTCATATTCCAATGCCCTCTCACATTTTAAGCTTTTAAGCCTAAAATCCTTCCCTCCACCTCTGTAAACACTTTACAAATCTGTTTGAAGAGTTTATACTCTGTTGTTCCTTTTCGCAAAGTGGTTACTATGTCTGCTGCAGATGCCACCTGCAATGAGGGGAAGGGTCTTGAGGTGAAGGGAATGTCTGTAGTATTTGGGTTGTGTGGGGATAACACAGGAGCATGCACTTTCACAACTCATTAAATTCTATAATTAACAAATGTGTATTTTCTTATATGTAAATTCTACCTCAATCACACCGATTGAAAATATTTATATAAATGTGTACAGACACACACAAAGGATAGTATTGAAATATTTCTATTATACTTATCTATTATTCTTATCTGATTAGCTTTGCCTTTTTCCTAATGAGCAAATCATAACTATTGTAGGCATTAAAATATGACTTTTCTAATTTGAAAAATTTATTTCCTTCCTTATGACATTGTTTTAATTTTTGAATATTTTTATTACTTTAGCTCTATATCAAATTTGCTCTCCTTATTCCCCATTTTCCTTTCCATAATTTTGATTCTATTAGTTTATATCTGCTCATTGTATGAAATACATTTGCTATAGCTTTTTCCATAGACATTTTGTCTGAGCCAGGTGAATGATAGCATACTCCAGAGACTACTGAGATATTCCAAATGTAATAATTAAGATCCTTGGACTAAGAAGAAAAAGATTAGGCAACTGTGTCACTCTCTGTCTAACTCCACATACCTATCAGCTGTTTCATTTTCTATGGCAATGGCTCGTTCTCCATGTCGATGCTTTTTTTTTTTTCAATCAAAAGTGAATAATAACCCAAACTTTTGCAAGAGACATTAACAACATACATTAAAAATGTAATTTTTGTCTTCAAATGTCTATTAAGAACATGAAACTTAAAAGGGTCTATATTTCTGGTTTGTCATAGATGAAGTGTTCACTCTTGATATGATGGATTCTTAGGTTCTACTCTATTTTCTAATTCCACAATTTGAGTTGCAAAACAGTGTATCAAAGTGTCATCACAGAAAAAATATTATATTTCTTTTTTGCATATAATTTTGTGAGTTCTCAAAGAATTAGTATTGTGTCAGTCACAGCATAGATGTTTATTTAAATAACTGAATCATTAAAAGGTCACTTTATATCTTTCTCTTTGTTGCTAGTACCTTTGCAATGACAATGGTTATCAGTGAGTGTCAATCACATTCCAGGGAGTTTGAGAGGGTCCAGGGATCTCAAAGAAATTGATAACATCAGAAAGATGTGAGTAGGCAAATTACATACCATAGTTGACTTTTAAAATGATGACACTCACAACATGCAAAACTGATATCATTATCACCAAAATCACTTACTAAACAGTCATTTGAGCATGATATTCAGCTTCCATCCTCCAAGAGAAGCCTTTGCCAATAAACAACCTCCCACTTGATCATCCTTGGCAATCACAATCCCCCAGTGATTACAGAGGGATATCATTTGGCGAAGTACATTTGGACTCCTGGCATTATGTCATTGGTACATGCAATATTAATGGCTTTCTTCTGCCACTTTCAAGTCTAAATTATTTTTAAGAGTCCAAAGATAAAGAATCAAATCATTTCTATTGACCTATCACCTAGAAAAGATACTCTCAAGATACAAATATGTTTGTTGCTGTAAAACATTATGAATAATGGTGTATATATATTACTGCTACTACCACTATAAAAATTTTATTGAGATCCTAAGTCAATCAGACTTAACTAAATCAAATATATCACATGATCTGTAGTTTCTTTATTATATATAATTTTATAAAAATGAGGCAAAGCACAAGGATTCAACTAGCATTGGAACACAGATGTGGGAGCATGTGGAGGGTGATAGTCGATAGAGCCATAGTCAAATTCCATTTCTTCACATAGAGTAAGAATTGATCTTTATAATACTTACATTATGATTTTGAAAAACCCTAAATTATTTTCTGTGTAGCTTTGAAATATTCTCAAGTCAAGGTTGAAACAACAATGGGCTTAATTAATAGTTTAGCCTTATAACTAATCTAAATATTCCACATTGTAGAGAACCAAATGTGACTGATTTTCACTTCATATTTGTAAAGATACATAAAAAAGTCATTATGTCACAAAATTTAATTATTCCTCTTTTATAATATATTAGATGCCCATCTCTTCAGAAAAAAAAAAAAAACTTAAATTAAGCCTATTCATCCTTCTGAGGATCAATCCTAGAGATTGCTTTCAGTCTTAAATTCTGAAGATTATTGATGGAGAATTTTTTTTTTAATCAAAAAATCAACTCCGACTCATTAAAATAAATTTCAAATCATAGACTACAAACATAATCAGTGATCATTTGGACAAATACATGAAGAATTATTAGATGTGGTTTCCATTATAGAATCCACTATCCTGGTTGAACATTAAAATATATTTCTTCTATATAGGATTTCATACATTCTGATTGCATTCATTCTTTAGAGACTGATAGAACTCTCTCTCAGCTTTTTTCAGTTAGATATTTTTTAAATAAAAAAAGAAAAAGGCTTCAAATATAACTTTGGCTTGAAATTAAAACCTTAGGGTTTTGGTGCTCAAAGTCTGAAAATGTAAGTCCTAAAAAAAAGAAATGAAATTTGGCCAAGCAATTTAACCATCACAACAGTACTTTTAAGACTTGCTGAAACAGTGGGTGATTCTGTGGTATTTCTGAAGAAACTAAAAGAGAAATTGGTTGGGTAGCGCATGGCCAATGAATTCCCAAACAGTTCACTATAAAGAAATGCATACTAAAAAAGATTGTTTAAAGTCTCCACACACTAATGGGTCTGATGGGCTCTGAATTAGCTGGCACCTTTCATGAAAAAGACCTAAGCGTCATTATGAACAGCTCAATTAAGATGTCTCCTCAATGGGCTACATTGGGCGAACAAGCAAACAGACTGTCTGAATGAATTAATTAAGAGATAGATAATATGGAAATATTATACTGGCCTTGCATAAACCTTGATAAGTGGGGGCAGTTTCAATGCCTCTTGCCTAAATTTAGATGAGTAAGTCAGCTTCTCCCATCATGGATCATTTGACTTATTTCCAGAGGAAATCTCTGGCTATAGTTTTCCTGAATCTGGAGGCAGTAGCCAGGTGCATTGTAACATCAGAAACATCATTTTTACCACATCTGTTTGGCTGCTGCTGCATTTGGCTGGATCTGCTCACCTTTTTTCTTCTGACTCAGCTTAGGCAAACTTCCTGTTGACATAATGCGATGAAAGTTGAGAGAAAATGTGATGGCGAACAGAAGCCTAACACTCCAGGAGCAACGTATTTACAAGCATTTTATGAATTTATAATCCCATCTTGGAGAAGAATTCAAAAAGTTTTCAGATGCATTAGAATTTTACCCAATTTTTTTAAAGTTTCCCATCACAAACTATAATAATCCAATTTTTTCCAAGCCATACTTCTCCTTTCTGATGTTCCTTGCCTCAGAGTAAAGAGAAAAAATACATCTGACTTAAGTGAGCATAATCAGAACCCCTCAAGCCACTTCCTGTATGAGAAAATTTACATTCCTTTGCAAAAACCTACAAGAATTTTTAAAAGGCACAGTCAATCTTATGTTCTTTGGATCCACTCAGGTTTCTTGCACCAATGAATTCTCTCCAAGGGTCACATGTAATAATGGCTATATTGTGTGTGTGTGTGTGTGTATGTGTGTATGTGTGTGTGTTTATGAGAGAGAGAGAGAGAGAATTCTTAGTTTTACGAATTTTATGTATTTTAATCTGAGTTTTACGAATTTTATGTATTTTAATCTGTTATTAATGATTCCACTCAGAAGCGCAGTTAAGAAATGAATTTCCATAGGAAATGTTGAGAATAGATGCACTGAAGTTGCTCCTGGTTTTCAGATGAGTTGGTAACAAATTGTCCCATCAGACTATGTACAGGGCTTGAAATATGTTTTAATCAAAGTCGTTTAGCATCTAACATCTCAGATGATCCTAAAACAACACTGAGAAACCTAAAACCTAAAAGCAAGAGAGCCCTAGAAAAGTGAGATAATCTAAGTGAGTCATTTGAACTTTTTAACATCCAAATAGAGATGCTAGTCTCTAAACGTTCAAACTAATGCTTAGTCCACTAGACCAGTACAGGCTACTCTAATTGTTGTTGGTACAGAAATTGAGAATGTTTCATCAAAACTTTATAACAAATAAAGAAACTGCCTCCACCGTGGATGTATTAAACACTGAAATGCTAGACTAACGTTAAATCATAGCCACTGAAAAAGTAATTTAGAATTTCAGTCAGGATCTTCTGCACTTTCAAGTTTAGCCTCTGAAGCTCCAGGTAAGAGAAAAAAATAAGCAAATCAACATGAAATCAAAACACATCCACATGGGAAATGCTGAGACTCGCTTTTCTACACTTTGACATATTAATATGTTTCAACTTCCTACTTCCCCCTAGTGGCTCTCGGTTCAGAAAACTGAGAAGGCCTGAGAGACTGAACAGTAGCAAAAGGCAAGATCAGCTAAGATCCTTCGCCTTCCTCTTAAGTCGAGAGATAAACACCTCGAATTCTTTTTGGTATTCTTGTTTGATTTGGGGTTAGTATCTGTTTCTGTTGTTGTTGTTGTTGTTGTTAGTTAGTTAATTCTTTTGTTTTTGTTTTTTTGTTTGTAAGACTGCCTGTCTTATTCGAATATCATCAGTAAAGAACTGCAATTTTTAAAAATTGTAATGTGGATATACATATATCTGCATTTTGATTTCTTAAGATTAACAATCATAACCATCAAGTGCACAGAGACGGAAGGGGGTAGAATACCATAGAGATCTATGAAATAAAACCATGAAAATGTTTTGTAGTTTATAATTCTCTCATTTTGAAGGAGGGATCTGCTACTGGTTACTTCTATCAGATATCAAAGAATCAATATCCACATTTTGGAGAAATGTTTGCTAAGATGTGAATGCAGAGTTGGGTCTAAGTGTGGTCCTCCAGAGCCTATTGATAAAGGAAATGCAAAAGAGCATTGATTTCGCTGCTGCCAAGCGCTCAGGCTTCGATCTACGACCATATTGACCCCATTCCAAGAACAAAATGTAACAAAATTCACACAATGGCAGCAACAAATGGCTTCAGTTATGCCATCTGCAATGATCAAGAAGTTGATTTTCAGGTTGTGCTGGGGGATAATAAGTGCAGATACATTTGATAAACAACTTTTATTGTCTCTTGAATAACAATGTTATACACATGCTGCCAAGATATTATAGTAAAAAGACTTTGAGTTCCTTGGATGGGGGAGGGGTGTGGGTATAATGTTGAAATCAGTTATAATTCTTTCTTACATCATGGCTATATACTTTATATGTTCATATTTAGTGACAGAAAGATGTTTATAATATGCTGTTAATAAGAGAAAGGTTGTAAAATCATTCCTACAAAGTGATTCTATTTTGCTACTATACATGCTTTGGGGGAAAAAAATCAAAAGACAAATTCCAAAAATTTAACAGTGGTGTCCTTTAAGTGAAAGTATTATTGCTGATTATTTTTCTTTTGCTTGTCCATGTTTTCTTATATTCCTATCGTAAGCATGGATTTCTCATTTTTCTTTTTAAAAAAAGGAAGAAAAGGAAATACTTTCATCTACTTTTGGAATAGTAGCATGATCTACACAATCTGCTCTTAACATTTCTGCAAGTAGGAGCTCATCCAAAATATTTGAAATTGTGGTAAGGCGTTACAATGAGGGTCACAGGAAAAACAGGAGTCTCGCTTCCTTTCCTTTCCCAGGTTACTGAATCTTTACTAGTATCAGCAGAAACAATCAAATTACTGGAAGAATGTAAAATAAATTAAAATGTGTGTAAAAGTTTATAAAATTGTCTCGAAAGTAAGTAGGAATCTCTATTCTTAAGTGGATAATAAAAAAAGAAATTCTGGAGAACTCGAAGGAATGTTTCTGGCTGTCTGCTACCTTGAGCTACAGATTTTAGGATCTGACAGACAGGGTTCGATTTCTGTTACCACCTCTTATGAGCAGGTTGCTTAACATCTCATAGTCTCATTTTTCTCTTCTGTAAAATGAGGATAATAATAATCACTTCGCAGAGATTTTAAATAATAACTATATCACAATCTGTGCTGAAAATTTATCACATTACCTCACACACGTTAAGCACTCAGTAAATAGTCACCAGAAAAATAATTACTATTATCAGAGAAAATTTTCCTGTTTCCCCTCCAGATTCCTTCCACAGCTAAAACTATGCGTATTGCTCTGTCCTCTCCTTGGCCCTCCTCCCATTTTGGGCCATATGACAGTCTCTGTCCCTGCACCACAGCATTTGGGCATAGAAGGGAAGCTATTTATCCCCCTTAATGAACATTTCCTTTGGGAAAAAAAATGAAGGCAATATGTTTCACATCCATCATAACCAAACGTCACTGGGTCTAGTACACTTAGAGGAAAAAAATAAAATGCAATATCTGAATTTTTAAATTAAGTATAAGAGCAGTGTTAATTAGGAGGCATAGTATGATCTAAAAAATCTGCTCTAAACTTTCCCGAACAAGTGGGATCTTCTCCAAAAATCAGAGGAAGTAACAAACAGAGACCACTTTGTAGAGTAAGCAAGAGTGCTGTAACTTTCATTTAAGCCAGTTTGGTCCTGCATGACTCTTGGGTGTGTTTTGGTATGAACAGTAGCCCCCGAAGGAATCTGAGGTGGGTGAGGATTCCACTGCTGCTGCTGCACATACAGCTTCGTCAAGGAAAACCACTCCGAGTCCAGTTCTTCCACGCATTCCGGCGTTTATTAAATAAGCATTCATTAGCAAGTAAGCCACAACATACTTCGTGCAATCTGTTCTGTGAACTCAGTGTCCCTCTGGGCAATCATGAGATGTGACCGTATTCTAGAAGTAGATTTCTTACCCTTAGAGTTGGTATCAAGGGCCAGCAGTCCTCCTCAACAGTGACTGAGCTTGAGGCCATTTGGGGCTTCCTGTGTCTAAAGGCCCTGGCTACAGATCTTGGTCGATTCTTAATACTTGTTTGTACTAAAGAAACGAAGGAGGGGAGGGTACCCTATAAATATTTTAGCTGGTTCAAATGTTTTACATCTCTTAACTTCACTGTGAGGACCTATTTCTGACATTAAACGAGCCACTAATTTCATCAGTGACAACCCATTTTTGACATTCGCTATGTTAATTAACATCACCTCAAATGTAGGTTGGAATATCGATAGTTTTCTACACGCTTTAGAGCAGCACCTCTGGAGTATGGCCTACCGGATAAAATGTTAGCCTACCGTGGATTCTTGATTAAAATGACTGACTGTTCCTGGAATTAAACATGAAACTAGTTGGTATATACATACATACATACATACATACATACATACATATTTCATGAATATAAAGAAATGGCTCCTGCCATGAGGTTGCCTTAAGTTGTAAACGGTAGTTGCATGTGATTAAGAGAACTGTATCTGTCCCGGTGTCATAGGGTGGTGAAAGGTACATAATTAATATTCCATTCTTTCTATATTAAAGTATTATAAAGTATTAAAATATTGTATTACAGGCATGGTAATAGAATGAAATTTAATGCATTTGGATTAATCAGAAATGAGAAGATTTGAGTGTCTATATATATGAATTCTGCTAGACACTGGGAGAGGATTAAAAAGTATAAACAAGACACTGAGGTATCCAGATATTTATTATACCATCTTTAGTAACCTTGACTCATTAATCCAGAGATAGATATCATTGAATTGTTCATCAATTGCTTCAGCCTCTTGCTAAACCATCTTTGTATCTAGATTCATTATCTAAGATCTGATTTGTCATTTGGCCAGAATTTTCACTTTCCTGGGCTAACCATAGATAAAGCCTACTTATAAATTTATTTTTTAGTTGACATTACCTTACCTGTTCCCTGAAGAAATCAGGTGTCTTTAATCTCAATCCAAGAAGCCTATAGAAACTGAGGCCTGTCCTTAAAAAAAAAAAAAAAAATACCATCTATATTCTGCCCCAGCCAAGATCAATTTTCTGGTTGAAATGGGTTTTTAAAAAAAATTCAACAAAGTAGCAAGACAATGACCTATATTATATTTTCTTTCTATGTGAGAATTTAGCAGTTTTGTGCATGTCTGCCCCTTGCCTGTTTTTATCATCTGTGAACATTTTAAAACTATAAAATAGTTAATAGAATGTAGCCTCTTCATTTTGCACACAATGTTAACATGAGTCAGGTTATTAAACTGTCAGTTGCTTACAACTGTATCTACTCTTTGTTGACTACTTATTATGAGCTAGACATTTTGCCAAGCATTTTACAGATATGTCCTTTAATCCCCACAGCCTATGAGGAGACTTTTATTTTCATACTTTATAGATAAAGATAATAGAATTACCTATTATCTTAGGTAATAGAAGTTAGGAGAAGATGAATCCACTTGCCAAAGTTACACAGCTAGCGGATGATGGAAGTGGATTTAACTCAGATCTCTCCATCACAACCAGTCTTCTAACTACCTTATACTGTACTCTAACCAGTTCTTTCCCCTTGCTACACTAGGACAGACAACAGTCCTCTTAACAACTTAAAGCAACCTCGAGGCCCTTTCTTTATACTTGGCTCCAGATTTACGACTTGGTAAATTACTAGTGAGTAAAGTGACATTCCCTGTAAACATTTTAGGAAAATTCCCTTTTGTTGGTTTTATTTCCATGATCACTTCAATAATATACCTCATAAAAATTCCAATTTCTTGATGTCAACAAATAAATTTAAAAATTAGCATCTCAAAAATCCAAGATGTACTCCTACCTGCAGAGGCAGCATCTCTGTGGCCCCATTCCACAGCGGTCTGTGGAGAAGGTATGGATGCCCTTGGTAGAAAGACCAAGCCTGACTTCTGTTATTTACTCTTAATTGCTGCAATAGAGGAGGTGACTCCAATAAGAAAGGGCATATTTGTAACAAAATGGAGAAAGTTTTCAAAGTCAGTTTTTTTGTTGTTGTTGCTGTTGTTTTTGAAAACTCCAAATAAGTGTGTCATGACCTCTTGGATAAAATGCAGAATACACACTCTTGCAACTCAGGGCTAGCCCCAGGCAAAAACATGAACGAGGCAAGGAGCATCCTTAGACTCTCTAGACCTTCTTCCTATCTGGACTTCCATTCTTTCCAGTTTTCCCTCTTCTAAAGCTCAAGCAGTCCCTCCCTACTAAAGCTTATTCTTTTTAAAAAAAAAAAATGTATCAAATAGACAATTAAAAAATACTAGTGTCCAGTGTTAGCAAAAATATAGGACATAGTCATGAAAGTTTGGTAAATTTTTTATATCAACTGCCTTTAAAATGTACAGACCCATAAATTGAAATAGTCCACTTTCAGAACTTTATTCTAAGAAGTATTAACTTATACTAAATTCACAAACTATAAGAGTATATCATGGAATTAAAAAAAAAAAACAAGCTAAATCAATAAGACTATGAAATTGGCTGAAACAAATTATGGCACAAACTTACACTAAAATACTAAGTAGCCATTGCAATTAAATTGAAAAAAAAAACCCACTTTATTTCTGATGAAATCTAATAAAACAGGTTAAAAGCTATATAGAAAAGTACAATGTTATCTGTATAAAATAATGATTATAAAGTGTACAATCTTTTAGAATATAAACATTAATTATCTTTAGGCAATAGGAATATGGATGACTAATTTTGTTCTCCTTTATCTGTATTCTGTAGTTTTTAAATTGAACATGCATTTCTATTATAATAAAAAAGGGGTGTTCTGTTTTGTATTATTTTAAGAACAAAAATCTGATACCCTAAGAGTTAATGTACGTGCCCCTATTACTTTGGTCCTTATTTCTGAAATAAAAAGTGTTTTTGTTAGTTTTTTAATCTGGAAAAGGAAACTTTCAGCATTTGGGACTGTGTGCAGATGAATTTTCCATTATAGACATCTTTTCAAGAACATAAACTAGCAGCTGCTGAGCAGCTCAGTCAGGCCCCACAGGAGGCTGAGCATTCAAATGTCTTCTTACATTTGGCAGTCCCTGTGAAGCCATTTATATCTGCAACTCCAAAATCCAGGGTGCTGCAATCTCCTCAATTTGTACTCAGTGATAAACGGCATAGGTTTTCCTTACCTGTAGGTGACATACCATTAAGATGAGAAGATGAAACGATAGAGGAGCTTTCGAAGGAATAAAGCTAGTCACCTTAAAATGCATTGAAATTCCTTAGACAGGTGCTCACAGTCATGTCATACCAGATTCCCCACATGAAATATGCCCAATCATGCACTTGTGTCTTAGCTCAGCCTGGAAGGCCTTTCTCACTGTCTAGGGTAGTCCCGCTCCATCTTCAAAACCTCGCCCAAATAGCTCCTCTGTCCTAGACTTTGCTCCACAGCCCTCTTTCATGTCCACTGTTCCAGTTAATTTCTTCCCTCAATGAGTATCTACAGCACTTTTTTTTCATATTGCTAATATACAGTGAATCAAAAAGCATTATGATAGGTAGCTTGCTGATTTGTTTCTCCTTGCCCTCTCTAATCCATTCCTACCATTGGGAGCTTTAGGCCAGGTAAGGGAAAGATGAAAAGGAACATGACACTAGTATTTATTCAGTCTCTACTGTTTACCAGTCACCATACATAAGAGGTGCTTTTATTTATACTACTTATGCTATTATCAAATGATCTAAAACACATGCAGTATTATCTTCAGTTTATAATGGAGGAAGTAGACTGTCAGAGGTCATTTTATCAAAGTAGAACAGCTGCTGCTTTGGACTGAATTGTTTCCTCAAAATCCATATGTTGAAGCCCTAACCCATGATGTGATGGTATTTGGAGGAGGAGCCTATGGGAGGTAATTAGGTTTAGATGAGGTCATAGGGAGCGAGGAGGCTCATCATGGGATTAGTGTCTTTATAAGAAGAGATACCAAAGAGGACATAGCAAGAAGGAGGCTGTCTGAAAGCCAGAGAGAGAGCTCTCACCAGAACCCGGCCACGCTGGTACCCTAAATCTCTAATCTCAGACTTCCAGCCTCCAGAACTGTGAGAGAGTAAATATGCCTATAGTATTAGTCTAGAGTATTTTGTCTGGTAGCCCAAGCAAACTAATACTGCTGTTGAATACCAGAGTCAGCATTTAAATCCTGACTCATTTTTTCTATAATACTATGCTGCTTGTCAGTGTGAACTGTTCATGGTATGTCTTTATATAACTCTAGTATTTAGCAGAATGACTGGAATATAGTAGACAGAAATGCAACAGATGGATGTTGGATGTCAAATGAATGACTGAATAATTGAATGATTATAGATAGAAAAATAAGTATTGATAGCTGAACTTTCACAATCTAGACACAAACTAGTTCACAGATTTTTAGTTTGGGGCAAACTATTTCTGATTGCAGCAAACCCGTACAATTCTCCTAGTTGCAAAGAATTCACCTGTGTGTCCTGTACGATGTGCAGAATTCCATGGCATTTGTTGAGCTATTTTGCTTAAAATGATGAGTTTTTCCTCGAAAATTAGTTAAGAATGCTGGGAAGCTATGTTAACCTTTGAGGTTACTGCTTTCATTACAGAAATCATGCCTTGAGAGTGTAAACACAGAAGGGGCTGGTTATACACAGAGAACTAGGCTCAGTTAAGCAATCAATTTTAGAGCAATGACTATTACAAGATTTACTTAAATGATCTCATTTGAAGCAGAATTCAAATCTTATTGGGAAAACTTTTAGAAAGTAAATGCTCATATATACGAAATTCAAGTAATTTATGTGAGAGCAATGGCAAATACAAGTTTCTTCTCTGCTTCATCATTTTACAATTTTTTATTTGTATTTAAAAGTAAAAATTTGGACTATTAAAAAGATTCCTATCACTCTTTGTATTAATGATGTATTTACAAACCTAATGGCCTATCATCTATCACCTGGTCAGGGTTATGAGAGAAGTAGTGCTTCCTATCATTTGTAAATTGGAGGGGTGAGCAGTAGAAAACAGATCATTGAAGTTCTTCCCAACTTCTACATTCAGTGATTCTACTTCCATAGTCGTAATAGCCAAATGAGAAGAGAGGGCTTTCCCCTCAATCCTTCTCAGTCTAATGAAATTCTACCCCACATCCTCATTCCCATGTCCTTCAACTCTATTCCCACTGGGAAGAATCAGAATTAATCTCCCCCTTCTGTGGGTGCCCACAGCCCTTTGTTCATGTCGCCAACATAGAATGGATCAGAGTGTATTAGGAGAAGTGGCGGGTTAGTGTATTCGTCCTACCACACCCTTTCATCAGCTCACACCATGCTGAGAAGTGCTGGGAAGTTACCAGGAGGCTACTCATCATCGAGGTTAGCCACCCCGAGGCAGCGAATGAATGGTTCTCAGTCTGCTTTCTTAAAATGGAAAAGCTTAGAGCACGATTTATTTCATGTTTTAAAAACAAAAATGGCTACAGCTCATTGTTTTTAAAGAATACAAATCTGAATTTTTGCCCATTCTTGATTACAAAATGCGTAATTTTTTCTTCCTTTTTTGAAGTAGTTATTCACACTGTGCTTTATTTGGTAATCACATCAAATCTTATTTTATTTTAATAGTGATTTTGACTCTGACACATTTCTTATCATTCTGATTATGTAAACCTTAAGGAAACCAAATTTCATAATCTCCCTGATGCCATTTGCTCATTGGCTAAATATTTAAAATACTACTCTCGAAAAACAATTTAGAATAAGAGTTTCAGAGAGTCACAAAGTTTCAGAGCTTTCCTATCAGCTTCATACCCTCCACGCTAAGTTATCAATCCTCAATTCATGTTTGAAAACCAGTGTTGTCAAAGAACCATCAAAAGCCTGTGACAATGGCAAGAAAAAAATCCAGGCCTCACGCAGCCCTTGTTCTCTCCACGAAAACTTCACTTCCTTTCATGACTATTCATATAATTCTGTCTTGCCTCCCTCTTAAAATCTCAGTCTTGTCCTTAGCTCCATAAATGTATCAATGTGCAGGTGTACTGAAATCCTATTCTATTAGCCAATATTTTTTAAAAAGATATAAATGTGGGGAAAAAAAGATGTAAAAAGTGAAATAGATATGAAATTCATAAAAGAACTCTTAAGGGACATAGCTAAAAGATGAAAGGTAAATATATATTAGGAGACATGATAATAAGGTGGTCAAGCACTCCTGAAATTAAGTTGAAATGTAATATGTGGAGATGAAAGGAAATTAAATATGAAACCCTGAGATACTTATTAAGCCGTCAGTGGGAATCTGGATGGTGATGTCACAACTAGAAGAGGAAAGACTTCTCGTGCAAAGTTGGACGAGATCCAGTTTGCACTGTAGATTTATGCAGTTAATTTTGTCCCCTGACTGCATTCAGATGAGCATTTCTCCCTGACATACACCAAGAAAACTGCCGCATTATAGCTGTGTTAACGGTAATCAGCATGCTAATGAGCGCCAGAAGGTCGTTACAGCAAAGAGAGGTTCAGAGATGTATAACCTAGAGGAAACAAGAACGTAATTCTTTGGGGAATGCAAGTGTCTTGTTTGTAGGTCATAGATTATTTGTTTTGGTCACTGTATTGCACAGGGAGTTTAATTTAAGCAGGAAAAACAAAATGAAGCTTTTTGAATTGTGAGAGCAGCCCAGCTTAATTAAGAAAAGTAACACTGAAGAGCTTTAAATTTGTGGTAAAAAAAAAAAAAATAGATTTTTTCAATAGACCTAAGATAGTACAAAATAGTGCTGTTCAATGTGGAATTATATCTGTGATTATGCAAAAGTGAGATTTTATTTGTATTTATCCTTAAGACGGAAGTTGCTTCATGGCTCCCTGGCAAGGACAGGGACGAATATCGGGTGTGAAAAAAGTTCAGAAATTAAGTCACAGTATTGTACAAACAATATCAGGGTCTAAGCCTTCCAAGAGAATTAAAAGATATTCATCGCTTACTTCAGGTGTGCATTTTGGCTTCAAAAGGTTAAGCATTTATTGATATTGAAAAAGAAAAGTATTCAATCAGGAACACAGTTGTCATAGCTTATTAAAACGTTTAGGGACATAAATGGTGTGTGAATTTCATGTTAAGCTAGGTAGTTCCTCCCACCAAAGATTTCTAGGAGCCACATGAGCTCATCAATTCCTATGTTGTATCAATAGAAACGATTATAATATCACTTGCTTAAATCTTTATAGAGGTCCTGTGTTTTTTATTTAATGAGTACTTTAAAATAGGCTCTTTTGCTAATATACTCTTTGGGTAGGTTTTATCACGAACAAATGATGCCTTGGAAATGAACAATGGTGATAATTTGCACTTTCTCTGTCTGCTAGCACATGGAATTTGTCACAGTATTCAAATAAATATTTTTCTCATCCCAAAAGGGACAAATACAATGACTCCTGATATAGATAGATGATAGATGATAGATAGATATAGATATAGATACACATATGTATGACTTATTATACTATGATATAATACAATATAATATAACATCATACTATACTATACTATACTATACTATACTATACTACGGGTATTTTATAGTTTCCATCTTAATACCTCTCTGAATTAGAAGTCCATACTTTGTTACCAATTCTCCAGGTTAAACCTAAACAGGTCCAGTCCTAAAACTTCCTCCCAGCAAAGAAAAGCATACTCTTGATTAAGCCAGTGTTTTAATTGTTTGAGTCCATGCTGTCACCTTTTTTCAAAACACCTGTGACATATATCCTCTCGTAAATGTACTAACCAATCAATCTATACTGAATAATTTGGCTGGAGAAGAATAGGTTTACGTGCCAGTTTAGGGAAAAAAACGTAAAAAAGAAAAGATGAAAGATAGCTGAGAAGGGAGGAAGAAAAAAAGAAGGAAGAAAGGAAGGGAGGAAGGAAACAAGAGATGGTAGGATTATGGCAATGTAGAAATATAAGATGAATAAGTAAAATATTTAATAGTTTATCAATATAACAGCAGTGTTGGGGAAATACAATTTTAAAAAAATCATCTTTCAACACAGGAAACCTTTCCACAAAAGTAGTAGAGAAAGAAAACATTTTTATTATTGAGCAAACATTAATTCAGGATGAGATGACCATCACAGGCAATCTACTAAGAAACTACAAAGACAGAAAAGAAACTGATCTCATTATATAGCCAGGCAGACACAATCCATTGCATACATATTCTTGAGGAAAACAATAACTAGTCCTCAAGTCAGAGAACTTGACAGCACCATTTGTCAGAAGCAGTTCACCCTAACTTCATCTAATAGTTGGGGTGACCATATATGTTGGGCTAATTAGCTTTATCCAGAGGAAAAACAAACTTCTTATATATTTATGCCAGGAGGCAGTCTTGCATCTTGGAATAAGGCACCCACTGAAGTTAGGCTCCTACCTACCATCCCACAGAAACTGGGAGATATAGGTGATATCTTTCTGATGTTTACATTTTTAAGAGATGGCTCCCCAGTTCCTGAGAAAGACATTCCCAGGTCAGAAAGCTGACCTACTTAGTTTTTAGTTTTCAAAAGGATTCATATGCATAGTTGACCCTTGAAAAATGAAGGGATTAGGGTCGTGACTCCCATGCAGTTGAAAATCTGGGTATGACTTTTGACTCTCCAAGAACTTATTGTCCGTCATATCTGAGGATTTGTTCAAGGACCCCTCAAGGATGCCAAAATTCACAGATGCTCAAGTTCCTTATATAAAATGGCATAGGTGATGCATACAGGTGGCCCTCTGTATCCACAGATTCTCAGTTGCAGATGGAAAACACTCTCTTTAATCTGCTGTTGGATGAATCCATGGATGAGAAAACCAAGGATACCGAGGGCTGACTATATTTAATTTTAAAAATCTGTGTATAAGTAGACCTATGCAGTTCAAACCCAAGGATATCGAGGGCTGACTATATTTATTTTTAAAAATCTGTGTATAAGTAGACCTATGCAACAAATCGGCATTGTTGAAGGTCAACTGTATTTCAAAGAGATGAGAGAGTTCATGTAATAAGTTTCCTAAGGTTAATGCTCAGAGAAAAAGGAGGGGAGGCCATTATTGTCCTTATTTTTCTTATTCTTTTCTCTTATTTTCAACAGGAAGAATTAAGCCTCTTTTAATTTTCATTTGTCCTGACGATGGGCACCACTGATTTTTAACCCCAAATAAACCCACTGGGTTCACTCTGAGGTTTGGGTTACTTGCCCTGACAGAAAGGTGGTCAGGAGTCTGAACTGAAGCTGTTCCGGTTCAGAGATCTCTAGAGTCTCCCAGGTCTGGGTTCTCTCAGACTGGGCATCCGGTTATAGGAGTTCTCTAAGTATCCAACTCAGTGCTTCTCCCACTTTCAGTGCCTGCAGATTTGGCCTTGGAATCTCTGGGGTGGACCAGGGTTCTTGGAATCTAACACACTCCCAAGTGATGCTGCAGCTGCACTATAACAAGCAACTGTGTTCAGTTATCCTTGTAGCCATAAAACCTCACCATTTGCCAGATCTGTGCCTTAGAGTACATCTCTTACCCTCTTTAATTTTAGAGGGAAAAGACCCACAACTGAATGAATTGTTTACTGAGTAAGTTAAGAAACTGTTTCTTAGAACAGCAGAGCCTTAGAGCTTTAAAGGTAGCCTTAAAGCACACCTAGCCCTGAAAAAGATCCATCCTGTCCTTGAATAATTTAGCTCCCATTTTTAAGGCAGCACATTCCACTGGTACATAGCTCACAATTTTATACATGGAGATGTAATCTGCTTCCTTACACTCTTGACCCATTGGATCTACTTATGTCATCTGGAAGTACAGAGAATAGAGTAAGAAACAGCTTACATCCCCATAACACTTTAGAGTTTATAAAACAAATTTATGTCTATTATTTGATTTTATCAACACAACCCTTAATATATTTGTAGCCAGCAATTTTTTCACCACTGTCTTATCTTCCATGGGTGAAAATCCCCAGAGTTTCCATACCCTTCACCATCTTGATTTCCATCATTTATACTAAGTGCAGGTTTTAGCACCTACTTTTAAATGTATACAAATTAATGACAATTAAAGAATTAGGCCTTATCCAGTAAAGGCTTCCTAGTAAAGGCTTCCTTAGCACATTTTCTTTTGTGTGCTTCATTAATAATAAGTTTTTCCTTCTTACAAATAGGAATGAACGAAATATTCTTATAGAAAAGAGTAGCTACTATATAGGTTTGTTAAACATTTTTCTCCTTTTCCTAAGAAGATTTGTTGTAAACATATTTTTATCTCACATATCATACTAGACTAGAGAAACTAAGATTTTAGGGGAAAAAGAACCATGTTTGAGAGACCCTAACCATCTCGAGGGTCTGTTCCAGGCCATAGAAGTGCTGTGGTATAAACTCACACTTCATCTTGGTTGGTTCAGACACTCAGATACTCTTCTCTCCCAGAGGAGCCTCCACATAATAAAGAGGAAGAGGTGTGTCTGCATGACCTTAGAGGAGGGTGGGGCTGGCACTAGCGGGCATGTTAGTCCTTGGACATGCTAGTCCTGGCTGGCACCTGCGCACCTCTATGCCCTGGGTCCACCTGTCAGCTGGGTGTCCTGCAGAGGGTGAACTCATGGTTGATTCCAGGGAAGACTCTGGGTGTCCACCATGTCCACTATCCAGTCCCCTTCAGTGCTGTTCCCAAGACAGGTCAACTATGTGTTAACTCAGCTTCTATAATGTATAGAAACTGAGAAAACCTAAAGTGGCCAGCTAGATTTCTTTTCCTCTGAACACCCTACTCTGCCCTCCTGATAAAGCTCTCTGCAGAGCTGTCTCCTCCCAAACTCCAACCTGAGGAAGGGAACCAGGGCATGATCCTCCCACCGCTTCCTGACAGCTAGTTAATACCCGTGTCCCACATCCACCATACCACCACTGTTACTTCCCTAAACTAACCCCAAAAAGGGAAAATAGGATGACATCTCCAGTTTCACTTCTCTCTCCTTCCCACAATCTCCTGGGGCCAAAAACAGAGTATTTCCCCCTCCTCCCTTTTGCTGTCTTAACCTCATTTACATGAAACTATGATCAGACTTGCTAAACCTGTCTAATGGTACACTAAAAGAACAAATGAAGGAATTCGGATAACTTGTCAGATGATGTGGCATACGAGGTTTGATTCTTGTTGCACAGTCCTATTCTTTTAATGCAAGAAACTGGATATTATACTCTTTCTCTTGACATTCTGTGCAGGCACTCTCATTTGTTTCTTCAGACAGTTCCTTCCCTCTTCATTGCCACTAGAACCCTGATTTTGTACTTGCAGCTATGTGTATCAGGGTAGACTGAACTCCTCCTTGCTCTGTTTGCTGAAATTGATTCTTGGGACCGTGGCAGCCACTTTGAGACCATGAGGACACCTAGACAAAGAAGAATCAGGTGACACTGAGGAAGATAGAACAGATAAATGAAAAAAACAATATTCTTTGATGTTGTCATTGAGCTACTGAATTAATCAAATCTAGAAGTGCCTTGCTTAAAAATGTTTATGTAAAATAATACACTTTCCTTGTTGTTTAAATATTTCCACTTGGATTTTTGTTATTTGGAGAAGGAAGTATCCAAACTGCTATGCTGTCTTTCTGTAACATTCTTAATCTCCTCAAAAGCAGATGAATGGCCTGACTTATTTAGGCAAAATATTAAAGGAAACTAATGATGTTAATAAGATTAGCCCTGAGAATAACAGATGTGAAAATCCAGAGTTCTCTCTCTCTCAGATTCTTACCACCATTGCCCTAGTTCAGGATGTCCCTGTCATTACTCATAGCGAGTTGCAATAACTAGTCTTGCTGCCTCTCATTTCAACCACCACCTCTAATCCATCCTCTCCACTGATTCTGGAGTCTCTTACTAAAACACAAATCTCATATAAGTCTCTTCCTTAAAACCCTTCTGTGGCTCTCCAAGTTCTCCATGATAGAATCCAATCTAATGTGCATGTTCTACACAGCACTGCCCACTTTTTTAGCTTCAGTTTTTGCTCATCACTGCTTGGCATTCTGTGCCATAATCACTACAAATCTGAGAGTTTCTGAACACACTGTCACCTCTTGCCTCTGTGCTTCTAGGTGCTATTCCCCATACTTGGAATCAGCTTCCCCGGATGCTAAAGGCTGACAAACTCTCACTTATCCTTCTTGACTCAGTTGAAGCCTCACTGCATCTATACATACTTCCCTGAGAGCCCAGGAAACAGTGTTCTGGGTTTTGTGTGTTAATTGTCCCTTATCTGTGCTTGCCCTCTGATAACTCTCAAATGCAATAATATTTCATGTACATCTGCCTCCCAAATAGGCTCTGGATTCATTGGGAAACAAATCTTTTTAATTTTTGTATCTTCCTCATTTAGCACAGCTCCTAAGATCCAGAAAGGCAGCACCACATAGCCCAAGTTCTGGCTGAGTTTATATCATGGGTCTGTCATATATCCTGGTTATAAGACTTTGAGCAAGTAATCTCCCTGTGCTTTAATTTACCTACTTAGTGGGGGATGATAATAATAGCTGTAATCAATAATAGTAATAATAACAATAGCATTGCTGTGAGGAGTAAGTGAATTTATTCATGTTCAGATACCTAGAACAGTGTCCAACTCATAGTAAGCGTCCAATAAATATTATATTTTGTAATTAGTATTAATACTCAGTAAATATTTGTGAACTGTACTGAAGGACTGCAACTACTCTTTAGTCCACTCTCTTCTCTACAGAACAAAATGGCTTTGGAAATCATAGATTATAAGGGCAGTGATTTATTTTTCCAAACATGTTTATACTATAGCCTGTGATACCCCTGTCCCACACAGAGGGTTTATCGGGTGCCCAATGTTTGCAAGGACGTTAGAAGCTGTGCACACTACTGCTTCTCACATATATCTCACAACAAACAGTAAATGTCTATATTTAATCTGAGCCCCTGGTTCATTTCCTGCTTGATGCTTAGGGCTTAGATGAAGGCCAGAGAGCCCAGGGAGACAAAAAGGTGAGCTGACAGAAAGACAGCAGTGGAATCCTGGACTCTGCATCAAAAAGTAGTGCTAGGAGCTTTGTAATCTTGTGAAGTCACTTAATTCCACTAAACCTCAGTTTCCTTATGAAAATGGGGGTGATAAAGCCTGCTCTACCTACCTCATAGGGCAGATATAAGACATAGATTAATTAGAGTATATGAATCTTCATTTGTCAAGCACTTGATAATTCACAAAAGCAAGAGATTTGCTAATTACCCCCATCAAAAACCTTCTCTGAGCTCTGCAGAGTCAGTTTGTCTGACCCATGGAACTCTCCTATAATACCCTCGAGGGACACCCCTAACTATGAGACCTTGCATAGGACCTGACATAAATGTAGTGTGTGTGTGTGTGTGTGTGTGTGTGTGTGTGTGTGTGTGTATGAATGACTGACACATCTATCCTCCAGATTCTCTCTCATGTTCTAAAAAATCGAATTACTTATTATATTCCTATCAGGAATAAAATAGAATTTATTCTAATCACTACCATATAGTAGAGTAAAATTAGCTTCAGATAACTATGAAAGAGCATAATGTTCTAGTTTATCAGAAACCAAGGAAACCTAGTATATCCAGCAGCAATTTTTCTTCCTTCTTATTCTTTCTTTGTGGTGAAGCAGAGAATAATGCCCTTAGGTTTTTCTCACTATATATGTAGATGGGGAGCAGAAAGAAACTGCAGTGGAACAGACTCAGAGATGGTACAATTAAAAAGGTTATGATAAATTGTTGATCTTTTAACACAGTGTTTCTTTGCTATCAAAGTCACCTCAAATCAACAATTTTAACATAATGTAATTTAACAAAAATATTATTTTAGGCCTAAAAAATTTTATAAAAGGAAACATTGGATGAAGTATCGCTCGTGTAATTTTAATTCTGAAAGATCTTGCTAAGAGGGCTTATTTAAATAGGTTCTCCCTGAGATGAATATTTAGGGGGGGAAATTCCTACAGGATGATTTATAGCAAAATTATATGAACAGAATGAAGGACAGAAGAATTTTATTAGAAAAGGGCCTCATTTCCACAAAATATAAATTATACCTTTTAGAAAATATATTGAATTTTATTAATATTCTGTAGACAGCCTGAAGTGTTAATCTCCACCCCTACCTATAAGACTTTCATTACGATGTACAAGGTGTATTTACCCTTTAACCAAATAATTTTGAGCAACTTGGAGGCTCCAGTTTACATATCCTACAAAATATTTTCATTGCATTTACAAAACCTTATACTTTGCATTGCTGGTAACTTTCAATGATATATTTATGGGGGTGTACATTTTATATATACATATGCATGCTTTTGATATTCCATGCAATAACGCATGTTAATGATGAACTCATTGTATTGGATACCTGAGAAAACTGTTTCTTCAACATCCACTGTTGTTATTGTTTTAACCATTATTTTTAAGTAGAGATACAATCAGTTTGAGTTTTTTCAGTGCAATGATAACAATATTTTGCCTTGCTTCTTTTTGAAATTTAAAGCTAGAAGAATTATTCAGGGTAGACCACTGAGTACTGTATGTTTACTTGGCATGTGAAAATGACCTCATTTAGATCTTGATAACTAATATTTTTGATGAGGAAATTGACTTATTATGATTTAAAGAACTTGGTTATAAATCCTTTTCCAGTCTCTATTAGTCTTGAAAATTGAGCCCTTCTTGTAATGGTGACTTTGTCATAACAAACACGACTAAATTGACCACTGGTGCAGTGTGAGTTTCAGCCAGGACAAGCTAGAATTCAGATTTTATATTATTGGAAAGTGAAAATTGAGAACAAGAATGAGGACAAAGCCAGGGAGTAAAGGGAAAAGACTAGACTCATTTTGATTCTTGAGTAAATATTATAAAATATGTTTCTCTTCGATATATATACATATACTGTAGCAATTAATATATGGCATCCCCCTAGGGTATGCAAAATAGAACACAGGCTCCCTGTCCTATTAAAAATATCTGAAAATATACTACTGCAAAAATCATTATTATCTACTTATAAAATGAGAAAAACCTAGTCTAAAAAGCTGGGCCTAAGTTAAAACCAGAAGTCAAGCCTTCTTTTACACCTTAAAAAAAAATATTTCATTGATTCCTCAGTGAGTGCTACTTAAGCCCAGTTTCTATTCGCATGTCCCTGAAGAAGAGAACATCGAAGAAAAGTCTGTTCCAAGAAGCTGGGTTTTTGAAGCCATAACACCTTGGCATTTCATGCAAGAACTTACATATATCTGAAGCCCTGAGGAGCTGCACAGGAAAGAAATCTCTAGTATTTATTATTGGTTAAAATGGCAAACATCTCCAAGTAACAAAATGGAAATGCAAAGACACAATTTAGCACAAACATTTCTGGCCTACCCTCAGAATAAATGCTCAGATTCAAGAATCAATAGCCTTTTTGTGTGGATGAAAAGAATTAAAGCAAAACATTAGACCTGATCACCTATCAATGTGTCCCTAAAGGAATAAGTGGGATGGCAAAAAGGAAAAAAAGATTTAAGAATTGTTCCTATCAATCTATATGGAACCACCAGCATCATTCTCTAACCATGGAATTTTCATGCTGAAAGAATTCTGAAAAGATTCTCTAACCTCCAACACATATTTTCCACATTTGAAGATACAAAGACTGGTGACACATCTAAGGTCATATAGCCAACAGATGTCAAAGCCAGGACTTGAACTAGGATCTATTCATATCTATGGATATTTTAACCTCCATTGTTTTTCAGGAGCCTAAGTCTCCAGCAAAGTTCAACATTGTCAAAGATAACAAATGTAACCTTTTCTTTTAAGGAGAAACGAACCAAATTAAATCTACTTCCAATCAACAAAATTTGATTCTCTCTCCGCCTTCCTTGCTTGTCCACTCTGATTTTCATAACTTATTACGGATGAAAAAAACTGAAGGATAGTGACCATAGACAAATCTTCAATAAATTTCAAATTATATGTGTGTAGTGTGGCTTCTTATTTTTTATTATAAGTTTATTTTAATTTTATTCATTTACGTACTTATTTTCAAATAGAAATTAAGATGGCATAGAAGTTGCCCATGCAAGGGTTCCATACTCCTCTTGTCAAGCCTCAACATGTGTCAGTCAAAGCTTAATATAATAATAAGGCAATCGGGTAGTTTTCCTTCTTGGTTTCATCTGATAACCTTCCTTGGTGACCAGTCACTGCTGTGAAGATTCCAAGATAAGATGGAAAGGTGAAGTCACCGTTACCACGTGATGCAGTTATTCAGTAAATCACAAACAAACTGCTTGTTTCATTCACAATGTTTATATTGATACAGAAATGACCCAAATAAGAGAATATGGATCATTTATTTCTAAGGTGTATTCCTAGGTGTTACATAACAATTTTAGGGCTTCTTAAGTGACATGATTTTCCCAAGTCTCTAAGCAATTTCAAGCTCTAAAATAACCAACCAGTTCTAAGGAAACTTCTTTCTCTGTCTACTTTTCCAATTTTATGCTTTGGTCACTCAAGCTATTGTCAATGAAAATTTAGAATATAAAAGGGAAAAAGAGAAGATACAAGGTATTCTTTCTGGCATTTAAAATAAAAAGTCAGCATCCCCTCTGCTCTATAAGCTCAAAGTGTCCCATTCGATGGCATCTTTTCAAATGGCCTGAAATGTATTCCTCACTTCCTTTGATTTATCCCCCTATTTGGCCCCTGCAGCAAAGTATCATTTTTTTTCCTTCTGCCCTCTGTCTTCTATATTTCATTTCAGGTGTCTATCGAGGCAACGAAAGATAAAGCTCTCTGCTTTCCCTTGCACTAAAGTTCTATATGGAATCAGTTCACCTGTCTGTCACTCCTCATTAAATTCTTACCCTCTTCATTCACATCCTGATCTTTGCAAATGAACATTTGCTTAATAAATGTTCCCAAGACTAACAGTGCAGAGTGAAAATCCCACACAGCAGTAAATTATTAACTCAGTCACAGAGGGAGTGCCACATATGACTTTTCAGAATGAGTTATTATGTGGATCATCATGTAATTATGAATTTTTCAGGCCATGATAGAGGAAAATTGAATATTTAATATTTTATGGACATATTCTACACTGAGGACATCTTTCAAAATTTTATGATAATTTTTAGAGTGAGCGAAGAGCAGAACAAAAGTTACAAAATAATTGCAAACTTGAATATTTAATCACTAGGGACATTGTTGGTTATTTCTCAAATTATATAATGCAACCAAGGCTGTGAACTTTTAATCATAGTATATTCAAATAGGAAAAAATGCACTAAAAGCTATCTATAAATATGTTTTGGTTGTTTAAGAAATAAGAATACAGAGCTTAATGTTGTCAAATTGAGATCTTAGGGTATATTCATATGAAAGGCAATCAACTGATTTGTTCTGAATGAGCTATTGCTGAACAAAAACTTTTTTAAATGAACCATTTTAAAATGTTCAAAATCACACCAAAGAGTAAATGCTAAAATATCTTAAAACTCATGACTAAAACTAAAACAGAAAAATGAAATTGGTTTTATCAAAAACTTAACAACTACCAGACATATTTTATAGCTCTGATGAAAAAAATTTAAATAAAAAATTAAAAGATAATTTTATGCCAAATAAACAAGATTTTGTTATGAATTGCCATAAGCCTTACACAGATTCTTGCATTCATATTATAGCATAATATTTAGCTCTTCAATTACCACTCATGTGTTAACTTTGAAAATTAGAGTATTTAGGGATTCCAAATTATTTAATAGGTTCTCCCGGTTGCTGAAGAGGTTCATTTCTCAGTGCTAACACAATAAGCTTTGAGAACATCTGAATATTTGAACATCAGCATTGCCTAGTCCTAGCTCCCAAAGGTTCAGGATTGACCTGAAGTGAAGGTGGACACTGATATTTTTAAAAACTTTTCAACTTATTTTAATTTTCAGCCATGGTTTGGAATCACTGATATAGACAAAGCTGTCATCCAGTTTCCAGAAGTCAAAACTTAATATATACTTCTAAAATCCCAAAGATTCAACCTTTTGAGTATACTGAAAATATAAGCACTAAAGATACAGAGCTGACCAGTAAACAGTCCTGGCTATCAAATTTCACATAATCTACTGAAATACAGACATAAATAACTGCAATTTGGTGCAGCTACTATCAGAGAGGTATGTGCCAAGTGATACAGCAGTGGAGGAGAACACCAATATTCGAGGTGTCAAATGGAATTTTATGAACATGAAATTTGACTAAAAAAAATATGACTATACTGTTTCTTGTATTCATTCATTCATTCTTTTGTTCCCTCATTCAATTATTTATTCAACAAACACTAATTAAATGATTGCTATTTTCCAAGTATTGTTTTGTTTTTCTCATAGACTATGGAAGGTAATTGAAAATAAGGAGCCTGTATCTGTTAGCTATTGCTGTATAACAAACTACAACAAAATTCAAGTGACTTAAAACTACAACTATTTATTTGCTCGTAGTTCATCAATTTTATCAGAAAAGCTGTCTGAGTTATTTCATAATCTCTTAAGATTTTTGAAGAAATTAAGATTTGACAACAACAATGCCTAGACTTGCCTGAGAAGCTGAATGTTTAGTGAAGTGAATCCTTCCTTTAAAAAAAAAAAAAAAAAAGGCATATTTATACACTGTGGAAAGCTTGAGGGTAAAACAACAGAGTAGACTATCAAAATGGGGACACCAACTTTCTGTTCATTCTTCAGCATTGCTTCCCGGCCCTGTAACTAAGAGACAGGGATCAGTTATTCCGTTTCCCCTGAGAACTTCCCAATTGTAGACCGCATTTTTGCTCTCTAGAAGTGGGGTAAAAGAATCTCATGAAATAATATTGGTCTACGGAGTGGTGATAAGGCAACAGGATCCCCACCACAGTGTGGATTGTCAGAGCTCTCCCACTTTCCTGTGGGTGCTGGAACTTCCGCAAGAAGACTGGAGATGGGGGACAAGACTTTGTACTTCGATAGCTGGATCAACAGGGACAGAGTACTGAACATTTGAGGCCATGGTTTGTTTGTTTTAGTATTTTATTTTACTATCCTTTTTGTTTATTTGCTTGCTTATTTGTATGCTTGTTTTAAAATCTCTGAACTTAGAAAGAAATTCTGCTACGTCGTAGACTCACTTATATGTTAGAAAGCTACGTAGAGTTATTCAGGATGAGGAAAGTAATAAATACATTCCGATAACTCTCCTAAACTTGGCTTTCTGGGTTTTTATTTTATTGTGGTAAGAACATTTAACATGAGATGTGCTCTCAAATGTTTAAGTGTACAACACAGTATTGTCAGCTACAGGTACTACGTTGCACAGCAGATATCTAGAGCATATCTTGCATAACTGAAGCTTTATACACCTTGAATAGCAACTCACTATTTCCTCCTCCCCCCACCCCCAACTCCCTGGCAACCACTATTCTACTCTCTGTTCTAATGAGCTTAACTATTTTAGAGACATCATACAAGGATACAATATTTGCCCTTCTGTGACTGGCTTACTTCACTTAGCACAATGTCCTCAAGGCTTATCCACGTTGTTGCATATGGCAAAATTTCTCTCTTTTTTTAAAGCTGAGTAATAGTTGTGTGTGTGTGTATGTGTGTGTATGTATCACACATTTTCTTTATCCATTCATCCATCAGTGGACATTTAGTTTATTTCCATGTCTTGGCTATTATGAATATAGCTGCAATGATCACATAAATGCAGATGTCTCCTCAAGATTCTGATTTCAATTCTTTTGAATAAATACCCAGAAGTAGAATAGCTGAATAATATGGTAGATTTAGTTTTAACTTTTTGAGGGACCTCTTTAGACTTTTCAACAGATGCACTACTTTATATTCCCACTGACAGTATACAAGAGTTCTGATTTCTCCACATCATTCCAATACCAATATTTTTAATCAGAAGTCAAAACTATGGAAAACAATATAACTTAGTACAATCTCGGTGAAGAAAACTCCCAAACATTTAGAAGAAAAAATAAGACTTGCATTACTGGCAGGATCAATCATGTATCTAATGAGAAGACTAAAATCTGTAAACATGACAGTTCTTCCCAAACCTATTATACATTTAATGCATTTCCAGTCACAGTGGAAATTTTTAGAAACCAAATTTGACAAACTATCCTGAAATTCTCCTGGTAAAGTATTTAAAATATTACTAAAAGAAGCAGAAAACTGGGAATATGGGTGGTTTTTTCTTTATTTTATGAAAGCTTTTGTGCTTTTTTAAGAAAATTATGATAAAAATGTACTTTAATTTGTGAATATTTGATCATCAGATGTTCAAATATTATTAAATCCTTAATACATACAAATGCATTGTTGAACTAAACAGAATAATATTTTCCTATTCATGAATCTTTTAAAAATGGATTCACTCAGTGCTAACTTTGAAACAGGGACTGTGCTGTTTCTGAGGATTTAAGATAAACAAGATATGGCTCCTGCTTTCAAGAGAGTTCGCAATCCTGTGTGAAGACAGGGAAGGAAATACATGGCATTCTCAATGCTAGCACAAAGGTACTCACAGGGCCCTATGGAACCACAGAGGAGGAATCGGCATTGAGCTGGGACAAAACAGGTAAGAAGGTGGATTTAAAAAGGGAACATTTAACTGATGAGACTGAAGAAGTAGTCAAGTATCAAGGACTCTGTCCTTTTCTCCACTTAAGCATCAGACACTGAGGAGGCTGACAACCCATCAAACTCCCTAATCCTCGACAGCTCTATTTCTGGAATGACTGTTTACCTCTAACAGAAATGTTCACAGGTATTCATCCCTCTAATGCATGTCCATCAGTGTAGGTAGAGTTGGATCCAAAATAACACTTAGAACTTAGGGCATAAATCAATTTTTTAAAATCAGTATTTACTGGCGAAATCTTATTTTATAAAAGTGCTGACTCATTCATCTTTCTTTTAATCATCTAGTCATCAAGTTGAAGACACCTAATGACCACCAAGCAAACTGAATTTAGAAAGCCATAAGATGTTGAAACACTGCAAGCACCAGCTCAAGCATTACTTTCGGACTGACACAAAAATCCCTTTCTTACCTTGCCCATGGTGTTTCAACCAGACCTTCTGAACCGCAACCGAGTCAGCCTGTACATAAGAGGAGAGAACCAGCCATACATCTGAAGTCTCTGTGTTCTTTTTCAGCAGACGGCCAATTATGGTGTACAGAGCAGCCGCTTTTCATTGTAATGACTGAAGATCACCAGAGTCAAAGAGAAGGAAAAAATGGAAGACAAGAGTAAGTGTTACAGAAGTGAGGGTGCTGCTGATAACAGGAAAGGAACCAAAAGAGCAAAGAAAAGAGGGCTGCAGATAGCTGAACCCCACTCCCCCACTAGAATCCAGGCCAGTAGTCATGGCACACATGGAGCATGATAGTCAAGATTGGCTCAGAGACCAGCCCAATAAAGCATCAAGGCCAGAAAGTAGGTTTTGGTGAAATGGGTCTCATTATCAGGCAAGCACCAGACTGATTAACCTGTCTGATCCCAAACTTTGCCCTCTAAGCACATTTTCTAAGTAATCTCAAGGTCAATAAGGATCTATCCATCCCCCTACTCAACCCCAGGCTGCATCTAGAAAAATTCATAGCTAGTACTTTTAAAATTTTTTTATTGGAGAAAGAGAAAGCTTGCTGACACTTAGTAAAGTCAAGAAACCCTCTGGAGATTGTTACTCTTCTTATTGCTGCAAGCATTTGATATTCATTTTGTATATCATGCACTAGCACTAGAAGCAGAGCCATCTTTCTCTTCAGTTTATAGACTCAGCCTGAATTCTTGACAGCGCCCACATGTAAGTTACTTCAGAAATTATTATGGAGCACTTCTCCTGGGTCAGAAAGTCTGCTGGGGATACACAGAATGTACAAAGCAGAGTCTTTGTCTTGGTGGATCATCTAGACAAACAAAAAGGCAATGACAACACCTTTGGTTTAGGGCACAAAAAAGGGGACTCTAACCCTGTTCTATGAGATCAAGGGAGGCTTCCAAGAGGATGAGCTACAACATCCAGGTGAAGAACAGTGGAAGAAGCTTTAAGACAGGAATGCAATCAAGGGGGCAGAGCACGTGGTCCACTCAGGGAATTTGAGGCAGGTCAAAATGGTTGGATCAGAAGGCATGAGAAGGAGGGCAGTAACACATGAGGATGGAGAGATAGAGACAAGATCATGAAACCATTTAAGTCTGAATGTTATTTTTAAGCCAAAAGAAAACCATTAGAGGGTTCTAAGGAAAGAGAGATGTGACTCTCAATATTTATTTCAGAGAACGGATTGCTGGTTGCCAGGGTTGGGAGGTTGGAGGGGTGGGCAAAATAGGTGAACGTGGTCAAAAAGTATGAACTTTCAGTTATAAGATAAATAAGTCCCATGGATATAATGTAAAGCATGGTGACTATGGTTAAAAATACTGCATTGTATATTTGAAAGCTTATAAAAGAGTAGATCTTACAAGATTTCATTGCAAGAAAAAATATTTAACTATGTGTAGTGATGAATGTTAACTAATCTCATTATAATAATCACTTCATTATATTCACAAAACATTGTTTTAAAATATACATATATTAAACAATATATATACATATATTAAAATATTTTCACAATATATACATATATTAAAACTAACATGACCTTATATGTCAATGATAACCTAATTAAGAAAAAAATTTAAGTTATTTCCGCAAGAAATTGGATCTAAATAATATGATACAAATAAATTGGCAAAATCAATTATCTGATTAATTTCCAGAATTCACTGTGCCCAACTTGGTAAAGAGACCCAAAATTTCCTGCCTTCACTTCCAGCTCAGATCTTCTGAGTTTCAATTACTTAACTTTTTTAGAGAGTATGCTTTTTAAAAATCAGCACATTTGTCAAGTCCTCACCGGAGAAGTTGAGCAGCATTAGTTCTGTATTAGCTGCCTTCACAGTGCTGGGTCCTCAGCCTGAGGCCCGTCACCACCAACCACAGTGTGGATTAAAACCAAGCAATTCACACCCTACTCATAATTGATCATGAACTTCAGCATCAGAAAGCTTTAGGCATTGGCATTTTGGGACCTGCATGATTGATTGTAGTAGATGTCATGCCCACTTTAATGACACCCAGTAAAAGTAACAAGGTGGGTCTCATCTCTTCCTTTTAATTCATGGAGCTAAAAAAGAAATATTGTACCAGACACTTGTTAAAAACGGCAAGGAGGACTTTATTCAAGACAATTGCCATAGAGGTCAAAATTATTGCAATAGATAAGAGAGACCGAACTCAACTCTGCTGAAGTAGAAGGCAGGATTTTTTAACCCCAAGGTGGGCTAATGGAAAAGCACTGAAGGACTTTTACGTGGGAGATGGGTCCATGTGATCAGGCCATCCAGGTTTGCTAACTGGCCTTTAATGAGATAAGGCTACATTCCCACGAGACTGGGACGTAGGGGTGCTATCTCCTGCCAATGATTATATTTCAAAGAGCTAGATCCCAGGTCCTTGAGAAAGACTTTTTTGGGTTGTGGAAGATTTCGTCTTAAAGGGGCAAAGAATTGACCCTGTGAGTTTTCTAAAGTAAAGGCTGTAAGAAAAGGGAGATTGGGGCCTAGAGTCAGGATGACATCTGTTTAAAGTTCAGTCAAGCTGAAGACAACAGTCCTGTTCAAAAAGCACTTCAAGTATGATGAGCAATTATACTCTTGAGACAGCATGTATAGAGGGAAGTATTGTAGTTCTTAGGTGAGTAGAATAATTCAGCCTCTCAGACTGGAGTTATAACGCTGCGTGAGACATGTTATAATTGCCAAGGCCTGTGCTGCCTGACTGCTTTTTGCTTACGAGGAGCCTCGCTCTGTGCTGGTTTCACCTGAGATACCCATGGCAATGCAAAAAACAGAGATAGTATTGGCCAATGTCCATGCTGACAGCCTACCTCCCTTTAAAAGATACGTGGCTATTTACTTTTGCCTTGGCCGATACACAAGCTATCTTGCCTATAAAGCTTATTAAAGCGCATGTGCCGGAATGCCTTCAAACTGCCCCAAATCAACTCACTTTACTTCTTCCAAGGCTTACCTACTTGTCTATTTACTCAGAAATATTTATGCGCCAGTCTCTGTGCTAGGCACTAGATGAACCACACACTCTCTCCCAAAACAGGCATAAACTGTGCGCTGTATCTACAAAACCCACTACCTTTCAGTGATCATAGCTAGCACAATGTTAATATAATAATAAATATTTATTACATATTTCTGACAAGCCCTATGCCAAGTACTTTGCATCATGTATGTTACCTGTGTCCATAACAGCTCTATGAGTTCAGTACTATCACTATCAAATTGCTATTTTACAGATGAGAAACCTGAGTCTCAGGGTGGTGCAGTTAATTATCCAAGATTAAGTGACTATCAACAGATAGAATAGGAACTTGGACCCAGGTCTATGTCACTCTAAGCCTGGCCTCCAACTCATTCATTATGATCCTGCCGAATACATACAGAGCATCACGTACCTCCTTCATCCACTGCACGGAAGTTCAGCAAGCACATAGCAAGCCCTCTAATTGTTTAGAATCCATACTGTTAGAGGAAATGTCTGTTTCTGGGTAGAGAGGGCAAGAGATGGTCTCTAAGATGTCAGTAGCACACCATGTATAACGCTAAAATTCAATCAAAGTGCTCCCAAAGCACCAGCAAGACATGCGGTTAGATGAAACCGGCAGATCCCTGCCCTGGAGATCACATTCATCAGTGCCACATGCCCTCAAATTTGGACCATAATCACAATTTCTTTTATAGCCATCATATCACCTCCACTATTATTTATTTAAAATTTATCTTTAAGTTGACCTACTTTATATCATCACAAAGAATGGAGGAAAAAGATTTAATTATTGTCATTAAAATAAAAATAACACCATTAAAATGTAAATATTCTGTACAGTGTTTATCTCAAGTGCCACTGTGAGAAGGACTGCTTGTCCTTGGTCTTCCTCTGGATTCTCCACTCTGGGCCACATTCTACAGCTTCCTGGCCCAGATTTCACTCTGGAAAAATGTCCTAGATTTTTCTTACTCTCTTCCACCCTCCGTCTACCTGTCACCCCCTTGCATACATTCATGAGTGTTCAAAGCCCCGTTTACTCACAGCCTTCACAGGTAACTCACAAAATAATCTGATAAAGTAATTCTCTTTGGAGGGTGTTTATAGAGTAAAAACCATCAATAATTAGGAATTTCAATGAGCCTAGCACAGGACAAATGCCTTCCATGTATTATTCTCTAATCTTCACAACGATCTGATGAGGAAGATACTATTATCTTCTTTTTATACATAGGGAGACCGAAGCTTGCATTATGACTGTAAAGGGAGGTTAAATAATTTGCCTAAGGCCCCAAGCTAGTAACCTGTGGGTCTGTGTGCCTCCAAAGTCTAAATCCTCTTACATACTAAGTTGATTAAATTTCTATACTCTTGTTAGTGGCAGTCCTACGTTAAGGCCTACGTTGTATCTCACAAAAGAATTGACCTCCCCACTCCACCCACCCACCAGCACCACCACCCTCCCCTGCAGTTCATCTGCCACATGATCACCACACACACACACACACACACACACACACACTTAAAAACCTTCAATGAAAATTAAAAATAAAAATAAACTATTTTGCTTAAGATTATAGGATAGAAAAAGAAAAACCCCCTCCGATGTCGGGATGGCTTAGCTTCCCACTGCCTACAACAGGATAAAATTCAAACTTCTTATAGTATTCAAGGCTCATCACAACCTGGCCACAGGCCACAGCCTGATTCCCCTGAGCCCCTTCCCTCTCACCTCACAGCCACATTAGATCTCACCCTTCACTCAACAGGTCACGCTCTCCTGCAGCTGTGCAAAAAGACAGCCAAGAATGCAGCAAGGTCAAAGTAAAGGCACGGGCTTGGGAGTAGGTATACCTGTTTGAACCCCCAAACTGGGAGTCATTTAACCTCTCAGGGTCTCCTCTGTTTTCTCCCAAACAAAACAAAACAAAGGGAAAACACCAGTGATAATGTCTCCCTTGTAAGAACAGGGCTAGATTATATGTCTAAAGCATGCCACACAATGTGAGGCACTTTACACAGCAACCAACATCTGGCAAGTCTTCAAATAAAGTACTGTGATGTCTGTGTCCATGTTGCTCCCTCAAAAATTGCCTGGAATTATTTTTTCTTCTTACCTTGATAAATGCTTATTCATTCTTCATGCTCAAATGTCATTTTCTTTCTATGAAACCTTTTCTGATTTCTTCAAATACCATTAATTCCTCCTTCCTCTGCCTTTCCTTAACACTCAGCAGCCACCACAACTTTACTTTAAGTTGGCTTTTAATCATCTGTCACTTGATTCTCTCTTCCATAAGATCATAAACTCTTTAAGAACCTGTATATCTACCAAGTGCAATAGTTAGCACGTAGTAACTGACGGCTGTTTGCTGACTGACTTAACGTGTTCCATCCTCCCAGACATCATTTATATTTAAACAATGCTAAAAATTAAACTGAAATTTCAGACACTGAAGCAGAGCAGTGAGGCAGTGCGTGGAAGGTGAGACCTTCCTCCGAAATCCCCAAACGTTTGTATCCACTTTCTATGCAGAAAAGCCATTTCAGGTCTAGAATCTTTGTCTGCAAGTTAGAATGGTCTTCCCTTAGAAGCATGAAGGACTTTTTGTGACAGGAAAAGATAATGCTTACAAAACCTTTTCACTGTAAACTTTGATTATTATGAACTCTTACAGGAAAGGGACCCTATGGATGCTGGCATGTGGGAGAAACCATCCCCGCCTCCCCGATTCATAATAAATGAATGTTGGAGTAAATCTCTTCATTACTTAGAGAAAGGAATTTGCTCTCCAAAGTAATCACTGTCTCTTCAGCCGCAAAGCCCCAAAGACTTCACTTCCTGAACATTCTCTCTAATGAGACAGACCTTTGCCGACCATCTTACCATACGGATGACTTCAGCAGGTAGACCCCACTAAAGCTAGCAGCCCAAAGCAAACACACAGCAACACTGCCTGGAAGCCTGTGGGTGGCCTTGGCTGGTGAAAGCCCATCCTCCAAGCAACTGAGGCAGGAGCCCATTAAAGGTGTTAATTTTACATGATGTGGCATGGCAAGTTTATAAATAAGTAACAAATGAACATTCCCCATGGTTTCTCTCCTCTGAATTTCTGTGTACCTGCTACAGGCCTGGCAGCAGCAGGAGCTGCTCATACAGCAGATCCAGAACTGCTCTTCAAAAAGTGATGGGGGAGGCATTTCTGTCACCGGGACTGGATAACTTTTAATGCCTACATCACTGGATCAAGCCACCTTAAAAAAATAAGCAACTAAATCTGTCCTCTGTGGTTGGATGTACTCGATTTAAGATTATCATCATAAGCTCCGAGAACAAAACACAAATGTTAGAGTTTCAGAAAAATGTACTGTAGGGGATCATTAGTAAAAAATACTGTTTAAAATATATAACATATGTAACTATTAAATGCATAAAAATTCCATGTACCAAGAGGCAAAACATGATGAAAGTTGTTGAATATTTTAAGTACTTATATTGCTGCATAAAATGGTTCTGTGTGGTAGAATTTTCTATTGCAGGAGATTTATGAAATTTTGTCAAAGTGGTAGATCATGCTGAAGTCAGGGGAAATACTAGCACATTTTAGGTTGCTTTCTATTTTTAATTAAGTTTGAAACTGCATCTTTGCACTTGTGAGTGTGCATATAAATATGTGTAAGTGCAGATGTGATTAACAATAATGCCGATCTATGCAGACATTCAAATTTACTCTCAAAATGACCCCCTCCCACTGCAGAAAAAATTACTTAATTGAGGCTGAGTTTGTGTAATCACAATGAACTGAATGTAGAATGGCAAAATTCAACCAGCATGGTTCACCTCACTCATTTTAACAGCCTCAGAGGCAGAAATTAAACAAGCCCTATAGGGTCCTGACCTAAATTCCCAATCTGGAGATGAGCCAGGACAAATAAATGTTTTGGTACTTGTCATATTTGCCATGTCAGTAAAGATGGAGACTGACTAAGCTTGGGTAGTTGGCTAAAATCCATCTACTACTAATTGCAAGGGAGTAAGATTAAGGCAAAAGTTCAAAGGCACACTTGAGAATTAACTGGGGTCTAAGTTACTCAGGGTCCAAAATACTAAGCAAGTATTAACAAAGATGGAGTCAAGGACAAATAACCAGGTCAGAAGCACAGCAATGAAAGTCTTAAAGGAAGGCAGAGAGAGAGAGAAAATGAATGCAAGCAGTAGACTTTCTAGACACAACTCACAATTTTTCACCATAAGTTCCCCTCCATCCCTACCCCACTTCCCACCACCATTCTTCTGGATCAAGCTCTCCTTTGAATTTCCATTGCACCTGGAGCTTATGCCATACGATTCATCCTGTCTTGTTCATGCTGTTTTATATGTGTTCATTTTCAACCTAACTAGATTTAAATTCTATCTAGAGGTCAGTAACTATATCTCATATATCTGTATTTTCCCTAGAGCCTAGCACAGCTTTATGCTTGTTATAAGTTTCAGCTGTTGTTCATTAGTTAAGTCAATATCAAGTCATTTTTGCCCTCCAGCAAGGATTGATAGCAAGTGCCATCCATCCTTCATCCATCACGTTGCACCTAACACCTGTTCCAATATTCTTACAAAACATATAAACATATACTCTAAAATACATGAAGATATTTTTCTATTTATTAAATGCTTTCTTCTGTAATATTTTTTACAAAACCATACAGACAGATCCAACTCATTCTTTTAATAGCTGAATAAAATTCCATTGTGTGGTTGTACCACAATTTATTCAGTTATTCTCTTGTTTCCATTACAACGTGATAACCAATATTACAGTAAATAAGTTTATCTATGTCATTTTGTACTTATGCTTTTATTTCTTTATAGATTGTCAGAGTTAGACTGCAGAGTTAAAAAGTTATTTTGCAAAATTTAATTATTAAAGACAATTAAAGATAACTTACTTTTCAAAGATATTTACTAAATCATTCTCCCACCATTAATGTATTTGAATGTCTGTTTCCTCACACGTTTGACAGCACCAAGGATTATCAACTATTTTAATATTTACCAAGACAATGGGATTAAGATCGGGGTTAGAGCAAAAAATGTTATCTCACAATTTTGTTGCATTGCATTTCTCTGACTGCTACTGAAGTTAAGTCTCTTCATTGTCATTTGCATTTCTGCTTGTAATAAATGTTTTTCATAGTTTTTGCTCTTTTTTAAATCTTATATGTTTATATCTTGTAAATTCCTTGAAGATAATGACTGTACCTTAGAGCCTATCTCCCAAGCCCTTCTTGCTAGCATCACAGGCATAGTATATAATAACGTGTCTATTGAGGAACTTCAATAAATATATTCACAACTTCAACCAACATCAGTCAAAAGTGGTTTGGTCACATGCTTAGAATGACCAGGCAAATCTTCATTTGCAGAGTAGAGCATTCGGTATCCTAAAATGTCTGCTGGATCAAGTAAGGCATTTCCCTTTTAGTTCGAATTTGGCTTCCAGTAATGCCTACCCTTAGCTCCAGCCTCACCCCTGCTTAGTTCCAATATAGAGAGTATTCACAGAATGCATTAGAGCTCAAAGGTATAGTATGACTGTAAAGATATTTGAGAGAAAAAAATAAGGGAAGGGACTAAAAAGGAGCTTTTGGTCTGCACATACACCGACAGAGCAGTGTTTTAATTATAGCGCAAATCTGCCCACTGTATGGTACGTAGACTCTGTCTTTGCTGACGTAACAAAGGCAGAACATTAAAATGCACACAAAGACATATTAGAGAAATAAATAAATGCAGCAAACACTTACACTGTGAATATCAAAAAGGAAGCTAATATTGTGCAGTGGCGAGGGAAGTTAGAAAATCTTCATTCTAGCAAAATTCACAAACATTTCAGGGATTTAGGGAATCATCCAGTTTGAGGTAAAATGTAGAATGTCTATTTTAATGAGGTAAGACAGTAACCAAGAAACTTAGAATGTGGCTGTAAGAGATATTCTATTATGGTTTGGAAAGGAAAAGAATTGGTGGATAGATAAGCAAAGATACTCTGAAGAAAGATTTTGAAGTTTGAGATGGGTCAGATAAGGCTTATACATCCCATCCATTAAGGTCTGGGTCACTATTGTGGAGGCTGTTATTTTCATCCCCAGGTTATGGTGCCACCTGCATCTCTGCCATTAATTTCTCTCTGAATGGGTCTGTAAGGAACTCTATGAACCTTGTGACAGAAAACCAAAACTGCAGTAAAATACCATTGTGAATTAGGTACAATTGACTAATCAAGGTATTCCAAATGAAAGAATCCTTTAATTGATTAAGTTATAGTTATAGTAAAGGGTTGAGGTAGAGACTCCATAGAATGGGATATAGCAAATAAAAAATCATATTTTCAAGAAAAGTTTAATAATACAAGGAAAATGCTCATGCTATGTGTAGTTTTAAAAGGCAGGATATAAAGCTATGTATGCATTCTGACTTCATTTAAGTAAAAGACACACACATATATTTTGTATATAAAAGTAAAGATTTTTTTTAATACCACAAAATGTCAACAGTGGTTAGCTCAGTGGAACTTGCCAGTAATTTTTCTTTTCTTCTTTATATTTTGCTGTATTTTACAAATAATTTTAATTGAGCATTTGTTATTTTTTTACATCAGCAAAATTTATTTTTTAAAAAATATCCTTTTATGGTATTATGTTTTTTACTGAATCTTGGCTAATATGATTATCAGTCCTGTTTTTATTTTCTCTCAACTAATTAATCTAAAGTCAAATTTCTCCTCAACCCACTCTCATTGCTACAGTTTCCTCCGTGGTCTTGGCTATCTCGGTGTGGGAGGAAATGGCATTCTACCATTCTTCGTTCCCAACATTTCTATACTGTTTCATAAAGATAAAGTGAAAAAGGAGTAAAAGAAATAATAAAAGTTGCTTTCAGATTTAAGTCTAACTACTATACATCTGTCTTTACCCATGAGAAAGTTTCATATGAGAAAGGAAGTTTGAAAGATTTTTAAGCAATTATTGACAAACATGGTTTTGACAGTTTTGGGTTTTGAGAAACAGAGAGAGGGAATGAGATTATATTTCAAAATGCTTTTGCATGCCTTAATACAATATTAAATTAAAAAATGAACAAAGGCTTTAATTAGAAATATATAGCGAGATTTTATCACATGGAAAATTTGTGTTGTGTTCATATTGTCTATGTGATTTTGTGGGACATTATTATTATTATTATTATTATTATTTAGATTAGATGACATGGTGAAATTTATCACCTTATAATGGTTTTTCTGCTTGCCACACTCGCAGCATGACACAGGAAAAATGGACAGATTATTGACTGTAGCACAGGAATACTGAATTTTTATCTCAATAGTTATGAATTCTGACTCACTAGTAGGAAAGAAAGGGAGGTAGGATAAAGTTGTGTTTTTTTCCCTCATCTACACTAACACAAAAATGGGTCTTACTGCCATAAATTTTGCTTCTGTGGAAAACTTTTAGACACAGGAATAAATCCAGGTCTTCTTGGCTCTTTTTCAAAGGATCATCAGGATGTGTGTGTGTTTGATCTATGGGAATAGCTAGTAAAGGGTAGAACCAGAATGTGAGGTGGGCATTCTGACTCCAGGAAACTGGCCTGTGAATAATTGGCCCAATTTGCCTCTAATAATAGAAATCTGAGGCATATCTTTCTTTTACTAAGCCTTGGAAACTATAGAATTTGACTTTAATTTAGAGAACAAGGCCACAAAACACAATATTACTTTGCACATAGTTTGTGCTCAGTAAATATTTACTAATTATTTGATAGTAGTGGATCTTTTGGCCTGACTAGCCCTGGTATTGCTTTAACTCTCTGCTCTGTCCATGTAGCTGTTACTATGTAAGAGCTATCATGAATTAAAGAGCAACACTTTAAAAAGGCAGGGTCGGCCTACGGCCAAGAGTCAAGCCATATGTAAAATACGGGGTAAAACCCTTGTAATTCAGCTCTCTCAAGAATATATGTTTGCTTTTTAGCCAACATAATACAACTCCACTTCAACTACATTTTCCCCCCATCATGATAGCTGACATTTTTTAATCCCTCTTTTCTTATAAATTGCTTAGATGTGTCTGTTTAAGGCCACTTGACTTCACGGTCCGTTCAAGATGCAGTTCAAAGACACTCACCTAATCTATTTCTTCTAAACAATGAACGTAGTTTGACTGTAGAAAAAGAAATATTGAAGAATCTTCTAGAGAGGCTTTGAACACTCCCAGGGAAAGGGCACGTTCAAGGAATGGTTAAGTACTTTGAAAACGCAAAGGAGCTTTGTAGCTAGGGGTGACCTTGTCACCTCTCAACAGCTTTTTGCAAACAAAATCTTTCAAGCTTCATCTAAAAGACTAGCGAGCAACAATTTGAAGAATGAGGTTTTCCTCTGTGTCAGATTATAGAGCTCAGCAGTTCTAACCTTTTTGTTCTATTATATTTGTGATCTAAATAAGGAATTATTTATTATCAGAAAATGGTAGTATTCAGATCACAAGCCTTCTCAGAGCACTGACTTTGATCTCTAACCATATGTGGAGATTTAGGGAAAAGAATGTTACCTGTTTGAGAGAATCCTAAACTCCACTTAGAAGCTGCCTCTCAAGGCAGAAGGCACTTGAGGCTCAGTCATTGAAATGAACCTATCTTACAACATCTTGATCTTGATTTGTTGTCATAATGCATGTTTTCCCCGTACCTTGAAGTTTCATTTTCCCATGTGGACGGGATTTCTTCTCCATATCAAGAAACAAATAGATTCATTAAAATTTTATTTCAATGTGAATTTTTGACAAAATTATCAAGCGATTAGTTTAGTTCTTCCATTAATGTTTTCTAGTGATAGTCTAGGGAGTATGGATGGTACAACAGAAGAAAGACTCCTGTGAATGTACATGTTACATATTGCTTTGCCCTTCCCCACATGGAAACGGGGTGTCATTGCTAAAACTGACGATGTATAAAATCTTGAATAAGGTAGCTGGGAAATTTGTCATTTAAAAGCAACATTTAATAGTCTCCGAATACTGTATTGGGGGCAGACTATTCTTTGAGTCCTGGGAAAATTATCCAAATAGTCCTTTCAGTTTTCAAATGTAAAGCAAAGATGCACTTCTGAAATGGAGATATTTGGGACTAGTGGCTACAACAAGCTAAGCTGCTGCAGGTGGTGATATAGAGTTGCCTCCAGCGTAGACAGCATTGGATATCTGTAAGTCAAGTTTCCTTCAGAGAAATGTTCACTTTCGTAAGACGGGTTGAGTCTTCTCGGTGTCTGTTCCAGGAGTCTGGGAGGGGCAGAGGTAAAATGGGAGAAGGAGGGGGAGAATGGGAGAGGGATAGGAAGAAGATGAAAGAGAGTCAGTATCTGTCTGGAAATCTGCATTTGTGGGTCCAAGGCTGAAGGAGGAACTGTTTTCAGAGGAGGCTGTGAGATGTGGGGAAATGTAGAAATGTTTTGAGTATCTGTACTGGGAAGCAGGGCCCCAAATCATTATAATTTCACCATTGACAGAAATGTGACCTCGTTTAAATATGCTGATACTTTATTCTCACGAGTTGATGAAACTTCTACATACATGTTACACGCCGAAGAAATAAAAGATTCCCATTTTTACAGCCTGTTTTACCAAATTAATATTTGACCTGTCAGTGGAGAAGAAAGCATGGTAGTTTTGCATTAATATGCTGTAGGTTACATTTAGTCCAAAGTTTTAGTTGATTTCATTAAGCAGATTTTTAAGTTGCAAAATATGTTTTAAAATATTGCTTGAGTTAAGGTTCTCATTACCTAATGATTATTCTATAATTAGAAAAGGATATACTCTTATTTATAGAAAAGGATATACTCTTATTTGAAGTTACTCAGCTATTCAATAAATATTTATTGATTCCCTGCAATGTTTCTGCAAACATTCTAGATAAGGCCTGCCCTTCAGGAGCTCACACTTCCTTTGGCAGGTAGAAATGTGCACAGATAATTGCAAGACAGTATGTATAACATCATAAGTAAGATAATCACGTAGTATCAGGAAGTCCTGAGGAGGCAGGTACTACGTACATGGCCCTGGCTGATGTCATCAGGTGCTTGAGGTGGAGAGTGGTGAGAAGTCAAGGAAGATCTTCCAGAGGTAAGAATGATGAAGTAGCATTAACATGGTAAGGAAACAGGAGCAAGATGTTCTGACATGAAAAATCATGATTGAGGTAGAAGGTTATAAATATGCAAGGTGCGTGGACAAACTAAGCAACTTGGTTCAATTAGGGCATACTGTTTGAGGTCAGAGCCAGAGGAGAAGGTAGGAGGTCTGAACAGAGGCCAACGTGTCTAAGAACGTGGAAATAAACACTAAGCTGTATGGGAGAAAATAATTGCAAAAGAATAGCACATTCCCTGTATGTATGCATAACTGAAATTTTCACTCCTACGGATTTCTGTGCAAGTGTGTATAGAGTATTTATACATGTGGTCTAGACCTGTGCTTTCCGGCACGAAAGCCACTAGCTATACGTGGCTCTTGAGCACTTGAAATGTGGCTAGTATGACTGAGGAACTCAATTTTTAGCTTTACTTATATTTGAGTTAAATTTAAATTTAAAACACATACTCATTTCAATGATTGGAAATATTTTTGAATATCTTTCATACCATTTTGGTAAACTTTTTCAACATAATTTTTGGGAATCTAAATACAGATCAAGTATTTCTCATGAAAATTTAGCATCTGTCTTGAGGTGTGTATTGCATTATACTTCTCTTGGGAAAAATATTAAATATATTTCTATTGTCTAAACTATCATATAGAGTGAAGTCGACATTTTTTCCTTCTGTATTTGAAGAGTTGAAAGAGATTAGACCACAGATAGTTTGTGCCATAGCAAGTCAATGGGAGAGAGGCGATTAACCCACAGTCCTGCTATTCCAGCTCTTTGGCTCATCCTATTGAACTGTGATGCCTTAATAACTCTTAATGGAATCAAATCTCCCCTGAGATATCTTTAAATCTGCATTATTTGGCTAATGTGAATTCCGATGTCTGTGAAGAGATTGGTAGCTGAAGTGATCAATTGTAATTCTCAGGCGATAGGGCCCCTTGTTCTTGACAGGCTGTGAAGGAGGCGCCCAGCACCAGCCGTTCAATCAGATGTGTACTTCCCAATGACCTCTTGAGAAAGAGTGAATAAAATCCAGATTTGCTCTTCTTCTTTTTTTATCTGAAAATTCGCCCACATAAGCTGTATGGCGGCAGAACTAAAACCAGACCCAAGTAGCCTGACTCCCAGGAAGGTTTTACTTTTTTCGACCAATTCTCATTCAAATCCAAGTCACGCCAAAGGCAAAAGGCAAAGGCAAAGAAAAACAAGAATCTAACTTTCTCCAACTTGAGATCTCAACAATAACATTTTGAATAAATTTACCATAAAAGTTATAATTGCACCTACATGTCTTTCCTGCCAGAAGCCAAAAGACTGATAATCAAAACATTAACAGGTTGCACAGCCTGAGCACCGACCAATCAGAATGAACACTGGCAAAGCCAGAAGGGAAATTTGGGCAACCACTTCATCTCCAGGTCCCATTACTCCTTACATCCCACCATGCTTTCTTTAGATTCCTTGCCTAGAGTTCCAGATGACCTCTAGAGAGCTGCACTGAGCCTGCAGCCACTTTGACAAGGGCTCTGCAATCCTTTGCAGCTCTCCCAGATTCCACTGCCCGTGGTTTTGGAGTTGGCAGTCATTGCCCCAGACCTGCAATTTCTGCTTTGGGCTTTCTACTAAACTGCTGATCACACAGAATCATGGCACTGCCTGACCTCAGTACCAGCTTCATGATGACTTTGCTGATGACCGTTCCCCATCTGTCTCATTGAACTCCATCTTCCACCTTCACAGTGGCTGCAAATCTACCTTTGGATGCAGGACTTGAACCCAGTAGCCCTTATGGAGGCCTGTCCCCATCCTTCCAACTCTCTACCCTCCCCATCCCCATACCTCTGTCAGGGCAAATCTCATTCTCTCTCCAGTCTGAGGCTGCCAACATTCTAACAGTACCTCTCAATGTATGAAGACATTTGCTGTGTCCACGTACATTTCTTCTCATTTACCTGTGGGAAAGATAATGGATGGAGATTATATTTCACTTAGTGGTTATTCCCCATATGTTATAGTCCTTCTATATTTGTAATTTGACAAGAAAGAACTATAGTTAATAATATTGTATTGTATATTTGAAAGTTGCTAAAAGAGATCCCAAAATTTCTCATCAAAAGAAAAGAAATTTGTTACTATGTGTGGTGATGATGTTAACTAGACTTACTGTGGTAATAATTTCATAATATATACATATATTGAATTATTATGTTATGCACCTAAAACTAACATAATGTTATATGTCAATTATATCTCTATTTTAAAAATAAATAAATAAAATAAAAAATAATATAATAAAAAAGTAATTTAAAAAAATTTTCTCTGACCTAAGTATCTGTCATAAATAGACTAGATCAACAAAGACTGGATCATGACACATTCATTCTGTGGAATTCTATTAACATATACACTAAGAATAAATGAACTACAGCTACCTTTAGCAACATGGGTCAGTTTCACAAACATAATGTGGCACAAAAGAAGCCAGCCTCAAAACAATACCTTTTGTATGGTTCTATTTCTATAGAATACAAAAACAGCCAAAACTAAACTATAAATTAGAAGTCAAGTAGGGAAGAGGAAGAGGAAAAGAGATTTTGAGGTGGTTCGAGGGAGGATTCTGGAGGCTGGCAGGGTTCCATTTCTTGCCCTGGGTGGTGACTACATGGGAAAGTTAACTTGATGACAATATATTGAACCATATACTTATGATTTGTGCATTTTTTGGTAGGTGTGTTATACCCCAATGAAAAAAAAGTCCAGAAACCCATTTTCTAATAAATAAGAAAATAAAATACATTCAGTATTCAGTGACAAAGGCTAATGTTTCTCCAGTATGAAATAGGTAATGAATATCTGGATTTGATTTGAGAAAACCCATCAACACTTCTGATAGTGCAAGAAATTTCACCATTAGAAATTCAGCCTTTGTGGTTAAGGCAGGATCCTGTTATACGAAAATACTGGTAGAAAGTGTGTCACAGATTATTGGAGGTTAGTTCATCCTTATAACGTAGGGCTTAAGTGTGAGAGCTCTAGAGTCAGAATGCCCAGCTCACGTTCTGATTCTACTACTTACGAGCCGTTCCGGTTATGTTTACTATATAAGAAACCATCCCAAAACTTCATGGCTTAAAAAACAACCATCTGATTCTGCTCACAGGTTCTGTGGATCATAGATTTTTAAAAGTGCTCATCTCAGTGATTCTTTTGCTCTTCATAGCACTGACTAAGATTACTCAGTGATTCTCAGCTGGTAGATGAGCTGGTCTGAGGGGTGGTCTGAGACAGTTTCATTGACGTGTTTAAAACTAGAGATGAAATGACGAAGTCTCAGATTGCCAACCAGAGCATTTACACATAACTTGGCTTTTCAAAATATGACAGCTTCAGGGAAATCAGACATCATACATGGCAGCTCAGGGCTCCAAGACCAAGTGTTTCAGAGATCAAAGCAGAAGCTGCATTGCCTTTTGTGTTCTAGATGCAGAAGCCATGTCATGTCACATCAGCCATATTTTATTACGTGAAATAGTTATAAATCTACCCAGATGCAAAAGGAAGAGATATAGACCCAACCCCTTAATATGAAGAGTTGAAAGTTCACATTGTCAAAGAACATGCAGGATCTTGTTGAGGCCGTCTGCTAAAATGACCATCTACCACCCTCGCTGTATGACCTTAGGTAAATCTTTTAAACTCACCATGACTCAATCACTTCATTTGTAAAATGATGGTAACAATAATTTGCCACCTCATGGGATTACTTTAAGGACTGATGAGATGATACACATTAGGTGCTTAGCACAATGCCAAGGTCATAGAAAGAGGTCAGGAAACATTATTTCTTTACCTCTCTATGAAGGTAGCAGGAGCTGAGAAAAGTGGAAAAGGACAGAGAGATGGTGGTTGGATAAAAGTCGGAGGTTGGGCTGGGCAGAAGGGCACAGAGGGGAGGAACAGGCAAATTGAACAATAAGGGTTATTTCCCAAGAAGACAAAGTGGCTCAGAAAACAATGAGGGCAAGAACAAAAAACAAACCTTCTCAGGTTCCCTATTTTTCTGAGGATTGGCCTTGGTATTTTATCAAGCAAGCAGTGGGAGATGACTTGTTTATAACAGTCCCTTTCATTAGAAACATCAGATTGTCTTCATTCTTAAAGTTGCCAAGTAAAAATAAAAGAGACACCCTGCTTTTGACACTCCTGACACTGACAACAATGAGTAATCTTTCTTAAATCTCTAAACAAATGAACACCAACCTTTCTGGGCCATGGTGGTGTCCTGGGATTTGCCACAAAAATGGAAGGATGTGACAAGCTTTAAATGAAATAAATGGATCTCTTCCAAACAACTCTCAGATGAACCAGGTGAAGAGGATCTGTATTATGAGATGTTTTATTAATACTTAATGGAAAAGGCCAAAAACGCTTTGCCACTTGGCATTTGCGATATAAACGTTTTCAGCAAATTATGAAAACGGGAGGTTATATAAATGAGCACTTTGCATGTAACTAATGTAAGATTTTCACAGAACTGGTTTAGTAATAGCATGATGCATCAGGTGACAACAAGTTAAATAATGTTTTATGCCATATTTTAATTGCAAAAATGTAGTAGTATATAAAAGACAAAGTGGAGAATAAAAGTTATTGCATGTTCTCTACATAGGTTTAATGCCACCCTTTCAGCTTGTTGATGAAGAATACTTACTGAGCACCAACTGGACATTAAATTTTAGTTGTGTGGAAGTTATAGCTTCTCCAGTCTTGCAACAAAGATACAAATTTGAGAATGGCAGAGTCACGCTAATTGTGATTCTATATTGGAGAAGCTGATTGTAATCTTGGACTTTGAGTTTTCAATCAAATGAACAGGAAAAAACAAAGCTACAAATATTTACTCAGTTTCTATCATTGGCACAGGCCCTGCTATGTATAGTGAGATATAAAAAGTCAAGTGAGATCAAATTGCTATTGTCATGAGTATCATAATCTAGTGGAGGAGACAGGCATACATCAATAACTCTATTATGAAGCTCATAAAGATCAAATACCATAATAGAGATAAAAACATCATTCATTGGGGATGTTTGGAACAGAGTGATTCATTCCAACAGGGGTGTAGTAAACAGAGAAAGCTTAGTAAAGAAAGTAGAATTTGAACAGGAGCCTTAAAGAATAGGTAGTGTTTCAAAGCAATATGTAAGACCTAAGAATATCCAAACGGAATGAGTAAATTATGCAGGTTCTAGAAGCCGGAGAATACAGGGACTATTCCAGGGGAGGGAGCTGACTGCACTGTGAGGTTCTTAAAGTCAGGGGTAGATTGCTTTTGTTTATTTACAGCACCTTACAGGCACATGGTAGAACCTCAAGAAATGTTGTAAATGAATAGGCATTGGAGGTGGATATAGAATTAAAAAAAGAAGATGAAAGGAAGGAAAGAAAATACTTGAATGTCCAATGCAAAAGTTCAGATCTTATTTCATATATAATAAATGATGGATTGATGCTATAGGACAACTCAACCACTTGGTACATAATGAATGAGAATAAGAGGGAACATAGTGGCAAAGATGAACTTCTCTTCTGTTTATTTCCTAGCAACTAGGTATATTGTCATGATGGGTATACAGGAGCAGTGCTTGCCTAACTCGTTAAAATATAAGAATGGTGTGACAGACTGAGAGGTAAGTTATCATGATTTCATTTCCAACACTGTAGGTAGGCTTTCCTCACTGTATTTTTAAATGTCACAAGACTTGATCTAATTTATCTTTAAAAAAGAGCTAATTGTGATAATGTTATAAGCCTTGAAGACACATGGGGAAAAAAACACTAGAAGATCAATTCGTTTGACTGCATAAGAAATAAAAAAAACATTAGTACAAATATTAAAAGACTAAAAAAATGCAAACAGTAAACAATATTAATAGTAAATAAAATGAATACAAATAAAATACATTTATTATATAAAGAGATAATTCAATTTGGTAATAAAAATGCTAAGAAATCAATAGATAAACAGTCAAAAGACTAAGATAACTAAGAGATGACTCAGACACAAAAATATAAATTAAAATGGGAAGTGGTCAATCTGAACGGAAAGAAAAGAAAATGCATGTTAAAATAGTGAGATGCCATTTTCTATTAGGTTAACAAAACCTGTGCTTTAATAGCCCATTCTGCCAAGGCTGCAATAAAATTGTTATATTTATACCTTGTTGTGGCAGTATTAATTGGTGTAACCCTTAGAACTCTACTTGACAGAAAGTACCAAGAGCCAGAACAATTGTGAATCCCACCCATGGGACTTGACCTAAAGAAAAATCCCAAAGAAGAAAAATTTATAGGTTTGAAGAAATTAATTTCACTGTAATTATAACAGTGAAAATTTGAGAAAGGCAAAGTAAATTTAACAAGCAATTACTGAGTGACTCTCTACACTGTGCTCTGTGATAAGAAGAAATAGTTGTTGCCATCAAGCACTCACCCAAGGCAGAGCTTATTGTGCATGTTCAAAAATGAGGGTCATTCAAAAAACAAAAAAGGGAGGTTATGAGCCTTCCATGGGCCACATACTCCTCTAACCTCTAAGAACAAGGTTCTGATCACAGGAAGCCCCCTCAGAATTACTTGCAGAGCTTTTAAAATATATACACGTCTTAGCCTCAACATCAGGAAATTCTGACTCATTCTGATTTCAGTTGGCTTTTTGGTTCAGTTAACTACATTGAAAAAGTATAAAGAAAAATACACTTGTATACAGATGTGTTTGACATTGCTGATTGGACCATTATGCTTGTCAAATGCTCTATTATGGTATAGTAATGCACAATAAGGAAGAATTAAATTGTTATAAAATTTGGCCTCCATTCATAGGGTGTTAGGGGCTCTAAATTAATGCTTTGTTTTCATGAATGTTGAAAGCATTTAAGTTACCATGTTACCATAAATTTTATACTGACCATGCTAGAAATGAATAACTAAAATCTAAACAAATTTTTATGGTTATTCTTTGTTTTTACCACTTTAAGAAACTTATTACTTTTATTAAAGTTATTCATAAAAATATGTTATTAATCTGAAACTCACTAACATCCTTTCCTTCCCTTTCTCTCCCTCTCTTTCTGTCTCCATTACATATCATCTCCGAAAGGAAATTCCATTTTGTCCATATTGTGTAAGAGTACTTCTCTAACTGTTTCGTTTTCTCAAGCTATAATTCTCAAGTTGTCTCTGATGTGTGCGACATTCACAAATCCTAATTGGTTGTGTAATAGGAGCTGACAGCCTATACAGTATTAAGCCACTTCTGTACCTCCTATTTTCTGTATGCAAATCAGACAGAAACAAATGTTTGGCCCCAGCTGGGCAAAATGTCCCATTTAGAATTCTTTTCCTCTTCTTTGTTCTTCGATGTTCTGCAAATGAGCTTTAGAACTCCACTCTTCACACAATTCAATTTTACAGACCCATTATCTGAGATATAATGTGGAGGTTAAATATATCAGGGCAGCCATTATGTGAAAATAATTAACAGTAATGAATAATGCACTAATTCCACTGATGAGAGATGGTTATATGTGTAATGAAGTGTTGGGGCAGCCCTGACAAATGAAATTAAAATATTTAAACACTGTTTTATGATATTACTCTGCTCATATAATTTCCTTTACCTACAATGAGCCACTTGGATTATCATCATTATCTTGACAGCTCTGAAGGATGAAATAGTGCAGGTTAATGTGACAGCGATTAGTCAGAGGGAAAATACATCACCCAGGGCAGAACAGGCTGAGGCAGAAAGGGCCTCTACACTGTCCTGCTTCTAACATGAGAAGAATGATACTATCAACATCACTTCAATATTAAATGGATAGAATTATCTTGTCATTCAGTTACAGCCTCTGAAGAACTACCTATTTGTACCTGCAAAAGAAAGGTCAGCCTTTCTTAATCACCCATAAAAATATGTTGATAGATTCTTTATATCAATAATAGTGACAGGAACAGAGACAGGAAAGAAGCGTGACAATTTAAAAGCATGAAGTTTCTCCCTCAAGTCCTTACAGTTTTATTCCCCCAGTAATCTCCACTAAAATTAAAATTGAATTGCAGAATCCAATCTGTTGAGGACACCATTGCCTGCTTACTCTCCTTACTTTGAGTTGATTACATCAGACTCCTATTTTTAAAGCAAAGTCTGTCACCACTGAACTTTATTCTGTGAAAGGCCCTTGGAACAATTCTTTCTAAACTTGTGTGTAACTACCTTTCAAGATGCAGCAAGTTTGAATTTTTAAAACATGGTGAAGTGATAATCTAGCTGCTCTTCATTAAAGTCGATGCTAAAATTCACTCTAAAATACATGATGCAAGAGGAAGTCATTGATAACGAGTGGGAACAATTACATCGCCAATATTCACTCGAATTGTCATAATTTTAGTTCATAAACTGACAAGAGGGATAGCATATCCGGTAACGTTTAATCTATATAAAATACATGAAAAGCTTAAAATCCTATTTTCTAATTTTTCTTTTGCTTCAAAACAATTGTGAATGAATGGAGAGACTGTTGCAACTAGAACAGGTTTCCAGGGACTTTTGGTCTAGAATTCTCTTTGCCTTTGGTTACAAAATGACTAGCTTTGATTCCACTCCCATAAGAATAAAAAAAAGAACACACTCCTTAAAGAATAAGGCTTAAGTTCTGCTCCACTTTCCCTTAACTAGTTACAATACATTGGAAAACCTCCTATACAACAATGTATCATTATTTAGAGTATGAAAAACAGCATATTTCATTTGCTAATATTTAAAGTCGAGTTTGAAAGTCTTTTTTCTTTATTTCAAGCCAGAATCCATTTCCAGAAAAACAAGAGCATCAGCTTTGCTGGCAAATCTTTGCTGGCCTGGCCCCGTTAACACTGCGACATGACGGCACATCAAGGAAAGAGTTGTGTATTCACAAACACTTTTCAAAATATAAAATATATAGCTCGATCCTCCTGCATCCATATAGCAATAGTATAGCCACCCCTCACATCAGTAGAACAAATATACAAATATCAAGAAAGACTCATTTGCAAACTGAAATGCTAATTATCATCTGGGCAAAGTTTTTGAAGAACCCAAATCACAGTATGATAAAAACATTTGTTAACACCAATACTAGGGATATAAGATAATATTTGTGGAAAAGATAAGATTAATTATATATCATCGGTCTATTCATAACCTAACATGCAGTTACGTCAAAATAGCAAGGCTCGTTATGTAAGGGTGGTGTTGTAGTTACTTAATAGATTTATGTAAATCTCTAATTTGCAACGTCATTTTTGAATACTAATTCATTCTGAGTTCCTATCACCACCTTAGCTATCCTTAAGGAAAAGCCAAAAAGGAGAAAAAATGTGCACTCAAAACAATCTATGTGAGCAAATTTGAGAAGTGTATGACATCATGTATAACATATATCTATCCCATTAAGATTATTAAGGAAATAACCCCTTGAAATAATATATCTTATTCTTAAAATAATATATCCCTTTCCTGTACTTCTTGTATTTGGTTTGGGAAAAAAAAAAAAAAACATTACAATTTACTTCAATTATCTGACAATGAAGTGCCTCGGTAATAAATCTAACATTAAAAAATCATTTCCAGCAAATTACTCCAATAAAATCAATGAAGGTCAGGCTCAGCTGTAGCAACAAATAAATGACATGCTATTGACAGGCTAGATGGACTTAATTGTCATTTATAAAGGTTAAGGAGATAAAACAATCTAATAGAAAGCAGATGTTTACTAAACAAAAAACAAAAGCGAGTGAGATAAATCTAGAAGTCTAAGTTAGGCACAAAACGCGGCAACATTCATCTGGCCTGGTCCCAGAGCAAAAGAACACGTTATTCTAAGTCTCAGCAGCATGTGTGTTTGATTCAGTCAATATTTATCTGCTTCGGGGCTACTTTGTGATCTTTCTACCTTTTATATATTGAAGTCATGAAACGGATTTTCTGCTAATAGAAAATGAAGAATTGATAAAATTGAATAACAGTAGCCAGGTTAAAAGCAGTTTGACCTATTTCAACATTCCAGTAGCTGCATCTTTGAGAAAAGCAAACACTGAGAGAAGACAGCTTGCCATTTCTTTGAAATGAAAGTAGCTTACTAATTGTGACAGTGTTCTTAACCAGACATAAACCTAGATTCTAAACATTAATATTTTGTTTAAAAGTCATGTTAGCAAACACTATAACACCCAACCAAATAAATCTGGAATATGACTTAATAATGTCCCTCCTGTAAATTATAGCAATGTTTACAATAACATGGGTCAAACAGCTTTGTCTGTGCAGATTTCTTAGAATAGATTCCAAAACTTGCCTTACCTGGAAATGTCCAGGGTCTTTTCTCTGAATCATAAATGGGTTCTCAGCTATTGCTTTAATGGAAAAGGGAACGTTTTGAAGAAATTCAGCTCTCCCGAAACCACAGCTTCATAGAATCTCTAAATGTGAAGTCATTGATCACTGAATCTGACCTCTCCATTTTTCAGAGGAGGAAACGCAGAAGCAGAGAGAGTAAGAGGATCTACACCTGAGACCCTAGGTCAGAACTAGTCCCCAGGTCACCTGACTTGCAGGGCAATGTTCTTACCACAGTTAGCCTTGACCTAAAATGTTAAAAAGGCAGAGAAGTATTGTCTCCTTCCTACAAACAATTGTTTTATCAAAATATATGATCTGGTATGTTCAATGTACCCACAATTACATTCTTCATTGGTGAAAAGAGCAAGAACCAAGTTTCTCAAATGAAATATTTTTTCTCTCCTCTCCCACAGTGAGCAGCTACAAAAGCATCTGGTCCTTTCGCACGTATACACCCCAACCACTCCCAAGCCAAGGAAGGAAGGAAGGAGGGAAAGAAGGAGGGAAGGAAGGAAGGAAGGAAGGAAGGAAGGAAGGAAGGAAGGAAGGAAGGAAGGAAGGAAGGAAGGAAGGAAGGGAGAAAGAGCAGAAGAGAGGGAGGGAGGAAGGGAAATTCAATTGCCTCTGGAATTGACCTAGCTATCTCAAACTCTTTACAGATAATAAATAAGCAAATAAAAACCTCCCCACAAGAAAAAGGAAATAAATGTAAATATTATGTGTTTTGGTAATACCTGAAAATTATTTATTCTTACCTTTCAAGATATTTCTTAGGAAAAACATTAATGATGGAAATTTGTGAACTTTATTTGAAAAAATAACAAAAAAAAAAAACAGAAAAATGACATAATGATATAATTTAATTAGTGCAACATGGATTCAATATTGCATTTTCTTCTTAATGAGTTTCCCCAATATTGAGAAGCTAGAAAAACTAAGCCTTTTCTCAGTGGTAATAAATATTTCTTTAAATTCAAGCATCAGTTCTCAATCCACATTCTTTTGCTAATAGATCTCATTTCATGTACTATTCCATTTATAACCACAATGTTCAAATAAAACCACCAAAAATAGTTGTATGCACCAATGGCACAATTTATAACAGTCAGTGGGGATTAACTATTAAATATTAGAGTTGGGGACCACTCAGGCAAATTTCTGGCGAAGCAACTTATTAAAAGAACTTCACTTATACATAAGCCTAAGGAGCATTTTCCTGGTGACAACCAAAGTGGTAAAGGGAATTTATTCTTAAATGAAAGCTATATTATAAATTTTTAATACCCCTAAAGTAATACATCTTCCTCATATGTGGAAAACCCTAATTCTGGAGACTAAAGCTTGAGTGAGTTGAGGATAATTTCTGATTTTCACTAGCCTTGTTAGTCCCATCTATAAAGTAGAAATAAAAATTATTTTTTCATCTTCTTATTCTAGTTGAACTTTATAAAGATAGGTAAGTCCAAGTTTGGCACTTCCAGCTTATAGAGGCTAAAAACACAGAAAGGCTTGAACAACGTCCAGGAATAATCATGAATGCTTTTGTTGCTCCCACTTTACACCTTAGATCAATGATCCACTCTCAGACACACCCACATGAGAACCCAGTGTACGAACTGAGGGCATTTAGTTATCTGCTATTCGATCATGATGTCAATATAAAAGATTTTCAAAACTACAACTTAGGCGTTGATTTCTCTCCCAAGATCACCATCACCTTTTTAATGTCTACCAAGATGGCTTCAAAATCAGCCTTGAAAACAGAAATTATCAGCTTCCACCAAACAAGTATCCAGTGGCAAATTCCCTATTTTTCCTAATGGTACTACCATCCTGACTTCTACTTCTCCATCATTTTTTCTTCACCCAAGCAATCACATACCACTAATTCCTATTAAATGTTGCATGATCACTAGCACGTTTCCCTTTCTTTTTATTTCTCCCACACCAACACGGTTCAGCCTTTGTGACATCATAAGAAAGCAATATCTCTAGAGCCTGGCCTCCAATCTTTTCTCCATCCCTACTCTATCCTGCACATGCCTACAAGATTTGATCCTGACTATAGAATCCAAACACTTCAGACTCTATTCCAAATATGACCCTCATCTTTCCCAACCTACATATTTTCCACTGCTATCGATAGGAACCACACTCCTCACCACGTACCATTCCCCATACACACCTTACAAGTTCTCTCCCCAATACTTGGCCCTGCATGATGAAGATCTCTGCACTGTGCACCTCCACCAGTTCTGAAATGCCTTCTCTCCATTTCTCCCCACCCAAATCCTACCCATTCCTTAAGGCCAGCTGAACGGTCTCCCCCTCACGCAGCTTGCCCTGCTCTCTGCTCATAAATGGTTGTTTATTCTTGCATTCATTACTACTTACTTAATGTGCATCAACTATGTGAGTGATATTCCTTTAGACACCAAGAAGATGACACAGAAAGACTTGGGAAAGGCTCTAAAGGTAACAGAGCTGCGAGGTAGATGAGACCTGTTCCTAAACATTTCCTTTTTTTAAGGTAGACAGTGAGAAGCAAAATAGGAAAGAGATGCTAAGTGTCATGGAGGCTGAGAGGAAAGAGAGGTTTTTAGCTGGTTGAAGTGGTAGTGACATTTGCATTTGGAAATGAGGGCTAGGCAAAGTTTAGGCTAGTGGACATGAAGGAAAAGGCATTTTCTGTGGAGGAAATTGGACACAAGGATGCTCTATTGAATAGCACTGTGGGTAAAGGGCAACAGTTTTCCTATAAATACCTGAGTACTTATTCTCCCTTACTCACGGAGTTTACCATATTTAGAGCCATATTAAGAATTATGTATGTGCATATCATAATTTCCTAAACAAATTTAATCACATCATGTAATAAAATCCATTTATGTACCCAGTACTTTATGTAATTGTACCTACTCTGCAAAAGTATTATCACTATTTTACAAATGAGATGGTAAAATGACTTAGCTAAGACCACATCTTTATTATGTTACAGAGGTAGAATTTGAACGTAAGCCTGTATGATTCAAAAAAGGTGGATCAGGGATCACACATTACTAATCATACAAAGATGAATGAAATACAATCCTTGCATTTAAGAAAATCTTAATCCAGTGGAGGAGAGAGCAATGCTCAGTATTTATTACCTGCAGCCTAATGTGCTAGATGATGACAACTAGGACAGCCTTATAAAAGCCATTGTCTTGCTTTAAGCCTTTATTCGTCTGGGTGATTATAAAACCATCCTAACTTGTCTGCTTCTTACAGCTCTGATTCTGCACACTGCTATCAGAGACAGCTTTCTAAAACACATGTAAAAATGTTTTTATAAACTATATAAATGTCTAACCAATGTACTGTATACTTGAAACTAATAAAATTTAAAAATACATTTTAGAAAACTCATCACTTTGTTATTCTATATTAAAAAGCAGCTTGCATTAAAAAAAAAAAAAAGAAAAGAAAAGAAAAGAAATGATGGGAGACCACCTAGGAAGACCAGGTGCTGTAGGCATAAAAAATAAAAAAATAAAGGATTGTAAGATGACAAGGTCCTTGCAAACTGTGAGGTTAACCAAGGGTTGCCTCGCCTAAAAAAAAAAAAAAATGTATTCTTCCCTGCTCAAATGCCTTCAGAGACTCTCTATCACTTATAAGATAGAAGTCCAAACTCCACAATCTCATCTACACGTCAGACTTCAGGAGCCTGGTCTAATGTACCTTCTAGCACTGCAGCCTCCACAGGCAGCCGACGCCACAGCCAGAAGAGCTACTTCCAGCTCCCCGTTCATATCGCCAATACTGTGCCCTCTTCCTCGGTGCCATTTCTCCTCCTTGTTCCCCTTAAAAACTCGCCATCTCTCGCTGTAAAGTTTAAAAGTTATTACCTCTAAGAAGTTTTCAAGACCCTGCTTATACAATAATCAGCAAATATGACCCTCTAGCCTAGTTCTTTGTGGATTTTTATCTCCCACACTGAACCATGGAGTCCTTTGGACATGCAACATATAACTGAATGCCAGGCCCATAATAGGTCCACAAAAAGTGTTAATTGAATGAGTTAATGATAAAATAAATGGCACATTAACCAACAGATATTAAAACTGAAGAGGGAGAAGTTTAACTGCATGAATACAAGACAGGGAATGTGCTGCTAAATGTAACTGCACTGTCACACACAGCTAGAAAGGTGATCAGGCTATAGAAATAAAATTTAAAGTAAGTCTTAAAATTTCTGTAATGTTTAGTATCCCATTCCCCACAATCAGTGTTAGGTGACCCAGGTAACTAGGCCATACCTGGGTGGTCTTTCTACTTAGTGCTCTGGGAAGCTGAGATGAGGGAACACTCCACAGTGACAATGACATTCCTCTTACTACAAAACGAACCACACTTTTTGGTGATAATTATACTACACTTACGTGTATATACATCAAATATGAAGCACACGTGATGGGGTGTGATGGCAGTTTCCTGTCCCTCTTCACAAACAATAGCTGATGACCTGACCCTTGGCCAGTGTTCATTCCATATGGATGCTCTTCTGTGGACACCAAACTGCGTCTTGCCTCTCACTGGTCTACACTGGGTTATCTGCTTCTTGCTTCATTGCGAACTACAGAAATTTCTTAGTCTTTGCTAATGCACTTGTTCCAAGCACTGTTATTAAGTATTTTGTCTATATCAGTCAGATCTGAAAAAAGGATTTCATCTCTTCAACACGCTTTGATTTTTTTCCAATATGCTTACAAAGTGCCAGCACCTGCTTAACTAGGTCTAAAGAACTGCCCTGCGATGTCATAGCTATCTGGCTCTCTCCCTAAATCCAAGCATTCACTAACCAAACAGCCCCGCTTGTGTTCTCCCAGTCATTGGCGGAATTCCTCCGTACAGCAACAGGAAGGGATCTTGTGGGATGAAAAGAATGATTTCTTGCTTGGGGTGTGGGCTGACATCATCTTGGCACTGTGCCTCTGGTGTTGGTTTCTTCATAAAAGCTTCAGCTGCTGCACAGCTTTTGTTAGAGTCATTTCATGCCTAATATTGGTAGGCTATCTAACGCAGCTTTAAAGGAAAGATCTGACAATCAACTTGATGAACCTTCAAAGATAAGCGTCCTTGCCAAACTGTACAATTTTCAAACCTGGTTGTTTGGAGCAACCTTGAAGTAAATGCTGTGTTTAAATTTCAGGCTCCTTTCTATATGCAAGATGTAGGAAATATGACAAGATTTTCAAGGAAGATCTTGTACCTGATACATTTTGACTGATGCAGAAACAGTTTATGGTAATGTATGGTATAATAATTATAATAATTTGCCTGGAGAAAAAAAGGCTGAGTCCCTATTTGGTAACTGTCATGCAACATGACATGTCATGAAATATGTGGCATGGGGTAACACAAATAAGCAAAGACATACCCTATTTTTTAATATTAATTATATAAGCACAGGGAACGTGCTAGCTATAAGTATAGTGCAGGTTATACAAAGGTCATTCCAGTTATTCTTTTCAAGTCCAGTGTTCTTCAGCAAAACCTGACCCGGTAATTGACATTTTGTGCCAACTGAAGGACACAGTTGTCAGACAAACACAATTGCTCGTCTTCATAATCAGGTTTGTTAGAGGGCGGGATTTGTTTCACATAGATTTAAATGACCAGGTATGCCTCAAAGGCAAGACGAGTATTGACGGCAATCTCACCAAACCACATTTTGATTGGATATTATGGCTCTGAAGCACTCTCTGCGTATTTCAACTTTTTTTATGTTTAAAAATTTTTTTTAAGTAGAGAGATTTGAGGAAAACATTAGTCAACAATTGAATTTTTTCAATTTATTCTGAGCCAAATAATTTTATCCAAATTCCTCAGTGCACTCTAGAAACTTGTAATGTGATCAATCATGCTATTTGATAAAAAGACTACAGTACAAAGATAGAACATTTCACTCTACCTATTTCCAGATGAATAGAAGAATAAAATTACTCATCATTTTTTTCCAATGCCTAGACCAATTCACAAACAAATAAGTGAATTTAAATGAAAAGAGTAATGATACATTCAGAATGCCAAACAAACAAACAAACAAACTGTGAATGTAAATGTTTTCAATGATGAAATTAGGATTTCCCACAAACAGTGTGTTTAGAGATGCAGTCAGCTACAAATACCAAAATGCCAAACTAATAGGAGTTAAAATAATAATAATAGGCATTTAATTATTTCACTAACAACCAGTCTGGAGATGAGTTTTTCCAAAATTAGCTCCAGAGCTCAATGACATCAGGGAGCTAGGTCAGTGTCTATGCCACCATAGGTATTGTGCTTGTAGTAGAAAGGGAGCTACTACAGTTTTAAGCATCTTATACTCACAGAGCAATGATCTGAGCAAGACAAAAGCCAAGAGTTATCAATATTGCTACACAAATAAAACTGGACTGTTAGCAAGAAAGAAGAGAGGATGGGTATTATACAGTAGGACTCACAGGGACCAAGCATATTTTATCTTCTAAGAATGTTCTCACAAATCTATATTTGAAATCAATAAACTCCACTACAACCCACCCACATTGCTCTTTGAAAATCCACAGCATATCTCTTCATCCACTAGTTTAGTTCCCTTTCTCTAGAAGAAAAAGAGACCAACTATCAATGTCAAATTTTTCTTTATTGAAAATAGAGCTAAGAAGTAGTGACAAGTCCAGAATAAGCAACAGGATAGTCTGATCATTGGAGAGCTTGTAAACTGATAGTTCATGGGCGGCGGGGGGGTGAGGCGAAGGGGGCAAAATGGCTTTACTAAGATTATAGAGATAACTGGAGGCAAAACTGGTAACAGAGCCAAAATAGCTAGCAATACCTCACCTCTATCAATCATCAATTTACATATCTCTACTCACATTTCATCAACAATTCAAGCATCAGCAATTAACTCGCTATGATTTCTACCATTTTAAAAATGGTAAATTGTGAGACTATATATACACACACACACACACACACACACACACACACACACACATATATATATATCACTATATATATAACACTATATATTTAAGTCCCTCTTTTGACAGTTAAGAAAACACAGCCCTCTAAAAATAAATTTTGTCTTCATATCAGTTGATAGTATATATAAATCATTTGCCCAAGGTAGGCATTCAAAAATAAAGTAGCCATTCTTAATAATAAAAGAAGAGAGTGTAGATTTTTAAAAGGCAAGTTTCACACTTATAATTGTAAAGGATGTCTGTAGGAATAGAGACCTTTAAACAGAAAAAGTACTTTGGAGAACTAGGCTTCAGTATCTTGAATTTTTACCACAAGAGATAGATTGGATTATTGTTCAGAAAAATTCTCTCCCTCCCCAATTCTGCAGGAGGCATATCATTCTCATTTTACTGACCTTGGGTCTGACCATGTTTCTTGTTTTGACCAATGAGACATTAGTGGACATGAGACATACAGAGGCTTGAAATACTCTTGAGCAGTTGACCTACTCTCCTGGCCTCTGCTATTGACCTTAAAAGAACATGTATGAACTAGCACACTGATCCCAACAGCTCCAAGATAGATACTTGGAGATGAGCCAAGCTCCTTCAGTGAGCCAACCTTAGATTTTCGATCTTCAACACAGAGACACATGAGTGAGTCCAGCTGAACCTAGTCTAGAGGAGCCAAACCACATTAATGTAAAAATAAATGATTATCATTTTCAACCACTGAGTTGTGGGATCAATTTTTTAGGAAGCATTTCTCCAGCAATAACTGATTTATATACCACATTTCTGTTATGGTACTTGGAGAGTTAGCATGGACATATTCATTTAGTCATGTCATGGTATTTATTTAAGACATATGTCTTGAGAATTTACCATGTGCTAGAGAAGAGGAAATTTGAGGAATTTCATTAAAAACTAATCAGCTTTCTGCTTCTGTAAATATGCTTGCTTTCTGCAAATAAGCTTACTGCATGCAAGGGCTCCTGCAAAAGCTCCCTTGCACTTTGCTCAACTTGCAAATGTAACTGTTTGTGCCTTTGCTCCATGAATGTAACTGTTTGCGCCCTAGCAGCTCCCAATTTCTGTAACAATTTGTATCTGTCAGCAACCCGGGACATCTCCTGGGCTGACTACTGTTACTACTTGTAGTCTCCATAGCAACCCCCATCATTTGTAAATATTTGAGTTCAAACTGACCAATTAGCTTGTGTAAAAATTCTGGTATATAAGCAATACTTCAACTGAGCCCACTGCATCTGGGACAGCGCATAATAAATTCGAATGCTCCTTCCTTCTGAGTTACTGCTTGGTTTTTCACTGGACTGGGTTTTGGGGCTTTGGGGATATTTTTCCACAACACTAGGACTGTGCTAAGCATGGAATTACAGTGGCAAACAAATGGAAACAATTCTGTGTTCGGCATGTATTCGGGATCACTGGCTTAAGTTAAAAAAAAAAATCTGTAAATGGTTTTTATAGGTAAATAGTGCCAAACACTTTAAACAGTAATTAAAAAATAAGAAAACAAATACAAAAACATAATATATTTCTTCTTTCTCCTTGGACAAAATAAAATGTAGCAGCAAATTCTTCTCAATTAGGCCCTTTGTAACCTGAAAAACAGTAAATTATTTTTGTCTCTCAAGTTAATTTGAGGAGGGTAGTTGTTCTGAGTGAACAAAGCAATCAATTTAAACAAATACTCAGAGTGAGGTGAATTGTTGATTTAAAAAAAAAAAACAAAAAAGTGGAATTATAAATAAAGCACTGGGAACTTAATTCTTTCCTTAATATTTCGTAAATAAAATACATTTGCAGACTCTGTTTTATTTTCTTTAAAAAATAATTTAATTCTAGTGCCGGAATCATGGCAGATTCCAATAATAGGCATTCTCTCTAGCTATAACTCATAGATATAATAATATTTGACATACTAGATTAAATATACTAAAAATTATGTTTGAAAATATAGCCAAGTTAAAAAAAAAAACAAAAAACGATAAATCCTTCAGACACAGAAATGAAGGGAGAACTTGAAACAAGGGCAACATTTTCATTAAACGTTCAGCTACCCAGATACATTTTAAAGCCAGATATGATCCTAGGAGTTGTAGGACAATGGTTTTAATACCATTGTAAGGACAAACAAAGTGACCTTGGAGGAGAAGCTGAGATGAAGACCCTTTAAAAAGCTAGGATCCATAAAAGGCCTACCCAGTTAGTGAAGAGCACTAGAAAAACTGCACATACTTGCTGATAGACATAATAAGGAAGACTACTATATGTTAGGAGAAGATAAAAAAAAAGTTCTTAAAAATGAAAGTTCCTACTTTGTACCATGCAGAGATGTGGAGGGCTAAATTTATATCATCTCTTTGCTGTTGGAATTATAGGCTGAAAAATTAAAACATCTGAAATTCTGGCAAAAATTGTATTGTTGCCACATAGAAAAATATAATCTACCCAAGGCAAAGAAACTTTCCAAGAAAATAAACAAACAAAAATCCTTTGTCAAATATGAACTCACAATAAAAATTCAAGGAAATAAACCACCATGAAGGAGCATCAGCAGACATAACAAATGGGAAGCGGCAATACAAATAAAATAATGTGAAAGAAAAAAATTAAAAGTATGTCTAAAAATTAAGCATAAAACAAAGAGAAACCAAGATGAAATAAGTCAACAGAATGAACCAAAAATAGGCAGACTTGAATAACAACAAAATAGAATTCCTAGAAGCAAATCTTACAAGTTAATAGAAAAGGAAAAAAGATTACCCATAAAAAGGCCAAGAAACAAGTTATACTGATAAAAGCCAAAGATATTTAAATAGGATCTTCAAATGGTAAAAAAAATATGTGTGTCAAATTAGAATTCTATTAACAACAAAACTATAATTTTCAAATTATCAAAAATAAATACATACAAAGCAAAGAAACACTAACAATTTACCATTTACAGATAATACATTAGTAAACACTAACCAAAAAAAAATTCAAAGAATGTATTTCTATTAAAAAGAAATTGAACTCAGAAGGAAGGAATGACATGCAAAGAAATGGTGTACAAAGGAACTGTAAAAATGTAAGTAAATCTAAAGATAGAATAACTCTTTTAATATTCAAGAATACTATTTATAATAATAAAGTATGTTGAAGTCATTACAAACAAGGTGAAAGTAAAAATTTAAACAATATAAAATATGTCAGCAGTTGATCGGAATTAAAATATTCTAAGAACATTGTTAATTCAATAGGAGGCTACAGATATTAACTGCTTCCTGATATTATTAAATCAACTATACTTGGTAAAAATGTAAGGGTAATTATAAGAACAGGCATTGAATATATAATTTCCAAATTAAGAGAGGAATAAATGAAAATAAAAACAACAAAAAAAATCTCAATAAATTAAAAATAGAAAGGAGAAAAAGGAAACGAAATGTTGATCAACATGAAACACAAAATAATATATTATAAGTTAGTCTCTCCCAAAGATTACACTAAATATAAATGGATTAAACATCTTTAAGAGACAAAGATGATCAGATTAGAATTAAAAAAGGAAAAAATCAATATCCAGTTCTATTTACAAAAGAAATGCTAAAATGCAATGAAATAAAACTATTGCATATAAAGTAATGAGATATGTCCACATATAAAAAAAAAACTAACCAGAATAAAGTTGGTCAATATAAACATTAAGGCAAAACTTATTTTTATGGCTAACAGGGTACATTTCTTAAAGATAAAAGAAAATTTTATCTGACAGATATAACAATCCTAGATGTTTTTTACATTCAACAATAGAGGCTCAAAATATATAAAGTCAAACTTTTCCTGATTATAAAGAGAAATGGATGAATCTACCATCAAACTGAGTTTTTTTTTTAAAAAAAACACATTTCTCCTCAAAATAAGTAGATCAGGCATTCAAGAAACAGAGATGAAGATGATCTGAACAACACTTTAAAAAGCTCAAACTAATGACATATATAGAACTCTACTCCTACACATACCTTTTAGGCATACGTGGAGCAGTTTTAAACATTGCCTATGTTCTAGGCCATAAAAAAGTATCCATAAATAAAAACTAACTCATTTCCCTGATGACATATGATGTGGAACATCTTTTAACTTTAGAATCAATTTGTTGATATTCACAACATATTTAGTTGGGATTTTGATTAGGATTGCATTGAATCTATAAATTCTTATTTTAATTTGAATTTTCTTACTTCTAAAGTTCATATGGAAAGGAAAAGGACCTAGAGTAGCCAAAACAATATCGAAGAAAAAGAACAAAGTCAGAGGACTGACCCTACCGGACCTCAAGACTTACTACAAGATACAGTAATTAAGACAGTGTGGTATTTACAAAAGAATAGACAAATCAGCCAACAGTACAGAATAAAGGGGCCAGAAATAGGCCTATGTGAATATAATCAACTGACCTTTTACCAAAGAACAAAGGAAGTACAATGGAGAGAGTCTTTTTTACAATGGAACAACTGGACATCCATATATAAAAAAGTGAATCTAGACACAGACCTTATAGCCTCAACAAAAATTAACTCAAAATGGACCACAGATCTAAACACAAAATACAAAACTATAAAACTTCTACAAGATAGTGTAGAAGATAATCTACATGACCTTGGGTTTGATAGTGACTTTTTAGCTACGACATCAGAGGCACAATCCATGACAGATTCAATCAATAAGCTGACGTCATTAAAATTACAAACTTCCGCACTGCAAAAAAATAATATCAGGAGAATGAGAAGACAAGCCACAGACTAGAAGAAAATATTTGCAAAAATATTGACGACTATTTTTAGTATTTCATCTTTTGGTCCTCATAACTTCTCTAATGTAAATATCATCCCTATTTTATGAGTGAAGAAACTGAAATACTAAGTTCAGTATTTGCTCAGCATAGCTAGTAAGTGGCAGATACAGACATGGATCTCAGATCTCCAATTCATATTCCTGTATGGTGGCCAATATATCACTATTACCTCATAACATACAGCCTCAGTTGACAGGAGGCATCTGTGAAACCCATCAATTACCAAAGGTTATTCTCCTGAAGAACCTCTGCTTTGAAAATGTGACTAAGCCTCCCCTTAGAAAATTCCCAAAACTGATGTCTAAATGTTCCCGGTTTAGGCTGTAGGGTTTAGGCTATTAAAAATGAAAAATAGAAAATAAGTGATGTGCTGGCCAGGAAATGTGATGATATTTCTCACACCACACTCCAGTAACTAAAAATCACATTGAAAAATCTGGGAAGTGGGAGGGAGGTTGAAGTGGGACATTGACTCATCCGCATTTTTAAATCAAGTCACCTGAAACCAGCAGTTACACAATTTCCAGATAATTCTCTATTGTCATTGGCCTCAGAATTTGGCTGAAAGAAAGATGATTTTTTTCAACATGAAGCTAATTGTGTTTCATTATAATTAAAACTACAAATATTGGACATATTTGTACCTGGGTAACCTGTACAGTCTCCATCTACCTATTTCCTTCCCCTCCATTTCTCTGCCTCTTCTTCAAAATAGAGTTATTAATTAATAAGAGCACATGAAGTTATGTAAGATAGTACATATGCTAGCTTCCACATCACATGCTGGCACTACTCTGCACTTTTTTTTTTTTTCCTTTCTCCTCTTTCCTCTTTCTCACTCTACTTTTATTACTCCTTCCTGGAAAGAAGCAAAAAGTTTGGCCACTTATTCATTAAAAAAAAAAAAAAAGTGACCTGAACTTATTCTTTAAAATAAACATTTCATACTATGATTAGAGAGGTTGGTGCAAGATCTCAGAGAGCCAAATAGTGAACATTTTCCTAGAAAGTACATCCATTATAATGTTGTAAATGCAAAAATAAAGGTCTGCACAGTGGCTTGCAGAGCTCAGAAGAAGAAATATCCTCAGCACCATGACTCACAGAGTTTTTGAAGGTCTGCATCTCCCATGAGCACTGATGAGGAATAAGGAGTCGCTTCATTTCTTTGTAACAAGAAAAAAAAGTATATGGTATTTTGTTTGTTTAATTAAATAAGAATCTAAAAGGGGGATTAATGTGAACATGGGCTGATCTCAAAGAGTAGGCTTGCAGGGAAAGGTCTCCTGGGAGACTTGTTGGAGAATGAGAGCAAAGACCCTGGGACCCTGGAAATAATCTTCATGAGCAGAATTTGCACCATCACAGCCCAGGACAGGCCAGGGTAGTGCATTCCCAGGATTATTCTCCAGCCATCAGCACATTTACTTGACATCCTTCAGGGGTGGGAATCTTTGTGATTATTTTATTAGATTATCTCAGGCCCATATCACTCCATATTTAGACAATAGAGACCTGAGATTAGTGAACTCCCTTTGGAAAAGACCCCAAGACTCTAAGCCCAACTGTAGAGAGCAATTTATAAAGTTCAATCAAGCCTCCTCAGTGAACTTGCTGTGCAACCTCCGGTGAGTCACTTAACATCTCTGCTTTAGTCTTCACTTGTACAATGGGGAAAACTGACACTGACCTTCCTCCCAGGCCCACTTGGAGGAACAGCTCATTAGCAATCATAAAGTACTTTGAAAATGTAAATGCTAGATTATAATTTTAATCAACAAGTTAACCTTGCTGCCTCCCACTCAATCACTCCCTCCTGGGTAAATGATCAAAACCGTTGGCTAACCCAGGAATTTCTGAGCCCAGAATTCAATCCCTGCACAAAACATGACTGTCCAGAGACCCATGGGGAGCCCTTTCATACCCTGTTACCAAACTGCAGCTGCTTTTCTACTGCTGATCAGGACACAGGGACCCCAAATGTGAAGGGTATTCAAGCTCATGCTTAACAGAAACTTCAACTCCAAGGAAATTCTGATAAAGAAAATAACAGCCTTAGCCCTGGGGACGTACGAACCAGATTTTCTCTGGTTTGTAAAAGTTAGCAATTATGAAAATATGTATTTATTAATTTTTTGAATAAATAAAAATTTTATTTTAAAATATTTTTTGAATATTTGCTGATATTCAAAATGTACATGTTTTGCTGAACATCTGAAATGTACACATTAGGATGAAATTTTTTATAGCTCAGCCAATAGGAATCCTATAGTAATATGATCAATGTCCTATGGACCAGTGATCCTCAATAGGAGATTAAATCGCAGTTTCAAAGCCAGGCAGTCATGTTACAGACACTTCCAACCCCTAACGGGGCCGGGTGGTGGCCAGGGCAGAGTTACACAAGCACCCAAGTCTCCAGTGGGTGCCTGATCTCCAGAGCACTTAAGATCAAGTACATCTTTGTAAAAATGACTCCTTATTGCAGATAAAGCAATCATCAAGCCCTAGAGAGGATTTTAGCTGGACACTCTCCAGAATAGAACAATAAGTATGACAATTTTTTTTTAATACTAAGCACACCTAGAGCTGAAACCAGAGGTGCTTCCCTTGTCGCTTGTTGAGTAAGCTGGTTCCTAAACCCAAGTAGAAATGTTTTTTTTTTTCATTTTATACATTTTTACTAAGCTTAATTAATAGTTGCAGATGGAGTAAAACATGGACTCTTAGTTACAATGGTTGTACAGTAATCCCCTCCCTTCCAGTTTCACTTTTTGCGGTTTTAGTTACCCACAGTCAACTGTGTTCTAAAAATACGAAATGTAAAATTCCATCTGCCAATGAAGAAGCTGCTGCCACATTTCTGACCGGGTTGGAGAAGTTGATTAAAGAGAAATGATACCCTTCAGAGCAGGTCTTCAACTGCAGTAAAACTGTGCTCTTCTGGAAGAAGATGCCCAATAGAGCCTACATTTGTAAAAGTGTAAAGGAGGCACCAGAGCATAGGACGTGGAAAGACAGGTGAACTCTGGTACAAGGCTGCAAGGCAAGGCATATGATAAAGGCAGGCATAGTGTACAGGACGAAGAACCCACATGATCCCCAAAACAAAAACAAAAAATAATTAACCTATGTTCTAGCAACCTAATCAGAGAGCATGGGTGACAGCCATCTTGCTTGTGGATGGTTCCACCAGTACATCATGAGAAGGGTAAGTGCAGTACGACAGGATGATTTGAGAGAGAGAGACCACATTCACATAACTTTTATTATAGTATATTGTTATAATCGTTCTATGTTATTATTGTTGTTAATCTCTTATTGCACCTAATTAATAAACTTTATCATAGATATGTTTGTGTAGGACAAAACGTAGTATACATAGGGTTCAACACTCTCTGTAGTTTCAGGCACCCACTGGGTGTCTTGGAACATATCCCCCATGGATAAGAGGGGATTGCTGTATTTATTAGCAGTCCTAAGCAGACATAGAGACTAAACTGGGACCTCTCTTTCAAGGCCCCTAGTAAAACTGAGCAGAGCTTCCAGAAACAGCTCCTTAGGGTAAATAAGCACCAACACATGACAGTACACTCCTACTTTTTTGTATTTCAACTTAAAAATTAACATTCCAACCATCAGACTGGAAAGAAGACAGGGACACAGGTTACCATTGTAATGTCTGGATGCTGCTTACTCTCTCACTATACTTGCAGACACAGATATTAATCAGAAAGAACATGGTCCAACCTCATAGGATTGACTGTTGGAAGGCAAAGAGAAAGCAATGAAGTCATTTGAAGTTTTTTATTTAATCACATGCAATTTTAAAAGCAAAACTGATTCAATTCATTCAAGTAAATTTTCAGTGGCTTATCTCATTCACATCTGCCCATACCTGGGGCTTATCGAACTTCCCCACCTGGCTCCAAAACTAGAATGGGAAACAATAAATAAGGAAAGCATGAGACTGTTTAACAGACTTCAGTCATCTTGCTGCCATGAGGTTCTGGAAGGTCCTAATTCCGAAAACGAAGGTTCACATTAGAAACATTATCACCTAATTCAGCAACATTTTCAGATGCCGAGCTTCACTCACCTGGGCCGTCTAGGATAGTGGGTGTTTTAACACCTGTTGCTCCAGAAAGGGCTTCTTCATTACTGGTTCCTGCCAGAGCTGTTGGATTTCCCAACTTTATTTCCTCTCTGGCTTTTATTCTTAGAAGACTGGTGTTTGTGCAAATCTGGTGCGTGGATAATTTTATTTATTTTAGCTATTTTCTGCTTTGTATGTGTTAGGCTGGCTTGAGAGAGAGAGCCAGCTGCTTTGGGGGCCTAGTCACCAAATTTTCAAGATAGGCTATCACACTTTGAAATATGTATAAGTGTGAATATGTTTGTGCATGAGCACATGTGCATGTACAAGTGTGTTTTAGAATTTGAGTGTTACAAATAATAAGTCCCTCAGAGTGTGTTTTGTTTGTTTTCCGGAGCACTCAGGGCTCTTAGCGTTTGGTTACCTCCCCTGCCAGGAGCTCTGAGTTAAGAGGCAGCGCCTCCTCTGGGAAGACAGTGGGGCTGTCTCCTGGGATCTCCAGTGAAAAACAAAATGAAAAACCACAGTGAACAGAGACCCACCAGTGCCCTGCCATACCAGAGCTAGGAATTCGCCAATTTGCCTAAGCCCAATGCTGGGTTGTGCTGGCTTTCTGTTTCTTTGCCTAGATTTTCTTTTGCAGTTTATTGAAAATTAGGTCTGATTTTGCTTGGCTTCCCTTGGTTTTCAAGCATGGTCATTGTTATTATTTTAAACGAAGGTCAACTCTCCCACTGGGTAGGGAAAAGAGAGAAACGGCCTCTGTTTTTCTGGTAGCATTGCGATGCTCGGTTCAATTTCTATAGCTAGTATGGAAGAATGGGAAAAATTAAAGGCAAAAAGGTATATTTAAGTATCTCTGTAATTTGAACTTAGTGTTAGAGGTTTCCATACCCTAGGAAACACGTTTTAGTGGGAATTTTTATTCTATGGCTTAAGTCAACTCCAAGCTTTTATTTCTTCTTAAAGGAGAACTTTCCAGCCCAATGGCACCTAACTGGATATCATGGACTCTAAACCGCATCATAAATTTATGTATCTGTGTTTATTTATTTATTTATTTGTGTATACGTGTGTGTGTGTACACGCACGTGCACACGCACACACATATACACACACACACACACGTCCTGAGAAAGGAAACATGTAAAAATGCATTCTTTTTTTAGCCGGGCTAATAATTTCCAATCAAAGTAGTTTTAAAGGATAGGCCTTCATCAATCTCAACTCTATAATTACAGGCTCTAGAGTCACAAATAAATTACTTTTAAAAATTAAATCCCAGGAGTTAGGCCACTTAGAAAAGAACTATTATAATGTAACTTAATTGAAAGTGGTAAATATTGTGACAGACTTAAGATTCTATGTTAAAGAGTATGTCAAAATAGGAAGTTCGCCATCACCCCACCTAAGTGTAACTTCAGAATTTCCACGCATAGATAGACAGAGAAGAAGGGGAGGGGAGGGGAGGAGGACAAAGGGACTAGAGCAGTACGTTCTATCAGGTATAGAAGCTGAGCTGATTATTTGGAGACTTACAGGTTGGGAACAGGATGATAAAGGGGAATATTCATGTAATTACTTGGAGAGAGACAGAAAAATGTGTGTATTTGTAGAGGCTCCAGTACAGAAAAGAATATAGAGTGGTCTCACTTGAGCTTTGGAGTGAAAAGCCGAAAGTCTGAACTCAGACTCAGTCATTTACGAGCTACGACACAGGGCCAGGCACAGAATTTCTTAGAGCCTACATTTCCTCATGTGAAACACATGAGATGAGCATTTTCTCTTTGAAGTTTTGTCATGAGGACTGTATAACATAACTAACAAACATGTTAGCACAGTGTGTGGCACATAGTAGGTAGTCATTAAAGTTTTTCCTTTCTGCTTTCTCTGCCTCACCATCACTGCTTAGACCAAATGTGAGAGTTTAGAAATTTTACCACTGAAATAACAAATTCCATATACAATAGGTATATTTTTACAGTAAGCTATACAGTATCTAACAGAGTCACCCAGCTGTTGCTGTCATCATCTATTTTAATAAAATTATTTTGAATTAATCCCTTACTAAGAATTATGTGTTACTGATTATACAAGGTTTCTAGAAAGTGGAAGAATTGTGAAAGCACAGAGTTGGTTCTGTTCAGGGGAAGAACAACTGTGACATCTAAAGGCAGATGGCCAGGCTAAAACGGTGTTGGTTCAGAAATGAAAAAAAAGCAGTCACACACATGGCAAATGTCATTGCTGTGTACTGAAACAGGGCCTGGTCTTTTCTGCTATTTCTTTTAATGCGCTTTCCTATTGCAATAGATTCCTTTCGTAGTAAAACCACAAAGACCTTCTGAAAAGGAAAGAGATCCCTTCATTAATCACCGGTTTCCACTTGCTTTTCTCAACTTCACTACTGAGAAGTCCGCAGTACCACAAACCTTTGACGAGTGTGCTACCTTGATTAAGGCACAAAACGTTAAAAGCAAATTACTATGAAAGTATGAAACAATTTGCACTTAATGTTTCAGTCATATCTGTAAAAAATATGACTTAAATATAGTTTTATTAATAATACATACTTTAATTAAACGGCTGGAGGTGCATCTAGCAGGAAAAATTGAATCTTCTCTGGATTTCACATATGGGTATGATTCATGGGCAGTAAATATGCAAAGCTTTATGCCCATAAGGCAATCAAACTCCAAAGCTGATATGCATGTTTTTATCTAAAAGAATGAAATCTAGTGAGAGCTAGAAATAATAATAATAATAACAGACTGACAGAGCAGTCTAATGAATTGGCTCTAGCCAACAATATCCTTTCTCATATAATAAAATCATTCTTTCAGCCACAATTACATCCACTCCAACATTTATTATGACTTCCATTATTCTCATTACACAAGGAATCCTATATATGTACTTATGCATATTGAAAAACTTCACAAATATTAAGAAAAAAAAAAATCCTGGGATATGAATGGTTACTTTCACCTGTTGCTTCCTTGACATTTGCCTAGTAAATTAGTTTGCTAGGACTGCCATGACAAAGTGCCATAGACTAGGTGGCTTAAACAACAGAAACTTATTTGCTCACTATTTGGGAACCTGGGAGTCCAAGATCAAAGTGTCAGTGGGATTGGTTTCTTCTGAGGCCTCTCTCCTTGGCTTGTAGATGGCCGTTTTCTCCCGGTGCCTCCACGTGGCCATTTTCAGTATGTGTCTGTGTCTTAATTTTTAATTTTTATAAATATAGCCTACCCTGATGACTTCATGTTAATTTAATTACCTCTTTAAAGATCCTAACTCCAAATCCCTAAATGCTGAGATACTGTTGGGTTAGGACACCAGCACATGAGTCTTAGGAAAACACAATTCAGTCCATAACACCTGGAAATTATTTTTCAGTTGTAAAATGTTACGTTATCTGCTTCTATACTACTAGGCACTGTATTTTGCCAAAAAGAAGAGCCTGGTAAATTTATAAGATAATGCAGAGGAGACTATAATTTAAAATTTTAAAAAATGGTTTTCATGTATTCACCTTTAATTTGAATTTCTCTGAAAATTATCTTCATTGTATTTGTAGCCATCACTTTAAAACACCTGAAAAATTACAAATAAAAAGCTGATTACTTCTTTCTTGCTTTTGTTTGTTTTGTTTTAGCAGCAATCAACCCATTTGGGCTCAGAATCAATAAATCTGTCTCACCACTCCTGTGAGCAGTGGTTCAAACTGCGCTCTAATGGTTTGGGTCTGAACAACACATGAATGGTTTGGGGGTTAACCCGAGACGTGTGAATTCACACAGAAGAAAAAGGGGCTCTCTCACAGCCCTCTGCTCTCCAAGATTCCTCCATATTCTCTGGCCCACAAACACCCCTTTCTCTGATTCTTCAGGATTTTTACCAGAGTTTTCGCCACTTCTGCCAAGCAGTTCTGTAACTAAGGCCCACCTTCAAGGCAAAGTTAGAGGGGCAGGGGGCGGGTAACCAAGGAATAGCTCTTTTTTTTTTTTTTTTTGCTCCCTTGTATTACCCCTTCATAATTTGCCTGCTTTGGTTAACTTGGATACTTGAATCTTTGATTATTGGTTTTTGTGTTTTACTCAGAAATTTTAGCTGGACTTAGTGGATAGGATGGGCTATTGTGGATTTATATGACCACTCTGAAACAAAAATTCCTTGACTTATCTGGAAGTTCCTTTGGGAGGACAAGTTGTGAGGTCTCTTCTTGTGTAGCTACCCTCGCACTCCTTGGATAATTCAAGAACCCCAGAACTTACCTGCAATTAGGTAAAGATGGAGCAAAGTTGCTCAGCAGCCTGGCATTCGCCTAGAGAGTAAAACTACCCATCCGGTCTTAGGTCAGATTTGGGAGCAGTTGATTCCAGTCGCTTATCTTAACATACTCAAGTAACTTTTTGGATATTATGGATTTAAATTTTCTACTCTGACACCCAGACAAATTTTAAACAAATCTACCATAAAAAAATAAATAATAATAAGAGCAAATAAAGAATACAAAAACCAAGCACTCTGAAGAATGATGCTTATTTCTAAAGGGTGAGCCACATACAGTCCTTTATTTCTCTGAAGAAGTAATTATAATTATTAATGTGTAAAAAGTCACAGAATTTTTGTGTATTGTCAGGGTCTGAAAATTCATTTATTATACAACAAATATTTATTGAGCACCTAAGTATGATAGACAATGTTCTGGGCATCAAAATTATCTTAAAAGAGAAAAGCAAATTCAAAGACTCTGAAATTTGTCACAAACTTTTGAATGAGCAATAGTTCTCTTTCTCTCTTTTTCACAGTTACATTATTATTTCCGTAATTCATCTTTTTAATTTATCGCAATGTATTTTTCTGATTTGATTACTGTACTTTATCTGAGGTTGTAGTGCAGTTGTGAATATTCCTGAGTACAGAAGGTCACTGATGGCTTGGTACATGTAAGACTCTTCATTGAATGTTGCCACTGTGTGACAGCCAGGAGTAATTAAAAGTACCGTGAATATGTACAGAAGTCTTAAAGGAAGCAATGGAGCCAAATCACCATTTCTTCTACCAAAACCAATAGAAAAACAGGACCCATCCCTCTCAGCAGTCTTCCCCTCTTTCCAAATACCTGAAGTACAGAAGAATTAGGGATTTCTGCATCTCCTTGGCAGCAACCCATAAGAGCCCTTTTTCAAGTTCAGTAACCTGACAGTAGTCATCCTGAATTATCAGCCTGCTCTTTCCACACAAGTGATTCAGCTGGGTTTTCCAAGTCTCTAAAAACCGTCACGCATGTACACTAAGAAAGAAGGGTAGTGACTTGAGAAATCACCTGAGCATTAAACCCAAAATCAGTGTTTGATAACATGTGTTGGTTAGAAAGCTGAAGGCCATTTGGATGCTCAGGGATGTACAACCACTGTTTTCAGCCCTCCTATTTAGCAACTTTGTTCTTTCTCCATTCTTTCCAGGGTCCTTTCTTTCTATTGGCAACCTTACCTCATATTTGTTCTTGGTTTCAAGCTATTGAAATATAGTTTTGGTGCCATCGTTCATACAGTAAGCATGTTTTGCAGTCCAGTTTTGTGCTACTAGGCATGGGCATAAATAAAGAGAAACAGGAAGAGAAACAGGAAGATCGTAGCACTCAAAGAGATTTTCCCCTAGGTCACCAACAGCCCTGCTAACACCCTAGGTCTTTTGTGATCTGTCTTCTTCACAAAGACTTGTCACTCTCTGAGGCTATGGTAGGAGACTGTTTGCTGCTCAACTCATAATCCTGTCCTCCCTGCCACCTCTTCTCTGCCTCATGAAGGGGAGACTGCTGCTGAGTCCTGCCAACGTTTCTGTTTGTTATGATGTTCATTAAAAAGAAATTAAGTCCAAGACTTAATTCCTGCTCCTTCAAAGCCTAGAGCATAACAAAGAGCTTATTCCACAGAAATTAAAAACACAGAAGTTACAAAAGTACTAAGTTCATATTTTTCATGTTTCCTAGATCAATGAAAGTAAGATGCTCTCCCCACGGAAATTAATTTAACTTTAATTCTATTTGTGTTAATAGTCTATTTTTTCTCAGGGAAGAAAGAGAACACTTCTGGAGGGGAAGCCTTTAAAAACCATTGCCCTTTCCTCTTCTTTGACCCAAACAGAAGATGCCGAGTTAATCTCTGCTGATGAAATGTTAAATTCCTTTAGCTTGCCTTGACTCTACTGATTGGGGCACAAGCCCCTGTACTGGCTTCTTGTAACACAAGGTATCTTTCCTTCCCAGCACTTATCAGAGCTGATACTTTTATTTGTGCCTTACTAGGCCAGGAGCGGCACTCTTTTTTCCTTTCCTTTTTTTTTTCCTTTCCCTTTCTGTTTTTCCCTGAGCGTCATATGTCCAGTGCCAAGCACAGTGGTGGTTCATTATAGGTGCTCGTTAATTTATCCAACAACTATCTATATCTGAACTAACTAATGTCACATCTCCACCTCGAGAATCTACTGGATACCTGAGATGGGCAATCACTTGCATAAATATACTCTGTGTACTCTCCAGTATTACAGATAGCAAGGAACACCCATGCACACATTTTAGAGCTTAGTAGAATACTGGATATACTAGATGTTCAGTTAATGTTTGATAAGCAGTTGAATGATTGATCAATTGATTGACTAATCAACCCTGGGCTGTCAGAAGAAAATCACAACCTTCAAGGACCTCCTCTGATGTTTAAGCCCAGGAAACAAAGGCCTGGACTTGTTGACTCCCGCTGCTTTCTCAAAACATGAAGCAACTCTCAACCTCTGAGATCTCTGGAGAGATGAGGAAGCTTCGGGACCTGGAGGGACCAGATTCCAGGGCTAGGGGATAACCGTCAAGGTGGCCCCCAGTGCTTCTCCAGCACCCAGGAGATTCTTTAACTCACTTAGCCCATTCCTCAGAGTTTCTCTAAATCACCAGAACTGGCCTGGATTTAGGAGATAAAATGTAAAAGTACTGAACCAGAAACATACTGGATCAGAAACGTAACTAAAGACCCTAGTTCTAGATCTGCTACAGTCACTTAGTAACACTGCAATCCTGGGCAAATCACTCGACCTCTTTGCACTTTAATTTCTTTATGGTAAAATGCAGAGAATAATACTTTCCTTGATCATGAAATCAAAATGATAGAGTACATGTGTAAAACAAACTGAGCAAGCAGAATGTTTGCAATGTAAACCAAAAGCACCTTTGTCTTTTTTTTTTTTTTTTCAATCTTCCTCTTTAAAACTTCTCACTGGACTCAACACAGGTAGTTCTTCCTCTGTCACTGGAAGAAAACTCAGGCAAGACTCATGACTTTTAGGTCACTCATAGACATTATAAAGTCATACAGTTACGTCTTTCACAAACCAAATGTCGATTTAGTAATTAAAAGTGTCCAACGCCATGTATTAATTAAAACTGTGATCTTGATCTTGACTTGAAAACCTACTCCCTTCCTAGAATGACCTCCCCGCTTCCTAGGAAAAGCTATAGCATGCTAGCCCTTGACACGATACAAGGGGTATGGTCTTCCTGTTCTTCTTCTCTACCTGGTATTTCCTCTTTTTCCTAACTACAACTGATTGCACACAAGCTGCCTGCCCCCGCGAAACAGGGTGTGTAGCTTCTCTCTCCCCCATACTCACCTCCTTCTCTTCTCCCTCCCTCACACTCTCTCACCCCTTTCCTGTTTCTTCTCTCTTCCCTCCTCTCTCTCTCTCTCTCTCTTTCTCTCTCTCTCTCTCTCTCTCTCTCTCTCTCTCTCCCTCTTTCGCTCTCTTGCTCTTACTCTCTCATCTCCTCCTACATTGGCCAGACTTGTTTTGAAAGAGAGAAAGGAGAAATGAATGGGGACAGGATAATTTTTACTTGACCGGCACCATCAATGATAGCCTCTCAATGTCTGGGCCTGAGAAGTGTTGAAAGGGGACCTTTCCCCATGGGGGTGCTTTTATACATTCTACAATGATCCACAAGCCCTGGGTATCTCTCCTGTAGTTCTCTTGACAAGGACAATGTGCTCTACTCCTCCAGCTGCCATGCGACCTCAGCCCCCAGGTTGTAGGAAGGTACAAGCCAAACAGATTTTCTCTGTTGGAATTGCAATGCTTTTCCGTAGAGGTCCTCTTGGGCAGAATTTCCTAACCTTTCTACAATGGACATTTGCAAACATTCCCAAAGTAGAGATAATGACACAATGAACTTCAATGTATCAATCATCCAGCTTCAATAATTAATTTGTACCTACATTTTTCCCTTGGAAATATCGTAAAACAATTTCCAAATTGTCTGTATTTCACTGAATATAATTTTAAATGGCTCTAGCTCTTTCTTCCACGTGACTCTCCTCTCGCCCAAAGGAAACATTCACATACCCTATTCTGACCAACCCAGGGGTGCAGGTCAACCCCCGCCCAGAGCCATGCTTCTTCACTCTGATGCCAGAACAATTCAGTGACCATCTCTCTTGCCATTTGGATTTCCAAGGCAATGTGTCAGAGTACATACCTAACTACAAGAGCAATGCAGTAAGCATTATGGAAAGACCTAACGAAGCCCCTCTCCTCAGGCTATGGTGTAGGGACTGGCACTTATCCACATCCTCGCTCAGTAAATAGGATGCACAGAGAAGCTCCCTCTCTCTAAAGAAAAAAAAAATCCTCATAAATAGCTCTCACCAGCTCTACTCTCCCAATAATTTTATATATTTTGTGTATGAAGTAATTCAAGAAATCTCTAACCAATTTTCTGATGCTTCCTTGGTAAATTCTGGTCCAATATATGGTCCAATATATCCATCAGGATGTAGAAATTATTGTAACTTAGTTTCTTGCCCAAAACTTTAATTTGATGTTCTGATTTAACTCACTTTCAAAAGAGTTTCACACTATACATTCCTAGTTCTATTTGTTTCAATGACATTGATGCCATTAAAATTTTATTTTATCTTCTAGTGCTTTTATTATCCTAAATTACATGTATTTGTAAGTGTTTTTCTCCCTATAGTTACTACTATGTCACTTTATCCTGACACTAATCTTTTAGGGACAAACTGTTATTGGTTTCCTATTTAATTCTATCAGTAGTCTTACTTTTGAAATTAAAACATGATTATCTGCATAAAGGACTCTGCTCATCGACATTAAATACAATTCGTTTCTGAGAAAGTAATTAGTTACGATGATGTTTTTTTGTCACAGTTTCACTGAGATTTTCAACTTAACTCACAATCCAGCTAAAACTAGATTATTGTGTGATAATGCATAAATTTATGCCCCATTGATTAATTTCCTACATGCATAGATCACCTTAGCCTTCTTCCTAAGTTTGACTCTCATACACATTTAGACTATGGTAGCTGGTCATTGAAGACAAATTTCCCACAAGCAGCACTGCCAAAGTCCTACCAGGGCAGTCACTTTCTCCTTCCCAAAGGATTTCTGATCTACACTAGATGACAGACTCTCCTGGAGCAGAAGCAGTGCTTACCTTGCTCTCTTCCACCCCTTCAATCTAGCCTAGCATCCAATACTTGATGGGTCCTCAGTAAATATGTACTGAATGAATATACACATTGAACAAGCAGGATTTGTGGGATTTACTCATAATGCAATTTAATGACTAACCCTTTAAAATATTTGCTGTAGGAAAAAATTTTCCCCTCCTTTGAATAAAAATTTGAGCAGCGCTATGATGATGCTGGTCACTCAGGTAATTCAAAGTCCTACACTGACTTTAAATCACCATAGGTGCTCTCGGCTCTGCACTTTGAATGTGTGGTTCCATGTCATTGCCAAAGCTTCCATCCTCATTTCAAGTTATATCTTTTCCATTTGAGGCCTCCTTCAGGGAGAAAGCTCTGACAGGTACGGGGTGCAGTCTTCTCTTCCTGTGTCTCCTTGCTTCTCTTTTCCCAAGGTTTCTGACCACGCTGTGGGAAATAGCAGGAAGAAAGAAAGGAGTAGGACTAGGAGCAAGGAAATTTTTATCTGATAAGTCAAAAACTGAGAGACAACACATACAAGTGACGAAAGATTAGTATTTGGATGCCATTTTTAATTCCTAGGAAAGGAATACTAAAGACTAACAACTATTAGAAAAATGAAGAACAAATAGGAGTAGGCATTTTATCAGAAGAGGAAACACAGTTGGCTAATAATCATATAAAAAGAGGAGAAAAAAATGGTACAATTTCTTTAGAAACTAATTCAGCATTGCCTACTATATTAAAAGATTTACATATAGTATGGCACATCAGTTTCATTCCTAGACACTGTGAAGAAACCTAGAATATGTTTATCAGGAGACATGTACAAAAATATTTATAGCAACCATATATAGAGCAGCAAAGAATCCAAATGCCAATTGGTAACAAAATGGACTGATTGTAGTATATTAATGCCACACATAGTATTAATAAAATACTATGCAGTGAAAATTAAAAACTACAACTACAAGTATTAAAATGTGTGAGTCTCAAAAGCCTTATATTGATCTCTAAAATAAAATAACATAATAAATGTATAGGAATGCCTACATATACGGTAAAATCATGAAGAAAAGCAAGGGAATGTTAAGAATACAATTCAGGATAATGGTTCACTCTGAGAGAGAGGGAGAGAGATGTGTTCCAGGAAGAGCAAACATAGGCTTCAAGATACTAACATTGTCCTACTTGGTAAGCAGGGTTGGTGAGCATATAGATATTCCTCTTCTTAATTCTTTTAAGTAATATGCACATGTCATTTTTTGCACATATATTACATATATATATCAACTTTTAAAAGGTAAAAATTAATTTTTAATAATGGAAAGGAAACAATCTAAATAATTCAGGCTAATCAAGTTTACTGAATGAATAATGATTTAATTCTTCATTTTTATCAGTATAGGTGAAAATTATCAAGTCAGTTCAAGAAAGATTTTAAACAAAAAGAACAAAGATTGTCATGTTTTGTCCAAGATTTAGATGTTTATGAAGTGCTCACTTTGGCAGCACATATACTAAAATTAGATGTTTATGAAGTACACAGAAACACATATTACACATCATATAACACAGAGGGAAACTATGTAGAGTTGTCATCAGGATTCTTTGTGGACACCCACGGTGAAAAAAAGCTACTGTCTTCCAATGCGTTAAATAGAGTCATTCTACCTCTGTTCACACTCAGTGCACCCTTATGACTAAAGTCCTGTGGTCAAAGGAAGAGCACAGCCTTCGGCAACAGGCAGAATTAACTTTTATTCCCAGTTCTACACACTTATGTGACCTTGGGCAAGTTCTTCTAACTCCCTGAGCCTCTTTTCCTTCATGTGTAAAACGGGCATAATGCATAAATAGCAGGGCTGGCAAGTTAAGTGGCACGATGTATGCATGAAAGAAAGTGCCAAAGTACTTGTTAGGTACAAAGAACTGATCATCGTTACCTTCATCTTAGCACCGGTGCCATCGCCCTCCACTGTGTGATTAACAGAAGGGAAGAAGCAAATGTATCTTTCAAGTAACTTTCATAAACGTGGTTTGATGTAAACTTGAAGGGTGGCTCAGAACATCCTTGTAGTTTTATAAATTTTAAAAACCTTATATATATATACATATATGTATATGTGTGTACGTATATATACATATATAATTACTAATGCAGACTCCATAAAAATCTTGGTATATTTATACGTTCATAACCCGAGTACCTGAACTAATAAAATGATGTTAGCGGCTATTTACATAAATTCACAATTCTAAATTAGACCTTTAATTTTTGTAATAAAAAGGGAAATGGCTCACACAATTTCCCATTTTTATTTTCCTACATGGAATACAGTAGCTCTAACATAATGTACGACTTTGTGAATATTTCCGGGGCTGCTAATATTTTATCTAATATTGTATCTTATGTTTTTTGATCTCTGACCCCCGTTGATACTCCCAGAACCCTCATGAGCAATGTTCACTACGCTAACCCTTGGTGG
>NW_006436811.1:11562928-11599519 GCF_000325575.1 Pteropus alecto
GGCTAGAATCTCAAAGAGGCCTCTCAGGGTCAGCAGTGATTTTTTCCATGTATATTTCTCCACTTAAAGAATGTTTCTTAAATATTTGATTCATCAGGACTGAAATATATGTTTTATTTTGAAATAGATCACTAGTAAACACTATAGAGTACAAATAAGACCCTAAATTCTTCCTGTTTTTTTTTTTTTTCCACATTGTTCATTATATCAGTATATATTCTTACATCCTCAGGAGGGAAATAAAATGGAACAACAAGAGCACAGAAGAAAATTATGAGACAATACAGCTTTAAAAGATGACAAAAGTAATTTATTGACAGAAGGAGAAACAGAAAAACATTATATTTTAAATTAAATTGAATCGCTGCCTTAATATTTACAAAAGGTGATGAGCATTTGAAACCAAAAATGAATATACTTTCCTCAAGGGAAGAAAAAGAAATATTAGAGAGAATCAGGATCAGGTGAAGACCAGATTATGAAGAATTATAACGCATTAGGAGCAAACACAGGAGGGTTATGATGGAAATGGTAAATGGGCAGGAAAAGATGTAAGCAGTCAATGGAAGCAAATAAGGAAAAGGCATTAGTGAAAAGAAACATCGCAACCTAGGAACAAAGAACTCCATAAAACCACTTGAGTGAGCTTTAATTTAGAAGAAAGAGAAACTAGAATCTGCTCAGTAATAACTTTAAAATACCAAATGTACCAGTTTTCCTGTATCTACTTACCCAAATCAAATCTTTGAGTAAAACTAAGAATGTAGCATCTCCCACTTACCTACCAGAAGAAAGATGGCTTCAGCTTCCAATTTGCAGAAATAGCTTCCTACACTCCAACAGTCTCCATTCTTTCTCCCATCTCCACTACCTATCCCTGATCTATTTTCCTCCTCAATATCGGTAAATTGTTCCCAAAATGCAAATTTGATCCTAAGAGTCTCCCGCTTAAAATTCTTTACTGGCTCTCCATTGCCTGCAAGTGCAGCTAAATTCCTCAGTTCAAGATTCTCCTTGAATCTATTTGTCTTTCCACTCTCCTCTGCTTTCACTTCCACAGTGGCCCACGGCCCTCTGGCTAGATGGAAACACTCTCCGTCCTTAACGGCGCAAAACTGCCTGTTTCTCTGCCTTTTTGCCTGTACTTGGAATGTCCTTCTTTCCCTTGTCCATCTAGGAACTTTCTCACCCTTCATGACCCAGAATCCTCTGAAAGGCAGCAAGCGTGCTTCTCTTCTTTGCATACCCCTAGGACATAGCACAGTGCCTGGCACAGAAAAGGAGCTCAGTATATGCCCATCCATATACTGATGTCATCCGTTCAGTATATGCATGACATCAAGTAATGTTCAAAGACTTTATATAACAGGTTTCTCATTTTGGGCTGCCACTTCAGTTCAGAATAATTCTATTTTCCTTTTCCTGATGAACTGGGATGTCATGGCTTTAGGCATCTTACCACAAACATTTCAAAACTGAGGTGACAATGAATAATGGGTGATGTCGGGGGGTGGGAGATGAAGAGTTAACAGTGGACCAAGAATAGCTGTGTCTTCCTACTTATATGATTTGACTCAGATTACTTAAAATTCTCAGCCTCAATATCCTTATCAGCAAAATGGTGATATTCACACAGGGAATTGTTATGATTACAAAATGTGGTTGTGAAACTGCTTGTTTGCTTCTTTGCTTGTTTGTTTATTTCTAAAGACATCACCTCGCCTCTACTACTGATTAATTCTGGTCAATGAGTTCCCTCATTTGTGGCCTATTTTTATCCCTTCAAATAGGTCAGGGTTGTTATATTATTCTCCCCAGGATTTTGGTATTGCAGTAGCCCTTGAGATCAGAGTCGTAGGTAACGGGTAGCATTAAAAGGTTAAGAATTTGTTCTTAATCAAACAGTAAGACAGTAATGGCACTACAAATAGAACCACATTTTTTATATTCTCATTTCCTTCCATGGAAATGAGCATACTTTTCATTTGCTAATGAACTACAAGAAGGTCATAGCTATCGTCATATTGAAATAGACACTCATCAGGTAATGTACTACAGAAGTGTTTATAGGTGGAATAATTATTCAATCAATCAACTCTCCATTAAGTGAGTGCCTACTCTGCACAAGGTATTTTTGCTAAATCATGTGGCAGACACAAAGTACAGGACACATTCCCCACAGCCTCTGAGCCCAAAATAGATAAACATAGACTTTGAAAAACAAACAATTCTCTCTCATAATACAGTACCTAAAGGATAGCTAAAGAGAATTGCCCAGGAAATTATATGTTTTTACCTGATGTAGTATATCTATATATTTAATGATTCAGCCTTAAATAAAGTTCTGTGGGGTGGCTAAAATCATATAAGGTAGGTATAAGATCAAATCTTCAGCCTGGACTTATTCACTTATTTGTACCTTTATTCATTCAGTCATTCATGCAGTCATCTATAACGAAATGGAAAAATGTTTATTACCAGAATTGCAGAAAGTCATAACAAGTAATAATTGCCTGTTTGCTGAGCAAGACAGGGACAGTCATGGATTAGGGATTCAAGGCAACAGAGCATAAGAGGAAAACCAGAAAGAAAGAGGATGGGAGGCTGTGAGTAAGTAACATGATTCCTCCCTGTAAGTCCTCAAGATTTCAGTAAAATTAACAAACTCATGAAATCATAAGTGAGGTAGGAGTGTTTCAGAGAAAATAGCAAAACATAGGAGTTAGAGTTAACCAAGATGGCAGGTTACAATGCAGAAGCAGTGAGAAAAGGGGCCATAAGTAAATAATGTCTAGAATTAGAAAGAATTGAAGGAAAAGTGCTAGACCTCCAAAAGCCATTGATGGACAAAGGACAATGAAGCCTCAATGACATCTGGGTTATATATCAAATATTTATTAAGCACTTACTATGTGCCTGGCCCTGTGCTTGGAGCTAGGAAACCAGAACAAACAGTCCCTCATTTTACAATGATTACAAGCTAGTTGGAGACACAGAGAATAGAACAAATGATTGCCTTATAGAGTGGTAAGTTGTTAGAATAGAGCTACAGTTTGAACGTTTGTGTCCTTCCCCTCTCCCCCTGCCAAATTTATATGTTGAAAACTTAACACCCAATATGATGGTATTAAAAGGTGGGATTGGGGGGGTTATTAGGTCATGAGGATGGCACCCTCATAAATGCAATTAGTGCCCCTACGAAAGAGACCAAATGGAGATCTCTAGCTCACTCTGCCCTGCGATACAGTGAAAAGACAACCATCTATGAACCAGAAGTAGCCCCTCGCCAGACACCAGATCTGCCAGTTACACAATTCTGGACATCCCAGTCTCCAGAACTGTGAGAAATGTTTGTTGTTTATAAGCCATCTAGAAGCCCAACCGGACTAAGAAATAGAGATACTGTGATATACAGATTAACATGAAGGAGAAAGTATATTTGTGCAAGGAATGCTTTCTTGGGCAGACAATAGCTAAATAAAAATTAGCTCCACAGGTAGTTAGAGAGACCTAGTTTGAAACCCTAACTTCCACAGGCTCCATGGCCTCAGGAAAATTACTTAATGTCTCTAAGTCTCAGACTCTTCGTGTGTAATGAAGAATGAGATAAGAGTTCTCATCTCACAGAGTTGCCAGGAAGATGATGTGGGATAATGTATTTGAAGTATTTATCAGAGTGCCTGGCACATGGTAAGCACACAATAATCATTTGATATCATCATCATTGTTTTCATTGACATTGTGTTATGTTTGTTAAGCAGAGACTTGAAGGATAAAGAGCAGTAAACTAGTCAACTAACGGGAGGAAGTGTTCCAGTTAGGAATTCCAGTATACAAAGACATAGAAACAAGAAAAAGCATGGTGTGTTCAAGTAACTGAAAGAAATTCATTATAGCTGGAGAACAACATGGGAGAGTTGAGAAAAATGAATCTGAAATAGTAAGCTTGATCCACTAGATTTGCATTTTCAAAAATGTGGCTCATTACTAGAAAAAAGGACCTGTTAGTACTTTTCAAAACTGGAGAGGTGTCAGTGGAGAAGGAGAGTAATGACTGTTTTGAGGAAAATTTTGCAACTGGGAAGCAGAGGTGGGTGTGGAAAGAGAGTGGAGGAGCCAAGGAGAAATCCAGATTTCTGATTTGACCAAGGAGAGTAGTATCGTTCCTTGAGACTGGTAACACTGGGAGAAGAGAATCTCAGGGGAACATCTTAGAGAGATGGTGGGTTCACTCTGGTTGTATTGTAATTGAGGTAGCTGTGGGCTCTCTGGGTGGGAACATCCAGTAGGCATTTAGATATACCTAAAGCTCAGAAGAAAGAGCTGTTTGAGAGTCATCAGTAAAGAGGTGATAATTTATGCCAAGAGAGTGTTTAAAACTACCCAGAGCAGAAAAAAAAAGGTTGAAAATAGACAATGAAGAATAACACCATTTAAGAAATCTGTAGATTTTTTTTGAAGACTGAAAATTATATTAAGGAAGATACTGTCTAAAACACCATAATATTAGAAGAGTAATTTTCTTTCTTACACAAACCATATCTTAAAATAAATGAAGAATAGTCTTTTTGATAAATTTGTAGAATGTCTCTACCCCCATGAAATTTCTTTCTAGTATTTACAGAGTGCTTATCAGGTGCCAAACACTATGCTAAATACCTTACAATTTTATTTGACCTTCATCTTTGGAAAAATGAAGAAACAAACTTAGGCTTAGTGAGATTAGGTAAATTGCCACAGCTAGTAAGTCTTAGAGCTCAAATTCAAACCCAGAAGTCTGATTCTGGAGGCTATAATCCTAATCCCTACATAATTCAATAATTATAAATGTTAAGGTTAGATGAGACCTTAGAAGTCATCTAGTTGAAATCTCCCTGTCAGAAGAAGAAACCCTCTACAATAAACTCATGTAATAAATTCATGATAAGAAACACAGTACCTCAAAGGATATCTCATTGGTTGTTAAAGAAACCTGGTTCCTTATACGGAGACAAAATTGCCCTGCATTTAGCTTCTACTCTTTGGAAGTAGAGAATAAAAGAAACTGAGGCATGAAAAATGAGGAAAACAATAGTAAAAGTTACAGACAGGACTTCAAGCCTTGATAAAATAGTACAAAATGGAAAATATGGCTAAATATTTCACTTACGATACAAATAAAGATAAAATAAAATGCCATTTAACTGAACCCATAAGAAATGTAATAAGTAGGGTTTAGTCCAGAAATGAATGAATGATTCAACAATATAATTACATCAAAAAATTAAATAAGATAACCCATATGATTATATTGACAGATGTTGAATAAACACTTTTTAAAAATCAGCAATTATTTTACTAAGAATTTTAAATATAAAAGAAATAGAAGGAAATATTGTGCATGTGATACAAACTATTACAAAATAACAGCTACAAGATCATAACAATTATATGCTTAAATCATTTTTACTAAAATTTATAATAAGATGGAGATGATGCCAACCTCTATCTTATTCTCCTGATCATTTAGGAGATTTTCACTTACTCAAAATAAAAACATCAGGGGTGGTTCCATAAAGTAGAGGTTAGCATGTCTGCTTTACACGCAGAAGGTCCTAGGTCAGAGCCCCAGTGGAGCCATGGCCCATACCCCGGGTGCACCAGGCTCTGGGTGCTCCAGGCCCCGGGTATGCACTGCGAGAGCGTGGGAGGAGACACCCCGCCTTCAGAGATCCAGTTCTTAAGGGGAGACAGCAATATCCGTAGGTTGGGGGTGAAATTAAAAAAAATAAAAATAAAAATATCAAATAATTGGTATAAATATTAGAAATAGAACAACAAAAAACTTATGTACTTAACCCATGAAACTCTAGCATCAAGCTATATTAAGAGGATTTAGGAAGATGTCTTGATGCAGGATAAATATATAAAAATTGCTTTCTTTTATACTATTAGTGATTAGTATTTGAAATGGTAAAGTTTTCCATTCACAAAAAACCATAAAAACTATAACTTACCTAGAAATTAATTTAATAAGAAAGATAACATAGTCTATATGAAGACTGTTATAAGATCTTATTAAAAGATGTAATAAAAGAACTGAATAGAGAGACAGACCCTGTTCTTAGATGTGATACAAACTAGATGGGAAGACATTCTCCTAATGTGGTCCGTCTTTAACAAATGTAATGCAGCTTCAATCAGAATTCCAATTTTCTTAGAACTGAGCAAAATGACTCTAAATTTCATATAAAAATAAATTTTTGAGATAGCAATATCTCTACTATAAATCCACCATTTAAAAAAGCGTACTGTAACTTAAAACTATAAAAAGTACTAAGAACTCATAAACAAAACTAGATAGACATGCACAAGAATAAAGTAGAAAAGTGAAAAAGTAAAGAGATGAGAGACACTCAGTTAAATGAGAACTAAATGTATTACAAAATTGGCATTTCCATTCAATGGAAGAAAGGACAGTTTGGGGTTTTTTTGGAGCTGATATTAATCTGAAAAAAACTTAAAAGTCCAATTTATATCATATACAAAAATAAATTTCATATGAATTCAAGATCTAAATGTAAAAAGTAAAATCATATTGAAAGAAAATTTTAAAATATTTGTATAACCTTAGGCTGGTAGAGAATTTCTTAAGCAAGACAGAAAACAGAGAAGCCATAAAGGAAGAAAAATATAATTTGCTTATATCCTTTTTAAAAAATTATATGACCAAAAATATAATCAAAGCCAAAATATAGACTAGGAAAAAATATTTGCATCTCATAAGACAGAGAAAAGATGAGTGGACAGCTATCATTTGTGATGTCCAAACTCTTTTGAATATTCGTCCTGTGTTTTAATAGCTTACCATATTCTTAACCTGCCTAAACACAGTAGAACTCCAAAACCCCATTTTCCCAGTGCCCTTTGCAGATGGACCGTCTTATGACCTGTGTTCAGACAATTACATATGGCTGCATGAGTCTTAAGATCCTGAACTAAGCCACCTGAGGGAACAGGCTCTGTAAGGTTGATTGATTTTGCAGGAGTTGGGAGAGGTGAGGAGGCATCAGAAGGCATAGCTATGTAGTGAATATTCTCCTCAGGCCAGTTCTTTAATGCTGTTCTGTGAGTTAATCCTGAAATTAGGACTCAAACATGTTTTTCAAGACTTTCCACTGATGCTGTGAGCTGCTCAATCTCCTTCAACAAATTCCTGACTGCCTAAACCAGCCAATTGCCATTGTTATCAACTGAAAGCACTGACCAATGCAAAGGGCTAATATCTCAGATACAGAAAGAAGCATCTACAAATTGATTTTTAAAAGAAAAATAAAAGACTCAAAAAAAAAATCGAGCAAAGGACATCAATTGACAACTTGAATAAGAGTGTGGAAAGATGCTTGCCTCACTAAGAGCTGAGAAAATCCAAACAGTGAGATAGACATCTTCTTTTTATCCATTATATTGGCAAAAATTAAAATGAGCAGTAAGATCCTGTGTTGATGAAAGTACCAGAAACAAAGAGCCTCATACATTGTTGATAAATATTTCCATATCTTTAAAGCAATCTGGCCCCTGCTATAAAGCTTTGAGAATACACATATACTTAAACCCTGCATTTTTATTTGGGGGATTTTATTCTTCAGAAATAAAAACTGTAGCATATATGTAGAAAGATGCTTGTTGCAAAATTTTTTTATTGCAAAAACAACCAGATCACCCACCTGTAAGAGTTAAATTTGATTTTATCTGTTATGGAATATTATGTTGCTTATATAATCAAATTTTTATAAAATTTACAAGAGCAAAATCTAGTAATGTGTTTGACTGCATATGTTAGGATGCATGTAAGTTGATTAGTATACGTACAGAGATGTGTGATTCAGAATGAACCAAAATGTAGGGAGGGTGTGCAAAGAGAGGAGGGAGAGAAGGCAGGGAGGAGATGTTGGTTCACAAAGTGGCCCCAGCACCCAGAAGGCAAGGAGAGACCAAAGACAGAGGCAGACCAGACCACTCCAGATGGGTAAGCGGTAGTTTTAACAAGCAGGAGAAAGAATTTGCCAGGCTTGTCTTGGGGGCGCTGCAAGGCAACTCATAAGTATTAAATTGTGTGCTATTCTCCACAGCTGCCTTTCAGAATCTTAGAAGTTTATAGAGAGACCTTAATGGGTACAGTCACATATTCAGTCCAGATGATCTCAATAACACATTGCTCTCTCAAGGCTGTGTCCTTGAAAATGGTTCCCAGTATGGAAATAGTGGGCAGAACATACATTCCAAAAACAGGAGAGGGGTCAGGAGCCTCTCAATGCCCAGGTCCAGCGGGGGTCACATCCTCTCAATGTCCTCCTCCAACAGAAGGTGAGAAAAAGTACATTCCATACAGTAGAGTTGGTATAGTCCCACGGTATAGAACTAGCTGATATTATAAGAAAATGGACAAAAAGAAGAAAATGAGAGGGACAAAGAAAAACATTTATTTTTTAAGCAATTTAGCATTTTAAGCATTTCATTTAGCAACATAGCATTTTTAGCAATTTTTATTTAGGGCTTCTAATATTTTAATATGACCTCATAGTTTTGAGAGAAAAGGCAAGCTACAGAATAATCTATGTAGTGTGATCCCATTTTTTGGAAAAAAAAAATACATAATAATATCTCTTCTTTATAGTTACCTGAGAGAATTATCATTATTTGGAGTACATAATGAGGAGCTTATTAACCTTTGCTTTCTGTGTCTCTGCTTGATTAGACGTGTTACAAAAATCAGGTAACGTTTTTGAAATATTTAAAAATCTAGTAAAATGAAAGGGAAAAGAGGAAGAAAAAAGTAGAAAAGGAGGGAGGCAGAGAGGAAAGGAGGGAGGGCGAGTGAAGGGAAGGATTCTAAATAGAACACAGAACATTAGCATCACAGCAGTAGTTCCCTCTTATCCTCGGTTTGGATTTCTGAAGTTTGTTACCCCTGAAAATATTAAATGAAAAACTCCAAAAATAAACAACTCATAAGTATTAAATTGTGTGCTATTCTGAGTAGCATGATGAAGTCTTGCACCATCCCACTGCGTCCTGCCCCAGACATGAATCATCTCTTTGGTCCAGCATGTCCGCAATACATACGCTCCCCACGTGTCAGTCACTTAGTAGCCCTCTTGCTTATCACATCGACTGTCACGGTATCACGGTGCTTATGTTCAAGTAACCTTCATTTTATTTAATAATAGCTCCAAAGCGTAAGAGTAGTAATGCTGGCAATTCGGATATCCCAAGGAGGAGCCGTAAAGTGCTTCCTATAAGTGAACAGATATGTATGTATAGGAAAAAACAAAGTATATATATATATGGTTCAGTACTATCCGTGGTTTCAGGCACCCACGGGGTGTCTTGAAACATATTCCCTGATGATAAGGAGAGACTACTGTACTTTGTCTGCATAGCTTTCACTAACAAAAAACAGACCAGCAATTCCACTGTGTGTTTATATAACACTATACTCATTGCATAAAAAGGGCTCGCTCCCCTCTCTGTATCTCTTCAAATGCATGGAGCGTTACCTTATTCACATTCACACGCCCCGTTCTAAGCACAGTGCCTATCACAAAATAAACGTTGAAATAATATTTGGGGAGAATGGGTAACATATTTAAAGTACTGGGGACAAACAAAAGGTAACTAATAAATATTCAAAGCCCCTTTTCCCTAGAATGTTTTTCATATTTATAAAAACTTCTATTTTGATAAAATACAAAGCTTTATATTGCTCAAAATAACTTTTACTTATCTTTCACTTTTACCTGGATGAAAATAATATAATTATGTATTTAAATGAAATGCTATGAGCCTAGTCAAAGCATATGAGTAAAATTATATTAAAATGGACAAAAGTTCATTTATTATATTTTCTGAGTGATTAGAAAGGATCACTACATGAAATGAATAGAACAGAATTTGGCTTCGTATAGGTGCTCGATGATTGTTTAATCTGAATCGCAAACATAGTAAATTGCATGTGTAGTTTAGCTTGAGCAGCACACACAGTGGACACTTTGGGGGGTTCTTGACTCGGGGTGGCAATGTTAATGTAGCATAAATAGTACTCAAACACTAAAGGGACATCAGAGAAGTTGAGGACTTTTAAAGACTAAAGGAATTTCTATGACTTTGGCATGTAATTAAAACAATAAAATTTTCCAAATATAGATTTTAGAGTGCTGTGGAAAACTCTAGAGTGTATTGCAGAAAGGAGGCAAATCTAACAGTTCCCTTACCAAAGGAATATTATTCTTTGCACTGAAATGAGCTCTGGTAAACAAAAGAAATTAAAACAAATCTGCATTTGAAAGAACATTAGCCTAACAGTTATTAATAAAGTAAAATAACAATAATAGTAAAACTAATATGAGCTATAACTTCAAAACTCCAGTATTTTAAGAAGATACTGAGCGCTTTGCAAGGCTTCAGACCAGTTTTATTCCAATACAAGCAGTCTTCAAAACTCATTCCTTATGAGTGAGTAATGAACACAGGGATTTGACTTAATGGAAAATAGTAGGTGGGTGGGTGGGAGGATGAATGTGACTGAATGCCTTCTAACTTCTGTGTCATCTGTGAAGACACAGTAGAGAAAAGTCCGGTTCTGGATGGCAAGGAGTAGAGCAGATAAAAGGCAACCCATTATTTACAGCCAGACAGCATGATCTTTATCACGCCTACTTCTACTTAAGCAGATTATTAGCATCATTCATAGCCAGGTCATGCCACATTTCCATGTTGATAGTATGTTAAAAGCAGACAATATTTCTTCTGCAAAATTTCAATATGGAACACTTCTAATTAATCTAATATACAGTGAGTTTTGTCACAGCTTATTCTTGATCCTAATCAAACACAATATTTAAATAATGAATCATATAATGATTAAGATGAAAGTAGTGAATGAATGTGGTTGATTTCCTTCATTTCCAAACAGAAGCCATGAACTTAATGCTTTTCTCCATCAGAGTGTACCATGTCGAAAGTCAAAGTGACATGCTATCAGTGCCCACATTGCTTTTAAATGCTTTGATAAGGCTTTATCAATGCCATTTATTTTACTTGGAATGAAGCCATCACTTTAGCACAAGTTCATTCATGTATCACACGCATACACACAGAAATGGAAATAAAACTTGATTTCCCTTCTTCCAGATTTTACAAACACAACATTGTCAAATCCAAGAAGGAGGCAGCCGCTCTCTTCCCTTCAGGAGCCGCAGCTCTTCTGTGCTAAGGCGGGTCATGTGACATTTCCCACTTATTTATGTTTTTCCCTAATGAAAGGATGCCTCTTTGTGCTGCAATAGATAGTTTAGATTTTTTAATATTGTTAGTGTTGAGAGATAAACACTTCGGTACATATTGGAGAGTAATAAATTGTGTTGAACATTGATAAACTAACGCAATTACCAGCAAGGTCAGAGAGCCAGCTAATTTAGAAATATCAGTCCTAGGATTTTGAGTTGTCCCCTGGAGAGCTGCAGCCACTTTATTACAGCAGGAGGGTGAGGAGAAAATGGTACATTAGGATTGATCTTTTGATCTAATTGTGGAACTCTGCCATTCCTTGTTTGACCAAAAATGCTTACCAAGCAAGAGAAAACATAGCACAACTAATTGAGGACTATCCCTTATAAACCAGACAAACTAAAGGAATTCTGGGAGATAAGGGACAAATTGCACTTGATATTGGTGCGCGCTTGTTGTCACTGAGGTGAATATTTGTGTCCCTTTTTTAGAATGTCTTTTAAATCATAATTCTAAATAAAATTCAACATTTTTCAAACAGTTTGAGAAAAGTTCATTTTCACATTCATTACCTGTGTTGGTACAATTTTAACAAAATTCTAATAAATGTTCAGTGTTCCTCTTTCCATATGGAGTTAAATTAGCCTTAGGGATACCTAGTTTTCAAAAAATTTTCAATACCAGGAAAAGTTTGATTAACCTAACATATTCTTTAACATTTGTCACTTTGCCTATAAATAATACAAGAATATATACTGCTTAATTCATATCTAAAGATACATTCATTCTAGAATATTTAAATTTATTCTAGAACTATGTCTAATTTTCTGTTTTCATTAATATTATTACACTTAACATGATTTAGCTCTCATCCAATGTCTATCAGATCTTGAGCCTTTAGGAGTAGAGTAATTTGACTGATTGTGTTAAAGTGATTCCAGGGCCTAAATAGGGTTCAATTGAAATAGGATTCCTGTTTAGCTGCCAGGCACATCATAGGCACCATCAAATCATGTTATTTGGGAAAGTTATTTCAAATGTAGTCCCTTTTAATATGTAATCCCATTTGACAAAGGAGTTTCTCAGAAAGCACGAAGACTGAAAAATAATTAGAGGGTAAACACACAGCATCTTGGAAAGGCATGAAATTGACAGCATTCCAGAAGTTCAGATTCTCACACTGGGCAATAACAAAAATATCTTAGATTTCTGCTCTGATATTTGCATGCAAGCATGTAAATTACTTACAACTAGTAAATTCTGGTCATATATAATAAGTTTAAATTGCATCTGAAAACCTTGGATATTGTATTTCCAGAGCAGAATCCCCTTAATCCATGAATTTTTGTTATAAGACAACTAGGAAATACAAGTAAAAATAGTGTAATTGTTTACTGTGATTCCGGTTTCAAATCAAATCAAGTTTTCCTAATAGTAAGAAAGGAAAAAGTTCTTAAGAAGCTGAGTAGGGTAAAAGGCATCACTATTGAGTAATTATAGATGACACTTTTAGTTCTTTGCCAAGGTTCAACTCAGTGCCTTTTCAGACTCACAAACACAAGTCTTGAGGAATCCGAAGCCTTTCTAGCTTCATTAAGTTTTCCTCCTATGTCCTCAGTTGCTGTGAATTTAACTATATTATAGAGTACTTAAAGCCCATTGAAGGGTGTTAATATTTCAAAGACAGGGTCTTGAGAATACAGCCCGAATATTTACAATTCTGTCCTATGGCAGGAGATTGTACTAATGTGAGTAGCAGATAACGGACCTCAAATTGATGCGGGTGGCCCAGCTGTCTGCCCTTTGTTTGTAGGTTTAATTCCCAGAATGGGACTGGGGTAACCCTTTGTGATACAATCAGCTCTAGGGGTTTAGCCACTTATATTACATTATTGAAAGGATGATGAGCTGATGATGAGCTGATAACAGGAAGATTGCATTAGGCAGAATATTAGCCCAAATACCTCTGAGCTGCTTAGCTCTCTCTGTTGCCTGAATATTATACAGTTTTTGTTTTTGCTTTTCAAAAACAAATTGAAAATGTCTTTGGATAAATCTTAAGTAGCTTGGCTGGGAGAGGAGTCTATATTCAGACTCCACAGAAAAGAATTATCTCCCATAAAGAAGATGACGTAAATGGATAATAGAGAAAAAATTTAGAATAGAATTTTTCCAAAAAATTTGGAAAGCACATTTATATAGTATGTATTATTACATAAAATACATATACTATATACACATAATAGAATATTGCTTTGTAAAGTCACACATCAAAAGATTTATCATAAATTATATCATGATTAATAATACACATTGTGAAAGGATTCTCACCATCCAGTTATAATTTTGTTACTAATACCACAGTAAAGTTGGAAATAAGTAAAATAAAATAATGACTGCCTTTAATTTCATAAATATAAAACAAATTTCACTTTGAACCTACTTTTAAGGCTGGCATCGTGAGATAGTATATCTTTCCTCTACCAAATTTCTCAACACCAAAGGCATTAATACTTTGACTTTCCAGGGAGAGTATGGAATATACTTTGGGTCATTTTAGCAGCCCTATGTCCTGTGATTTTATGACTCTTATGACTCTGAAGAATTTCTAGAAACGATCTCTTTCTAAACAGGCTAATATAACTTTTCCTAGTCTTCAAAATGGAATTCCCTCAAATAAAATGTTTAATTGGTTTTAAAAGTCATTTAGGACATATTCTTCATTAGAAAATTACTTTAAATTGTTTTTTTAAAAATTGATGAGTTTATAATGATGATTGTCAACATGTTTATCCACTCAGAGACACATCCAGGTGAATTTCTCACAATGAAAATAGCCTAAGGACAGAATCTCACTTTGGTGAGCATGTGAGATAATGTTTATTTTGAGAAATAAGTAAACTGGAACTTTTGGCTGCAGAACCTCTGCCTACTGGACTATCTAGCACTATTAATGGGTAAAAATTTAAATTGGGGAGCTATATCTCACCAAGACTATGTGATTGCAGAAAAGGGAATCCTCTAAAAGTAGGAAGGGGAATAAAAGTGGCTCAAAAGTAGAAACTTCCAGTTATAAGATAAATAAGTCCTGGGAATGTAATGTACAGCATGGTGACCATACATAACAATACTATATAGTATATTCTGAAGTTGCTAAGAAAGCAGATCTTAAAAATTCTCATCACAAGAAAAAAAATATGTAACTATGTGAAGTGATGTATATTAACTAAACTTATTATGGTAATGATTTTGCAGTATACACATATATTAAATCATTACGTTGTACACTTTAAACTTATACAATTATACCTCAAATAAAGCTAGAAAAACAAATAAATAAATGCCTAGGTCTCTAGAATGGATTTCGAAGTCCCTCTAACCTCCTCCCCATCTGCACTGGTCTCTGACCTTGTCCCCTCCCACTCTCCATCATTTGTTCTTCATCATTTGTCACTTATACGCCCCTTATTTTATTGCACCTTTATCTCCCAGAACTCTCTCAACTGATGAAATGCAATCAAATAATAGCCATGATTTTAGACTGGTTTGTTTTTTTTTTTTAAATCTTAAATTGAGTTTAGAATGAGAATTAAAAGTTCCTCTTTTCCAAGTTCATGAAAGAAAGCACATGACTGTTCTTTGGCCTTTTTCCAAGTCATAAACTAGTAACCACAGAACAGGGTTAAACTCCCCCGACTCTGTCAGTCATAGGTTTGCTTCAGTACCCCAAATGTCAGCAGTTCTTAAACTCCACACTTCCTCAAAACCCACTACGTATAAGATCATTCTTTACTTTGTTCATATAGACTGTATTCTACATATATATTTCCCTCTACTGAGCAACTAATAGAAATTATAACACATTCAGCTTTCTTTTAGATGTATGTGAGTGGTGATCTCTACATTTAACAGAGCAAATTGAGGAATAAATACTGCCAGTGGAATCAAACTATTCATAAGCTATCGACCTTTGTCAGTTTTCTCTCCTGAATGTATTTTAGAATAAATCACACAGTTAATCTAGAAAGTAGTCATCATGTTTTCTTGACCATACTACATGCAGATTTGGGATTTTTCTTAGAAAAAAATAACTAGCTACTAACCATTGAATTTGGTGACATGTAATTGGTAATGATGCTGCAGAAACATCTGTAAAGAACTATAATATATGCAACAATAACACATGAACTGAACCTTCTTCTTCATAAGAAGTAACCAAAACTTTTGGTTAAATATCTATAGTTGCTTCTAAACTACCTCAAAGGGAAAATATCTTAATTCTCATAAATTTCTCAGAATAGCTCAAAGAGACTTCCAGCTTCAGCCTAGGAGGTACAAAGTGGGAAAAAATTTCCTCTCATTCTAACAAAAGAAACCAGGTAATCTACAAAATCATAACTTTTCTTGAGTATGTAATGGAGCAGAAATTACAAACAGTCTGAAATCTAAGGGATGATAATGTCCTCAGACAGGAAACATGAGACATGAATCATTGGTCCTTGCTCACTTGTTGCAGATCGCGTCAGGAAGATGGAATTGCACTCAGGTGGAAGAAGAAGAAAACAATTGAGCAGAATGAATGTTTGAAAAATAATAGCTGAGAATTTTCGAAAAATAATAAAACACATCTAACCACAGATTAAAGGATCTCCCAGAAACAAGAAATAAAGAGAAAAATCTTAAAATTAGAGAAAGAAGATACCAAAGAACAAAGGAAAGAATAACAGTACACTTCTCGTAAGAAATTATGAAAGTGAAAAGATAACAATGCAAAGAATATCTTATTTCATTATAAAAACTCTGTCAGAGCTTTTCAACAGTTATTTATAACATGTGGCTTTTCAGACATCATTTCTAGGAATGGTCTGTATTGCATTAAAGAATTTATAGATTGAAATCTATAAGTTTAAAAAAAAATGATGCAAAGAGTATATTATGATCCTTAGACTAATTTAAAACAATGCAGACTACTTAGATCATCGTTTGAGGTCTCAGGTCAGCCAGCAGAACTGGCTGGGTTTCTCGTCACTCTCTACCACTCCACTCACAACTACATGAGTCAGGCTATTGAAAACCATAAAGTTATAGGCGCTTCAGTCTCAGTGGGTAATAATCCAGACTTTGGAGTCAGAAATATGTGGGTTTAAACTCTGGCTCTACCACTCAATAACTCTGTGAATTTAAGCAGAACATTAAACTCTGACAGTCTGTAAGAGACGGTTAACAAAACCCACCTTAAATGGTTGTTGGAGAGATTAAATGAGATATATGTAAAGTGCCTACCAACAATAAGCTCTCAGGAAATGGCAGTTCTTATGATTAATGTGCTCTGATTTTACTGTCCCAATAATATTTAGACTCAACTAAGGATACCAAAAACAAACAAGAATGCATTTTAGATGATGATTTTCTAGTAGCTACTCTTTATTAATATTTTTCCCATAGGAGTCAGTCTTTGGTAGAGATTGTCATGCAAGACTAGAGTGATTTTTATTCCACTGTATTTGAAATCAAGGAGCCCGCGTAACTCTCATAAGGTCTTGAATGCAAAGTGGCCTGATGGGTACTGCCATAGGGAACAATTACTAATGTGTCATTTGTCACTGGTATCCAAAATTATATTTAGTGTTAGCAAATGTTTTGAATCCCTTCCATAAAAGACACAGACAGATCCCAAGTGTTACGGTTTAATAAAACAATCCCAAATGTAATAATAAATTTCATCTGAAAAGTCAATATTTGTAGTTTGCATTTGTAATTCTATTGTTAAGATGCTGTTTTGTTGGTATGCACAAGAAATATTGATATAAATAACCTCTAATCTTATACTACGATACATAGGTTTTTTTTAATTTAATAAGTCATAGGGATCTATAGTATGTATAGGAAAAATACAAATCATTTAAAGTCTCTTGTATTTTTTTCTGTCATAAAATATCATTATGATGTTATATATGTTTGTATTTTATCCCTGATTGTACTTTTATAAGCATAATTTTCAGGAATCAAGTTTCTGCAGTATCCTGTAAATGCCATATAAATAACAACCATATTATTTTCATTTTTTTTCTGCTTTTTAGTCATTTAACAAACATTCAAAAATATTTAGCATGTATTCTATGCAAGACATTGTGCTTGGTGTCAAATAAAACTAGCAACACATTAAAAAAGCCGCCTACATATAGGCTACTTTTTGAACTGCACTAAGGGAATCAAGACCAAATGATACCACATTAAGTAAGAACTTAATTTAATAGAGAGTTAAAAACAGAACTCATTTCAAAGGCATTTTTTTCTTGCTCTTATTTACTTCTGCAATGAAGTAGATACTCTTCTTTATGAGCAGAATGGTGATTTGTAGCAAATGACTGAATAATAAAGGAGCTGGGATATGTCATGCATTATCTTATACTGAAGTGCTGATATAAGGTGATTTGCTAGAAGTCACATTTTACAGATTCTAATCACTAATATGCTCAGTGATTCCACTGTGATACTGCTTTTCTCACTGTTGAATGTTGCCTATACTACAAAGAAATGTGAAATTTCTTTTACTGAAATCATAGTTACTTTTTAAGAAAAAAATGCATGTCACTTCCACTTTTCTAATGTATATTAGTCACAAATTGCTGAATTTATTTTATTTTATAAAGGTATTGTATAAAGGTTTTGAAACTCTTTATTTTATAAAGTTGTTGAACTGTAGAGAGGCTGTGACTCAACCATGGTCTCACAGACATTTACTGAGACAGGCGGAATCAGAACCTACAGGGCTAGGGCCTTAGCATCTGTCTATAATTTTTATAGCTTTCATGTTGATTCTGATGATCAAATAGAGATGAAAACTCTGAGTCTGGCAGTAAATACTACATCCACATGGGTATGCATTTAAACAGACCTAAGTTCCAAATCTTTCTTTCACTCACTGCTGTGAGATCTTGGTAAGATATTTGCCCTCAGAATCTCATCTCTCTTCATATATAAAATGAGGATAATGCCTGCCTATGGGGTTTATGTGAAGAATAAAAGAGATATGTTAAATGTATTACACAGTGCTTGGTATGTGACAAGTGCTTATAAATGGTTGCTTTTGATTGCCTACCTTCTTTGCAACTTCTCTGATGCTGTGAATTTCTTTCACCCATCCTAATCATTAGAATGTCTTCTCTCATGGTCTCTGGCAGGACACTCCTTCCTGCTTATCCTGCCACTACCCTGACTTCTCCTTGTTCTCCTACACTGGCTTCTCTTCCTCTACCCCTCATTAAATGTGGGCATTCCGCAGGATTCAGTTCTCCATTCTCTTCCCTGGATTTCTCTAAATGTCCTTTTTCCCCGTGATGTCAAGTAGCATCTATTTCATAAAGACCCTTAAATTCCTACCTTTGGCTCAACTATATCTTGAGTTTCAAAAAAACATTTCAAACTATAATTAAGTTTGAACATCCTGTACACACACTGAACTCATCCTACCTTGAACTGAACTTGTTAATAAACACATACACACACACACACACACACACACATCTTGAACTGAACTTGTTAATAAACGCACACCCACACACACACACAGTCACGCACGCATGCACACACATGTACACGCATACCGCTCCTCAATTCTGTGCCTCATGCTGTTTATCTTTTATCATTATCTACGCATGCACACACATGCACACGAATACCGCTCCTCAAGTCTGTGCCTCATGCTGTTTATCTTTTATCATTATCTTGTCTTGATTTAAAATTTTGACATTTGTCTATCATGAATTGTTGCACTGATTTTGATTTTTAAAAATACTTTATTAAAATATTATTTGTCTTGATTACTAAGTTGGGGGAGGGTCCTCTTAAATTTTGAGCCCAACACAAGTGCTGCACATGATTCGTCTTAGTCCTATCTGTAGGCATCACCATCTAAATGTCACTTAATAAAAATTATTATTAGCTGTGGGGTCTGCCCCTGATTGTTTCTGGGGCCTGATTTTGGCTGTGGTTCTGGCTGCATAGCATCTCTTTTTCTCTGAGTGATCTTTAAGCTTGGTTCTCCATCCTTCATAGCAATTTCATGAGATTTCAGTAAACTTTCAATTAATACCTCTTCTTTTTATGTCATTCATAGTCCCTTTCTATAGTTTGAATCTGAGAAGAATGAAAATGAGGAAAAGGAGGCAGAATACTCAAAATGATATTACTGAGAAGTTATCCATGGCCTCAAAATTTTGTTCTGACTTCTAGGGACAAGACTTTGTGTTTATCAGGAAGTTTCTAAGGTGTGAACTTCTTGACAATATTCTCATGTTAAAGTACTCAAATTTCATACAGAGTAACAGTCTAAGTACTTACTGACCAGGAAGTCCATAGTACAAACTTCAGTACAGGCTGCTAGGAATTGTTTAGTGCACCGTGGTGGTGTCACGGTATAAGATGTATTATAAGAACCTACTTCTATGTTGGAGAAACCAACATATTGTTAGTTAGTTCCAGTTCCAGCAACTTTCCAGCTACATTACCTTGAACAATTTAGTTATCTGTCTAAACTCTGATTTCCTCATAACATTATTGTGAGGATTAAATAAGAAAAATACAAATTTCTTAACATAATGCCAGGCATGCTCTACATGTTCAATTATGTTTGTGGAGGCAGATATTAAATCAGTAAACTTCATCTTCCCGGTATACAGAATAGCTAATCTCAAGAAATTGGGTTGCTTTCTCTAACAAGTTTATATCTGTTTAATTTAAAATATCTCTATAGCTTTTTCTGAAAGCAAGCACCCTATTGGGCATTCTGTCCAGGCCTCCAGCTCAGGGTACTATCTTGTCTAAATCCAGGAGTGCCATTTACATTGTCATCCTTAGAAGTAGTGCTCTCCTGAGCTATGCAGTATATAGTCCTCATGCCTGCATATAGCAGCTCTGTTTCAGCTTTTGATTTTAGCAGATAACACAAAGGCCATGAGCTACAACTCCTTTACTCTTTAATCACCCCCTTTACCTTACAATAAACAATAATCAACACAATATCAGAATAGCAAATATAAATTCAACATTTTGATGCCTGTATTTTCTTTTTTAAAATGAAGTATTTTCATTTTCTGAATGTAGACAGAATACTTGTTAATAAAGTATTGATTTTTTTTCTTCAGATTAATTAGGACTTTTAATCTTAGTTGTACATCTCTTTAACCAGAGTGGATATTAAACTTATGGGGAGATGATTGAGCACCTAAAATTTATTAATCTAACTAATTTTATATCAAACTTACCACTAACAGAGAAAAATCTCAACCAGCATGCTGTGCTAAAAATACTAGAGAGAAATGCATCTGAATTCAAAAACAACAATTCAAAAATAATACAGTGATTTTCCCTGAGAAACTTTTATTTGTTAAAAAGAAAATGGAGTTCCATTTCAAGAATGTGTCAGAAATCAATTTCTTCAGTTCTCAGGGGATTTCTGGCTAAATGATATGTCTTCAAAGGAATATGAAAGTCTGGGATAATATATGATGTGATAATCAAGATATGTAATTATTTAGCAGTTTCCTTTTTATGTTTGTAAGCAAAAGATTAAAAATGCAATGTAATTTCACTTAACAATTTTAAATATTGCATTGTCTGAGTAGTTTTTATTATTTGTAATCATAATCATTATTATAAGCCTCTATCAAAATCGAAATTTGATGAGTCAAAAATGATCGTTCAGAAAACAACTGCCCCAATCTGTTTTTGTGCCAGGGTTAGTGGGGGGAGAGGAGTGAGGAAATATCCAGATAAAAGCCTCTTAAAAAGCATTATTCTTGTTTGTTTGAGCAAAAATATGAAAAGGAGCATGTAACTTGAATCAATTTATCTCTCAAAATCAAAACCTGAGTCTTCTGAAAGAACTTAGTATCTGGCTTACATTTGTCTTTTTGTCTTGTCTTTTTTACTTTGCAACGCTTTTATCACCACCTAGGGGCAAGTCAAACAAGCAAGAAGCTCCTTTTTCACCACTAAGTCATTCCTAAATTATGTGTTATCTGAATCAAAAAGACTTTTATGATTTCAAATGATCGCTTGGCTTTTTTCTCTCAATAAAAGTCAACCTTTTATTATGTATCTCTTCTTTATCTCAAATATGATTTTAAAATATAAACTGATTTTTGTAATACATGAATATCTTTTAGTTTTATCTTTGTGTCTCTTCTTATATATCAATTTGTCAAAAACTTTTGCATTTACTTTAAGCAAATTTCTACTTAAAAGAATAAGTCTAACTTTATAAATGTTCAACACTTAGCCTTTTAATTACTGCACAAGACATTTGCAAAGTGTGTAATACAGTAATTTTAGATTATATATAATACCATATCAAATTATACTTTTAAAAACTCTTTTGCTAAAATTATTTTAATCTAATTTCAAGTGATATGAAAAACAAAATTATTGTTTTTAGGGTAAATATTAAAGTTCTCAGTTTAAAGCGTTTTTACCTGGTGATGCTTATAATCAACAAACTTATAACACTAATACAATTTAAAATTGTCAACCAAACTATTACAAAATACAAATAATACCCAGAAAACAAATCTCTAACATACTATATATTTAAGAAAACTATGGCATCTTTGGTAGCTAATTAGAAAATTCCAATTTTGCAGAGTGCTAAAGCAGTTTCACGATACACAAGTGCAAAGTCTGCTCTTCAAATGTCAATTTCCAAGTAAGCACAGTTTCAAAACTTCAAACTAAGCAACCCTTCCCCTAGGTCTTTTATTGGCTAAGGTGTAAATAGCTTTTCACATATTTAGAGTAGTTACATTTTAAAGATTTTTGGTGGTACTGTGCTCAATATTAATATTTTATGAACAGACCGCAAAATAAAGAGGCTAAACAAAGCATTGTGAATATACCTGTCATACTGCAACCAAGCCACTTGTTTTCAATCCTTCCATTTTAATGAATATATTTGAAAATGTACACAAGTCTAAAATATTCTGTTTGTTGGACTCCTAACAATTTATTTTTCAACAATGTTTTAAGTAAACTTTCAATAGAACTTTTAAAATCATTAATCAACAGCTTCCTACAAGCAGGTTATTCTTCTTCCCAATGAATACAAAAGCAAACCTGAGCACTCAAAAGAAGAAACAAGTTCAAAGTCACTACTCAAGGTAAAAGACACAGTCAGACCATAAAATTTAGCATGGCTAGCCATGTTGCCTTTTTGATATATGTACATTTTCAATGTGGACACATACAATAAAAAATTTCCAGATGCCAATTCTTTACATAGTGCTGTCTTCCGTAGAGCTGTAGTCCACAGATTTCCCTGACTTGGCTCTTAAAACCAACATTTACATTTTGAGGCTATTTTTGAATAATACGTCCTCAAGCCCCATTGTAGGTGCTGAAAAGGCCAAACCTACTGCCTTGGGAGCTGACCTCTGAGAGTGAGATTTCCTTTGATGGGAAAAAAAATGTCAGCAACTAAGGATAAGAGGCTTGCTAGAAAATAAGCAAGTACTCAAAGAAGGGGGAGAATCTATTTTGTTTTGGTTTGGTTTTTTAGAGGAAACTGGAAAAATACAAGATTGAAAGTGAACATTCTACAAAAGATATTTATATTAGGCTTAATTATTACAGCCAAGCTCTAAGCTAAAAGCCTCTTCCTCAGTGCTCACCTTGGCGTGCAGTTTTTTGTCACCAGACCACAGCAAGTTAAGTGTAGAATTTGAAACTAAGTATTTAAAAAACTGTTATGGCAATTTGACAGGGTAATTTTATATTTATTGAATCGCATAACGATAAAAAACAGGCTTATAGTTTGTCTTTTTCTAATTTAATTTTTCCAGTAATTTATTTTTATTGTATTTTACAAAAGTATTTATTGGTCAATGACAGTTTAGAATATTTTTAAATGGCTTTTTACCATGATAGTGTAAAAAGACAGAGGACTTAAATAAAATTATAAATGAAAGAGAAGACATTACAACTGACACCACAAAAATACAAAGGAGCATAAGAGATTACTAAAAACAATTATTCACCAACAAATAGGACAACCTAGAAGGAATGGATAAATTCTTAGAAACATTCAACCTACCAAGACTGATTCATGAAGAAATAGAAAATCTGAACAGAACAATTACAACTGAAGAGATTGAAACAGTAATCAAAAACCTCTCAGCAAAGAAAGCCTAGGATCAGATGGTTTCATGGTGAATTCTACCAAATACTGAAGGAAGAATTAATGTCAAGCCTTCTCAAACTCTTCTCAAACACTGAAGAGTAGAGAACACTCCTAATCTCATTTTAGGAGGCCAGCATTGCCCTGATACCAAAGACAGGTAAGGACAATACAAGAAAAGATGCTACATTTACAGGACAATATCCCTGACAAATATAGATCTAAAAATTTTCAACAAAATACTAGTAAACCAAATTCAATAGCACATTAAAAAGATTATACACCATGATTAAGTGGGATTTTTCCTGGCATACAAGGATGGTTCAACATAAGAAATCAATAAACAGAATACACCACATTAATAGAATAAAGAATAAAAATCATATAATCCTTTCAATAGATGAAGAGAAAGCATTTGACAATATTCAACACACTTTTTTTTATAAAAGCTCTTAACAAATTTGGAATAGAATGAACATACCTCAATATAATAGAGGCTATATATGACAACCCCACAGGTAACATCATACTCAATAGTGAAAAAGCTGAAAGCTTTTGTCCTAAAATCAGGAGCAAGACATGGGTGCCCACTCTCACCACTCCTCTCCAACAAAGTACTAGAAGTCCTCACCAGAGCAACTAGACAAGAAAAAAAAGGCATCCAAATATGAAAGGAAAAATTAAAAATTTTATGTTATAGAAAACCCTAAAGACTCAACCAAAATTAGTGTTAGAATAAATGAATTCAGTAAAGTTGCAGGATACAAAATTAACATAGAAAAAAAATCAGTTGCATTTCTATTTACAAATAATGAGCTATATGTAAAAAAAAAATAAAGAAAATGATCCCATTTGCAAGAGCATCAAAATAATAGGATATTTAGAAATAGATTTAAACAAGTAGATGAAATATCTGTACACTGAAAACTATAAGACATTGATAAAAGAAATTGAAGCAGACACAAAAAAATCAAGGATACCCTGTGTTCCTGGATCAAAAGAACTAATATTATTTAAATGTCTATATTATACAAAGATTCAATGCAATTTCTATCGAAATTTCAATGGCATTTTTCACAGAAATAGAGAAAACAATCCTAAAATTGTATGAAACCACAAAAGACCCTGAATAACAAAAGCAATTCTGAGAAAGAAGAGCAAAGCTAGAGGCATTATACTTCTTGGTTTCAAACGATATGATAGAGCTATACAAATCAAAACAGTATGGTATCAGCATAAAAACGAACACATAGCCCAATGGAACAGAATAGAGAGCCCAGAAATCTACATAAGGTAAACTATATTGAATAATCCATCCTTTTATCAGTAATTTCTAATGCTACCTCAGACATAAATGCAGCTTTCATGTACAAATGTTGTGTCGGTCCCAACAAAGAAAAGGATTTGGTCAGGTGGTTTAAATAGTCATTAATGAGGGGACAACATTAAAACAGAGATGTAGAGTTACTCAGTGATAGCAGGAAGTCTTTTCCACCTCTAGCACAGAAGGGAAAAGCAGAAGACAGCATTATTGGAGCTCACTGAGAGCTGGAGAAATGGAGGAAGGCTTCCCAGTAGAAGCTTGAGCTTCAGAGGGACAGAGCTGCAGCCCTAAAAGCCATCCCGAGTTTCCTTCCACCTCTGATTCTCCACAGGTGCTGCCCAGTAGCCAACCCCAAACTGAAGGCAGAGGTCAGAGAGGCCTGGTGAGGCAACCTGCAGATTTCACTTTCTAAATAAGATAAAGGGAAGGAGAAATGAAAAATGGAGAATGGGGGTGGGGGTCACAAGCACAGCTCAACCCTTTGGCCACTCAGCATCAATTCTTGCCCTTTGCTAGATAAAGAAACCCTCATCCTCAAACAGGAAATTCCTATAATCCCGTCAGTTATGATATCATCAAGGGGTGATGTTTGTTCAATTTATATACTCACGTGGAACCTAACTGAAAACATACTCCACCTGTTCTCTTCATAAAAACAGGTGAAAAGGGTCAAAGAGAAATCATCATTTAATATAAGATATGCATGGCTGCTTTGGTTCCTGCTCTGTATCTGGTCACCAGGCTGAAACTGAGAATCATAACTTCCTCCTTTCACTACCTATTCTCTCTGTTGTCACTTTGTGACCTGAATCTTTATTGTCCCAGGACCTGAGCCCATGGTAGTCATTTCTTTAACGGGATGCCACGGTTTTCCACTGAGAGCCATCACTGGAGATTGTTAACGATGAGAGGTGCTCCAGTGGATGCCCAGAGTTTCAGATATACTCTTCCTTTTTCGTTGCATAACAGCAACCCAAAACCCCTTGGAAATAAGAATCGATCACTCTGGCAAGAGCAAGCCCTGCTCTCTCTGTATGAAGATTTAGAACCACGACGAACAAGGTCGTAGTCTCAGCTTCCATATTATTAAGAGCCAGCACTGTGTTCACTGGTGAAAAAGTTTCTCCCTTGACAACTCAGACCTTTGAACTGTTGAGCTCCAAGTTACAGAGACAAGAAGCAAAACTCCTCTGAGTTATCGGGTGTGAAATGAGACGACCCCATTCCTGGTGCCAATTACATTATCGAAGAAGCAAAACTCCTCTGAGTTATCTGAGACGACCCCATTCCTGGTGCCAATTACATTATCACAGCAGAAAAGAGAATTCACACCGATGGTTCAAGTAAAGATATTGACAGAGGTATGAGCAAGGTCAAGGCAAGTAAGGAATGTTGAGGCACCCAGGAATTAGCTAAACCAGGAAGCTATTATCAAGGGAAGGAGATACACTTACTTACCTGAACCCATTGAATCTGGAACCATTGGGGAGAAGCTTCCCATTTGGAGCCGAAGTTGCAGAGGAACACTGCTGCCAGAAAAGTACAGCCGGCAGGGAAGGAATGGGGAAGAAATACCCTGACCTTTCTCTCTTCCTGCCCTCTAGTCTCCTGCTCATGCCTCCCATGGTTCATTGTCCAATGCAATTGGAAAGGGAGCCCAGGTGATGTCTCTCAGGGAATAGAAAAGAGCAAAGAAAGGCAAAAAAGAGGTTGAGGAAAGGGTAGTTTCAGAAAGATAACCAGAATGAATGGATCTGTTTCTAAGCATTCTATTTTGTTGCATTGATCTTTTTATCTATCCATGTGTCAATATCACAGTGTCACAAAGTATACATTTTCGCAATGATTTGAAATGTCACTGTGATACTAAACTTCAGCCTGTGCTTGTATTTATTTCTGGAGTCTCAATTCTGCATTGTACATATGTGCACCAATATCACACATTTTTCATTACTGTAACTTGACAGAATATTTTGATACCTGATAGGGTATATCCTTCCCCTTATTGCTTGTTTTTCATTAATTTTACTGTATTATTTTGTTTCAATCTGTCTTGATTATTTCTATTTTCTCTTTAACATAAATTAGTGGCTCAATTTCCATTAAAATATACCAGTGGCTTTTTTAAATTAGAATTTACAATGATTTATAGATAAATTATAGGGAAATTTAAAGTTTTCACACTAGTGAATCATCTATCCAAGTATATAGTATCCTTTATATATTTTTTAGGTGTTTTTGTATTCTTAGATAAGGTATTATAAATTTCTCAATATAGTACAGGTCTTATACATATATTCATTGTTTGTGCTTTAGTATTTTAAGGGGCTTGAGCTACTATTGTAAATGAGCTCTAATCAGTGCATTTTCTAATTGGTTACTTGCTGTTGTGGAGAAAACATTTTTTTTTTCAATTACAGTTGGCATTCAGTATTATTTTATATTAGCTTCAGGTGTACAGCAGAGTGGTTAGACATTTATATAATTTACTAAGCGACTTGTGCCAATTAACCTCGTACCCACCTGACACTATACACAGTTATTACTATATTCTGTGTTGTACAACTATATTCTGTGTTGTACACCTATATTCTGTGTTGTACAACTCATCCCTATGACTATTTTGTGACTACCTATCTGTACTTCTTAATCCCTTCACCTTTTTCACCCAGTCCCCCAAGTCCTCACCCAGTCCTTCTCTCATCTGGCAACTATCAATTTGTTCTCTGCATCTATGAATCTGTTTATTCATTTTGTTCTTTAGATTCCACATATATGATATTTGTCTTAGTCTGACTTATTTCACTTAGCATGATACCCTCTAAGTCCATCAATGTCATTGCAAATGGTAAGATTTCATTCTTTTTATGACAAAGTAATATTCCATCATATATATGTACCACCTCTTCTTTATTCAATCGTCTAATGATGGGCACTTACGTTGCTTCCATTTCTTGGTTACTATAAATAGTGCTGCAGTGAACACAGGGGTGCATATATCTTTTTGAATTGGTGTTTTGGATTTTTTTGGATAAATAACCAGAAGTGGAATTGCTAGGTCATAAGGTAGTTCTATTTTTAATTTTTTGAGGAACCTCCAAACCGTTTTTCATAGTGGCTGTGCCTACTTGCAATCCCAGACATGAGATCTTGTCTGTCTTGTTTACACTTTTTACAGTGCACAAGAGTTCCCTTTTCTTCACATCCTTGCCAACACTTGTTGTTTGTTGATTTTCTGATGATAGCCATTCTGACTAGTGCGAGGTAATATCTCATTGTGGTTTTAATAATTTGCGTTTTTTTGATGATTAGTGATGTTGAGCATCTTTTCATATGTCTGTTGGTCATCTGTATGTCCTCTTTGGAGAAATGTCTATTCAGGTCCTCTGCCCATTTTTTAATTGGATTGTTTGGGGGTTTTTTGGTGTCGAGTTGTATAAGTTCTTTATAAATTTTGGGTAATAATCCCTTATCGGATATACCATTGGTGCATATCTTCTTCCATTCAGTATGCTGTCTTTTCATTTGCTGGTTTTCCTTTGCTGTGCAAAAACTTTTTGGTTTGATGTAGTCCCATTTGTCTATTTTTAATTCTTCTTTTCTTGTCCAAGGAGATATATCAGAAAAAAATATTACTAAGAGCAATGTCAGAGAGTTTACCACCTATGTTTTCTTCCAGGAGTTTTGTGGGTTTTGATCTTACATTTATGTCTTCAATCCATTTTGAGTACATTCTTGTATATGGTGCAAGAAGGTGGCCCAGTTTCATTTTTTTGCATGTATCTATCCAGTTTTCCCCAACACCTTTATTGAATAGTCTTTATCGTGTATTCTTATCTTTCTTGCCATAGATTAAATGACCATATAAGCATGGATTTATTTCCAGGCTCTCAATTCTGTTCCATTGATCTATGTGTCTGTTCTTATGCCAGTATCATGTTGTTTTGATTGCTATAGACTTGTAGAATATTTTGATATCAAGTAGCGTGATACATTCAATTTTGTTCTTTCTCAAGATTGTTGCAGCTATTCAGGGTCTTTTGTAGTTTCACATAAATTTTAGAATTACTTCTTCTATTTCTGTGAAAAATGCCATCAGTATTTTGACAGTGATGGCACTGAATCTATAGATTGTTTTGGGTAGTGTAGACTATGGAGAAAATCTTTTAATATTTGTATTGAATACTTGTGTTTAATATTTCTATTTTTAGTTTTGTATTTGGCCAAAATACTAAATTATTGCTAATTAATTATTCTGGATTTTTAGCATAAACAGCCTTTTCTTCTATCAATGGAGATTCTTTATCTTGACTTTCATCTATATCGATATCTATATATCTTGTTTCTTTGCTTGCACTCTTGCACTTATCAGACATCAAGTGCAATTTGGAACATTAAGAGTGAGAACTAAATTCCTTTCCCAGTTCCCGAATTTAAAAGGAATGTGCTAATGTTTCCCAGATAAGGATGATGCTTGCTCTAGCCATTCCTGTCTTTGCACTGAGACTTTTCTTCCCTTGCTAAATGCTTTTATCAAGAATGAATATTGAATTGTATTACACATGTGAGGTAAATTTGGGCATCTATCAAGATGATTATATGGATTTTTTAATCTTTCAGTTCATGCAGGTTTCATGAGATCTTGTCTGTCTTGTTTACACTTTTACCCTAGTACCTAGAATGGTTCTTTCTCATTGTAGGCACTTAAGAAATATTTCTCGAATATGTAAGTATTAATAAATAAAAGTATTTTGATTAATTACATTGGAGCTTTAATGATATCTTATACTTGCATTCTTAGGATATATCCTAATTGGTTATAATATTCTTTTAATACATTGTTGGACTTAATTTGGCACTTTTTTAATTTAAAGTTTTGGTATCTATGCTCATAAGTCAAATTGTACAGTTTTGTTTTGTTTCTTTAGGATCTATGCTTATTTAATTTTGATGCCAAGGTTATGCTATTCTTATAGAAGTGTTTTTATATTTAACTTTCTTTGGAACAGTTTGTTTAACATAGGAGTTATCTTTTCCTTGAAGGACTAGTAGATCTCACCCATAAAACTGCCCTTGTCATTTTCTTCTTTGTTAGTCTATTAACATTTTCTATCTCTCTCTGTCTCTGAGCCATTCTTAGTATACAGCCCATGAAAACCATTAATTTTATAAAATTTTCATATTTATTAATATAACATTGTACATTGAATTCTCTCAAAATTTTTAAATCTTCACATCTTTAGTTTGTCATATTTTCTCATTTCTAATGGTGTGTCTTCTCTTTTAGTTCTTGATAAAACTCACCAAATGTTTTTAAATAGTTCACTGATTATTTCAAAAAAATTAGGTTTTATTTATTATTTACCATTTGTATCATGTTTGGCTTAATTTTATATAAATAATATATTATTTTTATTTTTCTGCTCTTTAATAGTTTTCCTTTTTCCAACATCTTGATTTAAATGTCTGGCTTATTTATTTCTGAACTTTTATCTCCTAATCAATGCATTCATGTCTATAACATTTCTTAAGTACAGTTTGGCTATATCGCACAGATGTGATATATAGTTTACTAGTGTTGTTTTTAAATGATTTATAACTACAGTTTTGCTTCCCTCTTTAGGAATTTTTAGGATTTTTAAAAACTACCTTTTTCTTCTTTATTTCTAGCATTATTTGAATTATGGGTAAATATTGTGACCAGCCTTCATTTCAGCTTTGGGAGTTTTTTGTGTTTTTCTTTGTTAATATATTGTCGATTTTTATAATGTTCTATGTACTTTGAAAAGAATATGTATGCTCTTATGTTTTGGATATGTAATAGATTAAGCATATTGATTATTATTCAAATATTCTATTGTCTTCTTTTTTTCTTATTTATTGATTTTAGAGACATATCTATTTTCCCAGGTCCTAATTTTTCACTTTCTCCCATAATATATAGAGTGAAGGACAAAATAGCTAGTTCATCATTGACTCCCCAGAACACAGAACAGTACCTTCAGTATGCAAATGTGTGACAACATTCAGTGCTTGTAATCTCAGTCGAAAAGCCCCTTCGACACTTTCTAATTCTTTAACTCTTTCCTATTTCACCTTGTATGAGTTATGCCTGCATAGGCAAATAGACTGAATAAGATCCACACAATATCATCTGTCTGTTAAATTAATTAAACAAGGCGACTGAGGTGGTTCTATGCCTTAGCAATCCACGTAAGCAAACCAAAACTCCAGCTTTTAAATGCCTTGAGGTTAAGACATCAAAACCTAAAAACAACCAATCACAAACAGTCAACTAGGATTTTCCAAATCAGACAATCCCTTAAGTTATAACTAATCAAATAATGTCCTTGCTTTGCTTCAGCAAAATATCTTGTCTCTAGCTCCTGATGGTGGAGCACTCCTAACCACTTCCAGTTTGGAGCTACCTGATCTGAATTGATTTTTGCCCAAATAAATTCTTAAAAATTTTAAGAGTTTCACCTGTTTATCTTTTAACATGTCTTAAGAAGCTTCTTTTTTATGCAATTTTTTCATTTTTTAAATTTTTCTTGAGGTGTAATTGACATACAACATTATATTAGCCTCAGGTGTACAACATAATGATTCAATATGCATATATGGTGAAATGATCATCACAATAAGTCCAGTTAATATCTGTCACCATACATAGTTAATTTTTTTCCAAATATTCAATACAGTGTTATTAACTGTAATCACCATGCTGTATATTACACCCCCATGACATTTATTTTATAACTGGAAGTTTATACTTAAGGGGCTTCTTAAAATCAGCAATATTATCTTATCCATCAATGTATCCTCCAGAACTTAGAGTACTTCCTGGCACATAGTAGGTGCTGAATGAGTATTAATGGAATAAATAAACATTTAGCCCACCAGTACATAGATGGGTTATTTTCAAATGTCACATTGTAAAACCTGACTTCATTTGCAACTCAGTTGCCCTTTATATATCCAGGATCTATGAAACAGCTTTTGATACCTAGAGCAAGAAAGCTAACATTGCCAAATTGGAAATAAATGTTCTGTTGATATAGAAAGGTCAACTAAGCTTCCTCGTTCTTTAGAATGTTAAATCCTGAAATGCTCCTGATCTGACTGAAGCTAACTCCCAAGGTCTGGTTTCTAGGCCAGGTAATAAGGCCTGAGAGAAAAATCAGGGACCATTCATTCACTTTAGATGATATTAACAACTCTTCCAGATAACTGCTAAACCAAGCCAGCTCTTACTGTCAGTATATATTAAATGTGAGTATGGGCTTAATCAACAGATAGGTCTGGTTTTCTCGCACTTGAATAGCCTCTTGACCCTTCTCTATTCATCTCTTGCTTCTTAATCACACACCTAAAATTTGGAAGATACTTTATCCCAAGGCCATACAAATAGAAGGAGCATAAATTTTTTTGTGTGTTGGTTTTTCTTTTTTTTCCCAACCTGTGCTTTCCAAAAGCAAAAGCCTGATTTTCTCTGTACATATTCTTGAACTAGCCCTAGATAATCCAGGACTAACCTGTCCCAGGCTTCCCAGATATGCATTCTGAAAGTATGCCAGACTTAGCGTTCCAGGCCACATAAAGCCCTTTATAGGCCAATGGATTTATATGACTTGTCAATAAGGAATTTAGGATGTGTGAAGTGGCACCTCAAGAGCCCTGCTCACTCAAAGTTGTAAAGAGAATTGACTTTTAATCTATTATCAAGTTCTCATGCTATTGCAGGGTGGACTCCTTGGGAAGCAGGCTCTGGGACAGAGTTCTCGTGCAGAGTACATATTAAGGAGGAACCTTGGAATTAACACATGGTGCAGGGGGTGAGGGGTGGTGAGATAACAATGGGCAAAGGAAGAAGTCAAGCACTGATGCAGGCCAACTGACACTTCAGCTGATCCCACAGGGAGCTCTGGAGCTATAATAGACCCTCAGAGTTTTCCTGAGTTAGACAAAAATGGCCATGACCTTGTACACCTGCATCCACCAATCATTAGATATGGGCCACCCTGGGAAGGGCCATGACCTTAGATGAGGCAGCTCTCTGCATTTGAGACAACTGAAGGCTGATAGTGGCAGTGCTCCTAACAGCTGGGACAGTAAGCCTTTCCTTGAAGAGAGGATCTGGGCAGCATATCATGGTGTCCTCACATGTGAGTGGTCTAGCCTCTAGATTTGTATCTCTTCATTTAGAAAATAGAACAGCAATATCAAACGTTTTGGTCTCAAGATCCTTTTCCACTCTTACAAACTGAGGACCCAAAGAATGTTTATGTGAATTACGTTTGCCTAAAGAAAAATTAAAACTGAGAAAATTTAAAAATATTTGTTTATTAATCTATTTTAAAATAACAGTATAAACTTATTACCTACTTAAAAACTATATTTTCAAAAACAAAAAAAATTAGTGATAATAGTGACATAATTTTACATTGTTTACTTAATTCTTTATGTCTGGCTTAATGGGAGACAACTGAATACTTCTTTATTTAATCTATTTCAATAGTTTTTTTTTTAGTTGAAGTATATGAAGGAAATCTGGCCTCGCACAGATATGTAGTTAGAAAAAAAAGAATTTAATAGCTTTTTCAATTAATTAAGGATAATATTCAATACTACATCAAAACTCAACAAAGTAATTTCTTAAAAGCTAGTTGTAACATGGCAACAAGAAAACATATCAATGAACTCTACTACTCTAATTACTATTCTGTTATGATGAAATATATTGATCTATATCTTACCTTTTGAATGGATCTTTTACTCTTGCATGTTTTTGTAACTCATGCATTCCATATACAACATTAAAAAATACATTTGTTAATGTCCCTACCAATCTTATAGGAAGTATTGCAGAGTTGTCAAATTTATGGTGGCACAGCCAAGTTTTCCAAAATTCTAAATTTTGTTCAAAAGCTTGAATTTGACCACTGAAAACAATTGTCTATTGTTTTCCTTGAAGAAACAGCTTCGTTTTTATTTTCAAGAAATGTCTCTTGAATACCCAAGCCTGGTTTATTTGTTATTCTTTCAAGTAAAAATTGTGTTTCATGAAAAAGGAGCTAGCTAGTTGAGCTCTCAAGACAAATCATCACACTAGTTCTTTTTCTTGAGATGTCCACTATATCTTGGTGTGCAGCAGCAGTGTGCTTATGAGTACTTCCCATTTTATCAACAGGATATTAAAGAAGTATACTTAGGGTTGAGATTTAATATTAGTAATTTGTACTGCTTCATCGAAACCATTCTGCCGCATGACAGTGACAAACACGACTACATCACCTACTATTGCTTTTACGGCTCAGTGCAAATGTCAACACAGTGAAAAAAGCAAATGATATCTTAGTAGTATGATATCGATAATTTTGACCTTGGGGACTCCTGAGACAATCCAGGCGAACCCCTAAAAGTTCCCAGACCATGCATTGAGAAGAACTGAAAGAAAATATCCAAAACCCAATATAAGAGGCCTCAAAAAAGTCACTATGATAAACGGGGCACCTAAATTAAGAGTCCTATGAATTTCTGTGGCCGTGATTCTGGATTCTTGTATTAAATGATGTGCATAAGTATCCAGGATAACTTTTTTTTTTTCTGTCTCAAATGGGGATGCCTTTGGGAGTTTTTATTAGAAAATTCTAAGGTGGTTTTGAGACCCTCTTCTAGAAAGCACAAGATGACATCAAATACAGTGTAGTCTCCACAGAAAATCATGGAAATGCTGTCATTTATGCTAAGTTTATCAGACCTACAGAAATTCTTAGAACGTGAGACCCAACATAATTGAAATTTTTAGGGTGGAGGGGTAGGGAGTTTTACAAGGTATTTTGTCTTTAGCCAAGTAGTGCTAGGCCTCTATTCTCTAAATCTAAATGTAGTAGTTTGAGGTCTTACTTACCTCAGAAAAAATCTTTCCATTTATGTGTATAAAAAGAAATTTACGGCTACTATAATGAAATAGAAAGCAACCAGAAATAAATTCGTTTAATAGAGGAAATTGAGTATGCTGTATATATCCCTAGATATTCCAGCTAAACTATCCCACCAACTTAATCTAGTTACCTACCAGTAAGGCAATTACACAATGAAGATTTAGGGTTTATATAAATTTAGGGTTCAGTTGTGATTTTGGATGCTTATAACAAAATACTTCTTGTGGGTAAGCAAACCCCTTGACAATCTTTGCATTGTTGTGTTCAATTAAGTGACAATTTATTCTGTTTTTGTTTTTATGGGACTCATCATTTACTGTCATAACTGGCCCACCAGAAAGAACACTTCAGTGTTTTTATTTTGCTCCTCAGAACAGAACCTGCACCAAACTATCAGAGTTTGTTATTTTAGCAATGAAAAGGCTGGTGACTTATGGAAAGCCAGCTCCATCTAGCTGTCCATCCAGTATCATTCCTCTATCCATGTTCCATAAACATTAAATAATGTGTACGGGCTATCATCAAAATACAATTTCTTTTAAGACAGATCCTTGCCAAATGGACAGATCAGTGACCTCATGTATAAATACTTTTAAAGATATTGATGCATATCTATTTATTTCTATCATATTTTTCTCCCTTTTGTCTTTATTGAAAATAGATGGATTTGGTTGTTCTAAGGAAAGATTCTAAGATCTGCATTATATTAAAACACACTCGCACACGCGCACACACACACACACACACACATACTCTCACACACACTTTACCTCCTCTATTAAGTTTCTAATCTATGCCTAACATTTTATGAAGGTTAAATGTTAAAAAGTAACTAGATTAAATGCTCAAATGATATTACATTTGAGGTTGTTTATTGTGTGCATAGGGGTCTTTATCAAAAATATGTTAAAACAGTTCTCCTGAGACTTCTGAAGGAGTGTTCTCCAATCTCTCTTGTTGAAATCAATCTAAAAATATTTAGCATGTGTAAATCTTGTGGTAGCCACATGCATCTTTATTAGATCATGCCAATATTAAAGAGATTTACCAAAAAAATTCAGTCCTTGAAGCATATATTTCCTGTGCTATTATTATTAAATTATTCTTAAATTGGAAAATTAATAAACCTTATAGTTAATTTATGTTCTTAGATGAGGTTAGGAATTTCCATTGTCACTGCAATTTTATTGCTAAAAAGATGTGCTAACATCTTTATGAATTCACTTAAAAGCATTATTTCACTTCAAAGAGTTCTACATACGTTTCAGAATATGTTGCTTTAACACATTTTCAGTACATTTTCATCAATATTTTATTTTGCTATTGCCCAGCCTTACTTCTACTCACAAACAATAAAGCAGCACAGTCAGGCAATTTAATATAGCTTGAGTTCAGCAACCACTTTACACTATGATCTTCATTCAAATATCAAAATGCACTCTAAGGGACAAAAGAATTTATTCGCAATTGAAAAATATGACTTTATAAATTGCTCAAAGTTTGAAAATCTCTGAACACACTCATCATATTGGATTTTTTAATTACCACCAGTCTTACCTGGCTGAAAACCTACTTTGGTACGGACAGCATTGCTATTCATGAAAGGTAAAAAGAAGGATGTCACAAGTGCAAATCTACTTAAACTGTCTTCTGTTGAGGCTGAATGCTGTCCATTAACTCATTCATTTATCCACACAATACAGTATTGCAAGTCTGCTATAAAAATAGAGCTCTGCAGTGTGCTATATATATCCTTAGACTCCTAAAAGAAATTTTAACCTAAGTTTTTCCATCTGCAGGCATTACAAGCAATGTAAAGAGCGATGACAAGCTGTACATTTCTGCCACTAGTTCTCTTTAAGATTAAGACATATGTCTTTGCT
>NW_006436811.1:11599535-11604853 GCF_000325575.1 Pteropus alecto
AAAAGATGGCCACTAATATATACCATAATAAATACCATAGCATAATTTTGATTATCAGAAGAACCAAAAAAAAAAAGAGATGCACTGAGGAATAGGAGCCAGGACTCATAACTTTATTGGAAGAATGACAAAGCAACAGATATAAACTAGTCTAATGGTGGAAGACAGGTGTTATGGAGGTGGGAAGGAATAAATTTGAGTGACCTGAATTCTATCAGCTTAAGGGCCTGAAAATCAATTTCAAACTTGCCTGGGATGAGGGCCCATCTTATCTTAAATGTACAAGTCAAAACATTCTTTGGTAAAGCATATAAAAAGAGTATTTCACGGGTCATTCTGAATAAAGGCTCTAAACATTTGTAACATATGTTTCAGGTATTCTCGAAATCAGTTAGAGCCTTTAACATGTGCTCTTACCAGGTCGAATTTGCTCTGAATCAGCAGGACACTTTCAAACTCAACTTTCTGTGCTTCTTCTTCCTTTCATTTTTTCTCATCACATCTCTTTATTACCTTCTAAACACATCTTTAAATGATCCCTAGTATCATAGAACCATTACTTTTTGTTTATAGAAAACAGAAACACTCCCCTTTCCTTAAGTTTGAGGCTGCTCAAGAAGAGATTGAAAAGAACAAATTACACTTAAACTAACTTAAAATGTTTTAAAAAGAAATTTTAATCATCACACAAATCAACTAGTTTCAAAACCTCCATGAAACACAGTAGGTTATAAACCATCTCCTTTCTCCTCATATTGTTCTGTGCTTATAAAATTACTAATATGGAACCTTAGATAGAGTAGAAACTACTTATGTATACATTGTATAAATATCAGCAAATTGCTATAGCCATGCCACCCTGAATAAGCCCATCCTGTCTGATCTCAGAAGCTAAGCAGGGTCGGGCCTGGTTAGTACTTGGATGGGAGACCACCTAGGAAAACCAGGTGCTGTAGGAGTAAAAAATAAAAAATAAAGGATTGTAAGCTGACAAGGTCTTTGCAATCTGTGAGGTCAACCAAGGGTTGCTTTGCCGAAAATATATATTATAATAAATAAATAAATAAACAAACAAACAAACATACCTCAGCAAATTAACCAGATACAGGATTCCAAGGTCTTTGGTTCACCTATTTTATATAGTCCTAGCACTAAAGTGGTGAGACCGATCTTCTTAGAGACATAAATTATAGAGTGTCAATGCACAGTCTTTTCTTCTATTTCTAAATTTCACAAATGTCTTGAGCACTATTATGGCTGACTCTTCTTCAGATTAACAATGTCATGTTTTTTCCATAATTAAATCACTTTGCCTTTAGTTAATTTACCATAAGCTTTTATTAATCAATATGTAAACTCTCGTTAGTCTTCTCTATAATTTTATTACATTTACAATAAATTCTAACGTTGAGTAACTGTAAGAAGGCTACTTGTGGGTAAGGTTTAATTGATGTCGTAAAAGAAGCTTTAGCCTGGCAGTACTGAAAGCAACTCTGCTAATCCTAAAATATGTGAAACACAGGAATGGTTATCTGAACTACAAATGATCAACAATATCAAGAGTTTTCTCTTTCATGAGCATGAATGAATTTTGGCAAACGTGGTTTGATTTACTCTAATACTTTATTGATTTAAAAAAATCCTCATGCAATACTCACCAGGTGTCAGGCACTACTCTGTGTGCTTTAAAAATATATACCATCCATGCCAAAAGCACTTTTTAAAATCATGATGTTGAAACTACCTTTCACTTGAAAGATGGGTGACAACAGTAGCAGCAAAAGCTCTCTTTGACTGCTTTCTTGTGTCATGAACAAAACAGAAAGCAAATTAGCATTGATGGCACTGACTCATTTATATTAGAATCCCCTCTCCTGGTACTCTTACATATTCATAGCACTGTAACAATTGATGGTTTCTAAATTTCTCTAGAAATCAATCCAGATTATGAAACTTCACTATCAGAATACCTAGTTGTCACCAGTCTGAGTTTACCCACTGGAACAAAATGTTGTTTTCATTACATTTCTATCTTACACTGATCTTGTTTCACAGTGAGAATCAAACTCCAAGCATTCACAAGAGCCATGCAGTTCACACCTCCTAGGGACGTTTCCTTGGAGAGCCATTTGCTCCATTTTTAAGTCCCTGCAGTTCTCATGAGCTTCACAGAGGCAATGCTACACAAAGGGAACTGAAAGATGAAGGAAATGACTCCCTAAAATAACTATAAAGGCTCATTTATATGTCACATAAGAATTCACCATACTGCAGTGAGGAAGCTATCACTTTCACATTCACTATGATGAGATGCCAGCATATCAACATTGAACCTGGTGGAACCTACCTACTCTGTATATGAAAGAGAGCTAAAAGTTAAAAAATAAAAGTCATGTATAAGCAAAAACAAACAAACAAATAAACAAACAAAATCTGGGAGAACTAAGACGTGATTTCCACAAAGAGGGATGGAGACTAGTTACACCTAAACTCTACTAAAAAAGCTTAGAAAGTTTCGATGCCAAAACAAAAGACAAAACAAAAGCTAAAAATAAAAAGAACTGAATGGCAACACTATTCATACTGATATTGAGTCTCATTAAAAAAAAGAAGAAGAAATTAAGTAAGAGTAATTTGTTGGAGGGCAATGGTTTTCTCTTCCTTATTTCTTAAGCTTCATTCCTATGAAGTAAGGATATTAGCATCTTTCCAGGCTCTCCTGCCCACCATCTGGGTCCTCACTCCAGCCTGGGGGAAGAGGAGTGACATGTGTGTTCTGTGAATATGAGCACTTATCCTTGTGGAGTGCCCTGCCTCAGTCTGGTGCTGCCAAGATGGAGTGTGGAGACCAAGTCTGTTCAGTTCTGGGTTCAAAATCAGCAAGCACACTGGAGTAACAGACATACAGCTCCTCCATTTAACTCGAACTAGTTCTACCAGTGGCAAAGGGGCTGTTTTTATCCTATATTTACTCTTTGTTCTATTTCTAAGTACTTGAAACCCAGGTAGAAAAGAGGGTTGCTACTTACCAGAGACTCCCTTGAAGATGCCTTAGACATTCATTGTTCAAATAAAGTATGACTCAGAGGGCATTCTTCCACAAATAGGGCTACTTCTAGAAAGAATTGGGTCATTAGCTTGTTCAAGGTCCCTATCCTTCAACTTTCCTACTCCCTCTTACCAGTGAATCACCAGCCATTTCTTTCCCAAGCTCCTTCTACCCTCTTGCCTCTTGTCTTCCTGCCCCTTTCAAAACGGGCTTCCATTTGTTTCATTCACACCTACACACCAATGACTGATAACAGTTTATAGTGTGCTAGTTTTGAATCCATCTCTTCAGATTTCTCTGGGATTCTTTAACATACCAGACCCAGAGGATCTCAAAAATAAACCTACTGTCCTTGTAGGAAATTCAGTGGCACTGGGGCAACCAGATATAACAAATACACCTGAGAAGTTACTGATTTTGCCCAGTGTATCTTTGTAGTAGGAAGAGATCTGAGGACTATGCACTTCAAAGTGTATTTTTCCAAGTAAGCAAATAACTGAGAGACCATGTTAAAAATATAATTTTTTTCCACCCAACTTGTAGTCATTTTTAACACTGACTTGAAATGTCACCTTGTTGTTAAGGTCTGATCCCATGATCCCACGTATGGTGAGGTTCTTCATCCATGCCTCTCACAAAACCCACAGGGTTCTTCTCCCTTCATTTTCCACATTGTCTTTGTTTGTCTGCATATCTATCTGCCCCATTAGCTATGATCTCTTTAAAGACACAGGCACTATCTGGTTCTTTGTATTTTTAGTCTGACACCCAGAAATTTTCCATAAATGTATGGAGAGTTGAATGGAATTTTACCAAGTGGTTAGAGCTCAATGAGAAAGAGAAGCTTTACATGTCTTGAAAAAACTTAATCTTTTCTTGGGAAAACAAGAAGTATCGGAGAAACTCTAAGAGGCAGAAATAAACAGAAAGAAAGAGAAGAAAAGTTAAAGAATACAATAGAAATAACTTCGGAGGCAGATGAGAGCATGTCAGCCACAAATAAAAATACCAAAGGTGGTGGAATACTCAGAACTATGACAATTCCCCTTTAGAGACAGAATGGAGAATGGAAATGCAACAGCGGTGGTGGCAGCACAAGGACAACAAGGCAGATGATTAGAACCAATCTGACCTGGAAGCAAACAGCCAGGGAACCTGAGGAGGTCTGTCTTCCACTAGCTAGGAATCTTGGCTGTAAAAACCACGCACTCTCTTCAGCAGTATAGCCGAGGTCAAAGACCTGTAGCTTTAAGATAAAGAATTAAAACCCCCAAATAGGAATTTTAATAAGTGAGAAAGAATTTGAAGACATAATAGGTTCTTCCATTTAAGGAACTGGACGTTTTCATTAATGAAGAACAAAAACAAAACTGAAAAACACCCCAAAAGTCAAAGGTTAATAACTTTTATATCAGTTAGCATTAGAAAAGGAAAGAAATTTTGACACATGCTACAAGTTACATAAACTTTGAGGTCATTACGTTAAGTGAAATAAGCCAGTTACAAAAAAGACAAATAGTGTATGATTCCATTTATATGAGGTTTCTATGAGTAATTAGATTCATAGAAAACAGAAAATAGAATGGTGATTGTCGAAGACTTGGGTGAGGGGAAAATGTGGAGTTTTTGTGTCATGGGTATGGAGTTTCAGTTTTGCAAGATGAAAAAGTTCTGGAGATCGGTTGCACAACTATGTGAATATACTTAACTCTATCGAACTATACGCTTAGGAATGGTTAAATTTATGTTATGTACTTTTTACCACAATAAAAGGTAAAAATCATTTTTTGATTTTAATAATTTTGTTATAAAGCACCAGTAACACAAAAGATCTTCATTCAGTTGGCTTCCAGACACAAAGAAAAATGAAAAAGGAAAAAACATTTAAAAAACATTTAAATTATAGCTCATCAGATAAATACATTGGAATCAATTGACCATCTTAAATTCTCACACAAGTAAGAAACATTTCTCTTTAAAAAACAAAAGTTAAAAGTCTAAACCAACAACCAGTATGCTTTTCATTTATTTCATGGTTAAATCTTGAGTCTGTATAAAAAATACAAGGCAAAAACTCTGATACCAGAAGTATTCAATATATGCCCACCTATCCCAAAGCTAGGTAAGTTTTGCATTGTTGTACATTTCTCTGAGCTTCTGTGCTTAGATTACTTTTGGCCTTTCAAAAGTACCTAAAATTTATTTCTTTATACCTATGTTATGAGGAAAACACAGACACGTTTGTTTTAGTGGAAATATTTAGTAAGTA
>NW_006436811.1:11604879-11640057 GCF_000325575.1 Pteropus alecto
CGATTTCTACACTAAATTTGGCCCAGTGGGATTAGAAATCTCTCAGATATTAAACCTAGGAAAGAGGAATTCGTAATGGAAAGGCTGAAAGAACTTAATTATAGCCAGTAGCACCACTTGAAAACTTTAATCATACACAAATGTGCTGTGTTATCATAAGATCTTTAAAAAAAAAAAGAGAAAAAAGAAAAAAGAAAAAAAGAAAGAACAGAAAGAACAGCAACGATGGAGGTTATGGATCAGACATTGTAGATATAACCAAAGAAGCAGTTTCACCTCTGGGTCCTTTATGCTATCAGCCTAACCGCAGAGGAACATTTGCAGTACTATTCAGGGAGCTAAAAGAAACGCCACATTGTTTAGACTCCTGGGATCCTTAAATCTGAAAATGACTTTGGTTAACGCCTCAAAGGTATCTCACTCAGGACACCTGTCCTGTGTGTATTTGATGTCTCTACTGGGGAAAATTTACTGAGTTTCTCTTCTTTTAAAGTAGAAGACACGCATTAAAAGGACTTTGTGTTTATTTACAAGACATACAATCCTCCTATAATATATCCCAGAGTTGCCCTCAGAATAGATCATTCTATAATGTCATCTCCTCATTTCAGCAGCAAAGCCTTTTCCAGTCTCCACTCTCAGTGCCCTCTCTGAGCTGAGAAACATGATCTGCTCACAGAAACACACACACACACACGAACATTCCTGGACATCTCACTTTCCTACTCACACTCGAGCTGAAAGCAGGCCTCTACAGAAGGCTCCCTCCCACCTGAGTGCTCCATAGTGCTGGAGAACCAGCTCCTAAGCCTGGAAAGATGAAAAGTCTTTAAATCCAATAATCTCTATATAAGAATAATCAGACAAGTCCTATTATCTGAGAAGTGCTGTCATTCTCTTAACCTAATTCCTGGAATCCAGTCCATTATCTATCTTAATTGCCTGTCCTGCAAGTTCTTTTTCACCTTTACTGACTTCAGGACTATTGTAGCTTTAGCTTCCTTTTGTATCCAAGACCACAGATGTCTGAAGTCAACTTGATTTCCTGGCCTCCAAACACACAGTGTAATTCTGTTCCTTGATTGCCATCAATCTTATGATCCCTGATCTGCCTTACTATCTTCCAAACCCTAATTCAAATTCACAAAAGCTATTAGAACTTAATTTTCTGGGACCTGAACTCCCTCCTCACTCGACCTCACACACAACCAAATCTCGTATTTCTGATTTCTTGCCTGACCCAGCTTTTTCCTTCTCTCATCCACTTCATGAAGCAGCACATCCTCTCTTGGATTTACTGGAATTTGGGGGGCTGAAGTTGCAGATAAATCTTCAGTGCTCTTAGTTTCAATCTAGAACTTCAAAGATGCAAAAGTAAATGATGAAGTCCACATTAAAGTATTTTCTTGATCATTCATCATTGCAGATGAATTTCTGCAATCAGCTTGTGTGAAATAATTAAAGTTGTAACCAGGAGCAGACTCCAGGCCATTTCTCGCTTGCCTAGGAAACCTTTTTAACGTAACAACCTCAGATCACTCTGTCCCTTGAGGCATCTCTCCTCACCTACTAGCCCCTGAAGAACACCACCAACAGAAATTCCCACTGGAGGGCCACTGGAAAATAGAGGAAATTTTATAAAAAGCCTCTGTCATGGGGGTCAAATAATCTAGAGACTACCCAAAAAATAATTTTTATAAAGTCAAGTGACTCCCTTCCTAATATGTATTATTTATTCATATATATTTGTTTTTCATACAATAGAATAGTTGGGATGTATCCCGTACAACTAGACAGAAGCCCTACCCTCAAAGAGTCAGTCACCTCATGGCTGTTTGACTAGCTTTGCTATTCTTTATCTTTTTTAATGGCCATACCAGGAGCAGCTGTGAAATCAATTTATGTTTATAGCTAATTGTGCTTGTACTAATCTCTTCATTCATTTACAGACAGTCTCTCTTCATCTCAACACTTCTTAATATTTTTGTTTATAACTCTTAGTATCCTTTTCCAAAATATATGATTCATTTTCAGGCAGTTTTAGCATCACGAAAGACACTTCAGTGGCCATCCTTAAAGTTGTCAGTATCCGCCCAGTTAGCCAAAGATACTCTGCTGATATGGAACTCCACCTAAAACTCTGAGTATGAAATGGTGTAATAGGGTTTCAGACAGATTCATAAGGTCATCTTTCATTGAAGGGAATTAGTTTGTCTTTAAACCAAATCGAACCAGCCAAACAAACCACCATAACGACAAAAACACTTTGTGAATAGAAAGTACACTAACTCTTTGCACTCTTTAGATGATCTGAATCAAACCTCATACAAGCAACCTTTCCTTAGCCTTTGAGCCTTCTTATGTTTCCCCACTCTTCCTTCCCCCAACATGAGTCAGTACAAGTTACAGAAATACACTAGACGAGAGAGTCTAACAAAGCTAAGTATTGAAAATGCATATAATGCAATTTAAAATCAAAATATAAGAGATTTTCTAAATTGCATACTCTAAGGATTTTCGTGATTTGGTCCTGTCTCTAATACAAAATATTTTCCAAAACTAGGATTAACTCTTTACCTTTGATCTTAGCCAAAAGGCCAAGAAGCGATGGGATTAACTCTATAAAAAGAGAGAGAAAAGGGACTTCCTTCTCATGCTTTCTGGGTTCCATGACAAGGGTAAATTCAGACTAATAAAGATGGAACTTGTGTTTATTAAGAGATCTATATACTGTAGCACATTCTCCCAAAGGTTTACCATTATTGTCTTATTTATCCTTGCACAATCCTAGTAGGAGGTATTATTATCCTTCTTTTATAGATGAGGGAACTAAGGGTAAAGAAATCAGAGTAAAATAAAATTAATCTTAAATTATCCCTTAATTGGTAACATTTTTCTCTCTTCTCCTCTCTACTTTCTCCTTATATGCCACTGCTCTCTCTTTCAAACACACACACACACCACAACACATTGTTACTCAAAAAGCTTATGTGATCCACATGTCTACTAAAAAATTTAATTAACATATAAAAAAATCACTCTGTTGCATCAAAACTGGCTGAAACAAAGACAAACTTAGGGAAAGTTTAGAAGTCAGTTTATTTGGAACTAACTTGAAAATACTCACTCTATACAAATCAGATTTCCAACTGATTTACAGTGATGGACTTTATAGATACACTTCTCAGGTAGAATATAGGGAATAAAATGCCAATACATAGTTCTTCTCCGTTCCATATAGATCAAAGTGAAGCTTCCTCTACCTCATAACTCCCATGAAGTTGGAATTCACCTCCCTCAGACTTAACATCTTTTTTCCCCATGATGAGACCATGCTGCCAGCAAGATGATCGTTCAAGGCTTTGGTACTTTGTGCCTCAGGCCTTTCACTAAGAAAATTGAGTGTGAGAACTTTATCTCCAATAGTTTCTGCCTGTTGTGACATCTCTCCTGGGTCCGTTCACCCCTAAATTCTTCATCTCTTTTCAGAGTTTAGCTGAAAAGCACTCTTCCCTTGTCTGTTTATCTCAATGTCTGTCTTTCACTGATAGTATTTATTGCTTATCACTGTAAGTCTTTATTGAATGTAATCTGTTTGGGGATATAGTTGGCATGAAAGATGCTCCACAAATGAAGTTGTAAAGTATTATACATAAATACTTAATTCCTGGATTTATTTATTATCATCATTACTTATTTACCACTATAGGCACCCAGGACACCTTTGAAAGAAATAAATCTGGTCAGTTGCTCTCCCAAATTTTATCAGAATATCTCCCAAATTGTATCAAAATATCTTATAAAATATAAATTAATGCCACTATACAATATTTATTAATATTCTTCACATGACTAGCACACATTATAGTTCACAAAAACTTGTATACATACAACAGCTCATTTAATCTTTTTAATCATTTAATCTTCTCAGCTATTCAATGCTCAAAGTTTTAGTCTCCATGGGACAGGTCAGGAAAGTGAGACTTTGAAAGTTTGAGGGGTATACCAAAGGTCACATAAATAATGAATTTCAGAGCTAGACTCAAACCCAGGTCTCCTAGTTGAAGTACTAAGAAGCATTTCTCCCTACAGTGCTGCCTCCAGGAGCAGCTGGACAGAAAGAAAGCAAACAAGGGTTAGGTGAGAAACAAAATGAGCTCTAGTGATTCCTTTGTAAGGCTTTCAAAAAGGGCATAGAGTTTGATGTGGATTTATGTTTCACATTCAGCTACATTAATTCAACTTTGTATTTAATTCAAGGTCATTAGAGCTTAAATTCAAATTTGGGGTCCCCGTACCAAATTTTTATTTGCAACCTTAGGCATGATGGAAAGGATCCTTGCAATTAGCCCTAATTAGTACACTAATCAGCATAATTACTGAGTCCTTTTCTCCAAGTGCCCAAGAAATGCTGGAGATACCTGGGCTACAATTGCACCGTTAAGTGGAAAGGGCCCAGGATATATACGATTAGGATCCTGATCAGAGACGGGTGTGCTCGCAAAGTGGACACAGGTCCCTATGCAATACAGAAATGGTGATATTGGTCCATTTGAGTGGATATTCACTTTTGCAAATCTGATGGGCCGTGGAATTACAATCGACTACATTTATTTCATCCTATACATCCTCATTCCACAAAGAGAAAAATAGAAATACAGAGAAATAGAGGCAAAAACTCTATGTGGTTAAGACTTCCCTTGGCTAAGCAGGCATACCAATTTTAAGGATCTTTAGAAACATCCTGTTGGGATGGTAAACTCACAGGCTCCTGTGACTTTTTTTTTTTTTTTGGTTTGTCTGCTGTCTGTATACCTCTCCTTGTTCAGAAGAATCCTTAACATGGCAAATTACTTTATCCATTTTTTGGAAGTATTCCAGATTTTACCATCCTTCTCAGAAAAATCTCCACCCCTTTTCAGTGAATCCTACACTAAATCCAGTCTCACACCCTCAACTCCTTCCCTGAAATAGGATTCTGAGCTCCAAATTCTCACAGGAAGTCTACTGAATAAACCAGAAGAGAGAATTTCAGAATAATGCGTGCTCTTGTCGCTGTGAGCTGTGCAAACAATCTTTGCTTAGACAATACTCTTCAATCTAATTGATGGTACGATAAAACTCCAGCTCTAGAATCCCTCCCTAAAGGAGCGTTTTACTGCAAACCCCAAAGGCTGTGGACATGGGCCTCCACAAAAGGAATAAATTAACTATTGACTCTTACACTGGCAGTCAATGGAGCACATTAAGTCCCTAAAAAATATACTACTTGGGAAATTTGATTCAGTTCATAATATAATAAATTAAATTGTCACCTTGAACTGAAAAATAATTATTCTTGAACTAATAGACTAGATATATACATTTCGGACAAGAAAAACAAAGAAAAAAAGGTTAAGTACAATCATAAAGAAAAGAAAGAAATGGAAAATAAGAATGTAATAAATCGTGTCTATGGGCAAGCAATGTAAATGTTTTTCACATTTTCTATTCATGTCACTGATGTTAGTTCTGTAATCAAAGAGAAGTTAGGAAACATGTGGGTTTAAGGTTGAGTACTAAAATAATTACTCTTGATGTCAAATAGATAAAAATTAAACAATTTTGGTGAGACGATGTGATATATTAATCCACAAATCATTGAGTTAGTTATTTAATTTACTAAATTTATTTATATCCAAAAAAGCATGGATTATAATAAGAAGAAGAATTTGTGGTGGTTTATAACAAAAGCTATTTAGACAAACTTAATTAAATAGAAAAATAGGAACTCAAGATTATAGTTGGCAGACAAGTTATGCCGACTATGAAGACTATAACATTATTACAAATAACCAACAAATTTGGCTCTGAGTGTTCACTGAACCAAGACAGGTTGGAAGCATGGTAAGACATTTCATGTTCATTATCTCAAAGAGGAATATCTATCTCTTCAAGATTACAATATATTTGTGGGCGCTAAATCTTTAAATATGTTCTCAAGTACAGAGTGCTCGGAGTGAACTAATGGACAAAAGTCTTCAATAATAAAAGTGATTTTGTTGTTGTTGTCCACTTGTTTATAATTGCAGAAGTGTTCTTTCTCAGGTATTTTTTATTCATAATAAATCTCAAAGCTCATGGCTACTACATAAATGTAAAATATATCAAAGATAATTTATCAGGAACTATGACTACATAGTCAATACCTCAGCTTTCTGGTGGCCTAACCTGGTCTAAGACTAGGAAAAGCATGTTCTCGAGACTCCCTTCTTTAAATATCATGTTTCTTCAGGCAAGTTTAACATAGAATCCCAAAAGGTAATTATTGAAGTTTATAGTACCAAAAACGGTCTTATTTACTGCAAGCCACCATGTCCCTCAAAGAGTTAAGTCAAGCTGGCTCTCTGAGTTGCCCTTCCGTGTGAGTCCAGAACCCTCCATACATTTTCTGCATACTTCTGATCTGTCTGCTTTATCCATTCCTATCTAGGTCTACCACCTCAGTTCGACCCTGCACTATTTTCCATGGAAAAGTCAATCACACTCATGATGTGTGAGTTTAGTAAACTGGCTCCATTGAGAATAACGAAAAGAGAGAACATCGCTCCCCACAGAGCATTTGTCAGCCCCTGGCCTGGCTCCTGCGCCTTGGCCACTCAGAGAATCATGTCCTGACAAATGTTCATGCCAGCCTGGTGTCCGTCCACTGCTGGGACAGAAACACCCCTGCAATTTCAGTCTGAAATTCTGGGGAATAACATTTCTGCTCTCTCGCGATAACTTCTGAGAATTCTCTCCCTGAGAAGTAGGTGAGATCCCTTTAATTATTTATGGCTGAGACTTCTTCCCCAGACCTAATCCCAAGAGTTGTCTTATTTCTTTCTAGGAAAGAGTATAATGTATTTCCTGAGCTTCTCTTCTCTTCAGCTCAGAAGAGTTCATCACTTCTGCTACGTATTTCCGACACTAATTTCTTGGAAACTCCTGAGAGGTACAACCTACAACGTGATGGCTGCTTTAAGCACATAAAAAGCTAACAATTGAGTTTTTTCATTTCATGGAGTTCTAGGCACTTTTAATTTTTTCCTTAATCTACCACACACATACTGAGGCTTACTAAGGAGCAGGAGGTAAATAACTGCCTGGGTATTTACACATATCCTATTTGAGATTAGTCCCTCACAAGAGAAACAAGAAAGTTGGAATAATCTCTGTATGACTGGTCTAGGCTTGTCTTGGACCATATTCTCACCAATGGTGAGGGGCTCCTGTTCTTTACTGTCTCCTTACTTCTTTTTATACAGTGGGTTGGTTGTGGGTGTACAAAAGTGGGACCTTAATCATTTCTGTATTAACATCAATTCTTAAGATCTGAGCTAGTACTTTGATCTGTCACTTTTGTTCAGTCTTGTTCCCTCAAATTAACCAATTTCACCTCCATCTGTTCCTCTTCTCTGACCAGTTTAATCAAAAGTGAAAACTGACAGGGGTGCTTAATAAGAACTCCTCTCTCAATCTGTGCTTCACCAGTGATGCTCATCTCTAAAGGGCTTTCCTTTCAACTTGCACTAACCAGCTCTGATTTTCCAAGCAATGCTACATTACATCTTATCTAATGGTTTATTATAGGATACTCTCAAATAGTGATATGTACGTAGAAGTCTTTTCTTTTCTATTTTGTTGTGTAGTCAGCCTGGTATACGAGTCCCAGCAAATATCATGTGGCCAAATGTTGAGTACTGTCCTGCATTCTGCAAGAGGTGGACACATCAGTGGCTTTTAGACCATGTTTCTCAGTCAGTTTGGGCTACTATCAAATATATATAACATACTCTGGGTGGGTTAAATCATAAACATTTCTATCTCACAGTTCTTAGGACTAGAAAGTCCAAGATCGAAATGCTGACAGATCCAGTGTCTAGCAAGGACCTGCTTTCTGTATTGCAAATGGCCATCTTCTTGTAGCCTCATATGGTGGAGAGCAGAGAAGGAAGAAGTAAGCTCTCATGTCTCTCCTTAGAAAGGCACTAATCCCATTCATGAAGGCTTCACCCTCGTAACTTAATTACTTCCCAAAGTCCATGTCTCCAAATATCATCACACTGTGATTAGGCTTCAACATATGAATTTTAAGAGGGCGCATTCAGTCTATAGCACCACATATGATTCTTAACCCACACCCAGAAATTTTTCTTTTAAGTATCTTTACTTGCTGCTGAAGCTTACCAGCACTGTTAGACTTCAATACCTTATATCCCGGTGGTTCTCAAACTTTAGTGTACATGAGAATCCACTAGAAGAATTATTAAAATAAGATTAGTGGAACTCACCCCCAGAGCTTCTGATTGGTCAGAGCAAAGTCTGAGAGTTTATATGTTCCCCAGTGATTCTGATGCTTCTGTCTAAGGACCACACTTTGACAAACACTGGCTTGTTCTAATGACAACACAAACCCTAATGTCACATTTCATACAAATGTCTCTAGGGGCTGATAGCTGGAAGCTTCAGTCAATAGTTCTAGCAATGCCTAACATCTGTCTTAGACGTTTTCTATCCTCCCGGAAAAGTTCAATTCTTTCAGGAACCGCGTATTCTTAAACAACTCCCAGGCTCCCCATTCAGCAATTCTTGCACTGAGGAATTTCTTTAATTTTATTACTCTAGTAAAATCACATGATGGTGCAGAATCTGAATCTTACTTTCAGATATATCTAAGAACAAACAATGTACCCCAAAAGTCTAAAATACCTATCAAACTGCAGTTCAAACATTTGGGTCTAACACTGAGGTAGAACACTGAAGACAAATGCCTACCTGCGCAAGTCAGCTCTCTTCTGCCCTGTGTCTAAAAGTCTCATGTTCACAGTAAAGGTATGCTCTTGACTTAACCTTAAGATGGACATTTAATCTAGACAGAAAGATTCAAATAGTCTGGACAGGGATCCTAAAATGTGACCCAAGTATCACTTAGAGTTTTCCTGCCCTTTGGGCATCAGATCAGTGTGCCTGAGAATGCTCAGCTTCATAGTACACGTGATTTAAGTTCCCTTCCATAATTTTTGTGGATTTTTTACCTTAATTCTCCAGGTTGCTCTCAGATCCTCTGTGGGTCTCTGTCACCCTACTTCTGCCCTCCAACAAACCAGTACACAGATCAAAGCTATCTCATTGTTTTTTTTATAAGAAATGTAATCACATTCATAAATTTGGTGAATTCAACAATTTTTCTGAAGATCTGACTATGGAGATGAATAGTAGCATGCCTCACGCAGCCTTCCCTCATTTCACCAGCTCCCTTACTTAAGTTGAAATATGACTCTTCCACAGTCCACCTCCTGAAAAGTATTTTCTAATTCACCTTCTCAATACTATTTCTTTTTCAGAAAGCCGCATGTCTAGGCAAGTCCCTTTTTCTCAAATCCCTTGGAATTTCAAAAACTAAAAATCTTCTCCAATCCCCTACATTATGTCATTGGGAAAAATGCTCCTACCAAAGAGCTAACACCCAGAGGGTCAAAGAAAGAATTAACCATATCTAAAAAAGTCATTAAAACAATAAGTGGTTGTCTGGAGTCTGGCTGAATTTTAGGTGTTGAAAATTTTATCTATCCCTGGGATTTGATATTATATTCATTAGGATTTCTTGTGGTTAGCTTTGAACATTTTTTGTTAACTGGTAGAATTAGAAGATCATGTGGAGTAGGAGAATTTATCTTGGTGACTTTCGGATGCTAGCTCCACTGTAAGTATAATCATACAAAACTAAGAATCCAGGAAAGAACTGCCAAAGAAGAAACTTAAAATAAGATTTTATATTAAAGCTCTTATCTTGATCTTGAAATAAATCAAACCAATGGCAATAGCAGCGATTAAACAAAGTCTTGAGCAAAGATAACCAAAATACAACTCACTGAAGTCAGAATGAACAAAGCTAAGATTAACTACATAAAACATTTATGATAATTATTATTATTATATTATTATTCATGTTTTTAGAAGAGCTCTTGGCACATAGTTTAGCTTCTATTATGATTACTATTATTTATTATTATTATTAAACAAATGAGTATCTACTATGTTTAGACACACTACTATATGCTAATGGTTCAGTAGAAAACAAGTTCCTTGTCCTCATGGGGTTTGCAAATTAGAAGGGAAAACAAATATCACCAAAAAAGTGTGATGAATATTATTAAAGGAGTAAGTACATTTTCCATCATCAGAATTCAAGTTTTTATTTTGGCAGAAAATACTGGTGGAGTTTTATTTCTTAAATATGTCTCTGGATCTCATCTTAGAAATGGCAAAGGTAATTTCTGAGATTTTAGGTATTCTAGACTGTTTAATGTTCCAGGAAAAGTAGCTGTTTGGCGTGCTGCCTGGAATCGTAGGGTAGGCAGGCTGGGCCTCAGAAGCAGTTATTAATAACTTTGGATAATATGTCAGCAAAAGAAAAAAATAGAGGAGATTAAATGTGGCAATAAAGAAAAATTAAGAGTAAATTCATTTACAAATAAATTTAATTTGTATATTTTATTTACCTTAGAGGATGCCAAACATATACAACGATTCGTAGTTAAAAAAAAAATAATAATAACTTCAAGTGCTAAGTTGAAGTAAGTCAGGCAGAGAAAGACAAATACCTTACCATATGATTTCACTTATACATGAAATCTAAAAAACAGGATAAATGTACAAATAGAACAGAAACAAACTCACAGATGCAGAAAACTGATAGTTTCCAGGTGAAGGAGTGGGGGCAGGGTGAAAATGGTGAAGGGATTAAGAAGTACGAATTGGCAGTTACAAAATAGTCACAGGGATGTGGAGTGGAGCATGGGGAATGTGGTCGGCAGTGCTGTGACAGCTGTGTGTGGTGCCGGGAGGGCTGCTAAACTCATCACGGGCATAACTTCTAAGTTATATAAATGTCTAATCACTATGCTGTTCACTTGAAATTAATATCATACTGAATGTCAACTGCAATTTGAAAGAATTTTTAACTTCAAGCATATATCAAAAGCCTAGATCACTGAGTAGATGCATAAAATAATTGATTGGATAAAGAATAAAACAGAATAACAGAAGAGACATCTTGGGAATAGATAAATGCTAGGTTCTTAATACATACAAAACTGTTATAAAGGCTTCTACTTCCAGATATAACTGTACTAGACTAGCCTGCCCATTACAAACAACTATAAAGTTATACAAACCATGTGAAGCAACAGTTTTCAGTTGCTTTAAAACAATAATGCAGAACTGCGATCCATTAGAAAAGGAAAACACACAAAGTGAGTCCCACAGTCATCCGGGTTCTCTCACTTACATGCACTTTCTAGAACATAGTACAGGAAAGTGGAGCCCAAGCAACTGCTTCACTGAGCTGAAAATGCAGAAATCAGAATTTGGGGCTGCTGAGGTGACTAGAATTTGTCAAAAGGAAGCTACACAGAGAAGGGACTCCAGAATTCTGCATGGGGCCTTCTTAAGAATTTAATCAATTACTAAGTACAAATGGTTAGGATAAGACTCTTTGAAGCCGGGGGAAGCAGTTACTAAAGATATGTTTATTAACTAGAGATTCTAAAGGCTTCTTAGTGATGTTAGACTTTCAATCAGCAAGAGTCCAGAGACTTTGATTAATATCCTAGGCATTCCGAGCCACCAAAAAGACCATGTGTAAGGATAGGGCTTACCCCTTGAGTAAGGACTATTATAAATACACCATAACAAAACTTAAAAACAAGCATCAAGAAGATCAAGCTGATTTATCCAAACATTAACTGTCTGGGTAAACAAAATGCAACAGTCTTTAAGAGAGTAAAATCCAGAGTCTCAATAACAGAGTACCTACAATGTATACCACATATCACAGAAAACTAGACATAGGATTACTGACCTAAAACAGAAGAAAAAAAAAATCAGTAAATAGACCTAGAGATAGCAGAAATATTGGAATTAGTAGAAAAATTATTTTAAAACAGTTTAACAAGTATATGTACATATTTATAAAGATGAGCATAATGAATGTCCATAGGAACAATTTTAATAGAGAAATGGAAACTATAAAAAAATCTAGAAAATTAAAATTACTGAAATGAAAATTTCACTATAAGAACTTAATAGTAGATTAAAGACTGCAGTAGAAAAAAGCAGGGAACCTGAAGACAGACCAATAAAGATGATCCAAACTGAAGTACAACAAAGGAAAAGCCTGAACAAAAAAATGTACAGAACTTTAATTTCTATAGGACAATATCAAGTGGTCTAATACATACACAAATAGACTCACAGAAGGACAAAAGAGAAATATTGGAATAGAAAAACTTATTGAATAAATAATAGTTGAAAATGTTCCAAATTTGATGAAAAATATTAACCAACAGACTGAAAAAAATTAACAAAATTTAAACAGGACAAATACAAAGAAAACCATACCTAGGAACATAATAGTCAAATTGCTAAAAACCAAAGATTTTTTTAAAAAACTGAAGAATAGAATTCAGGCTTATAAAAAAAAATGCTAAATGAAACATAGAGGATATGTTGGCTCTTCTCAAAGCAAGAACAAATAAAAATAGTCTCCATACTTTCAAAGTATGTGTTGACATCAGAGAAAATGAAATTATCCAATTCCTATCTTGCATATACATTCTTTAGAAAGGGGAATTACATGCAAACTAAAAATGAAGTATAAACCTCGTTAAGGTTCTCAGGTGAGTAAAGATGTAGTTATCCATCCTGTCATGGTATTATGGCATAACTTTAAAAGGTAATATATTTTTAAGTATCTATAGGTAAATTCTCTATCACTCTTTTCTTTAAGCCAGGAAACAATTAATTGTTTAACCATAAGAGAATGATAATGTACGATTGAACCACATCCTGCGGTTTGAACAGCTGGAATGTTATACACCATTGCAAAGGATGCTTCAAAAGTATCTATAATAACAAAGGAAGGCTTCTATTATAATCTTAAGTAAGAAAATAGCAAGATATATAGATGTATATATACCATGGTTACAACTACCTTGTGAGGGTGATTAAAGCATATAAAAATACTGAAAAAGTGTTAAAAAAACACAGCACTTTTTTAATGGAAGATTTAAAATGACTTTTTTACTTTCTATTTTTTGAGTCCATTAAGATTCTTCTATTATAAAAAATATATTATCCTTATAATTGTAAAAACGATGTTTAAAAGGAATTAAGTAGACTGCCTTAGGAAGGCTAGATAGATGCTCTATCCCATAATTAGTTGAAGCTATTTGACCATCGGCCTATAATAAAGAGAATTCCTTTAACAGAAAGAAGGATGTATGTAAGGATTCAAGCCCTCTCAATTCTGCTATTTCATTACACTGATTTCATATTTTAAAATTTATAAAAGTGATTTGCTAATTGAAAAAAATTAAGTTACTAATTATTTCCTTCTATGTCAAGATTATAGACTGGTAATTTTATGAAGAAAAAAATAGCTTATAAAACACAATTTTCAAAATCCAAAAGGAATCATTGTTTAGCCATGCCGTTCCCCTGCAGTTTCTATGTCTGCGCTTTTTAATTATCAACAACAGCTAAATTTTTCAAAGGTTAATTCTACATAACCAAAATGGTTCGATCATTTTTCCTTCAACTGCCTAACATCCAAATCTAGGGTGTGTGTTTATTAAGCTAGTTAACATAATAATAAACCTAGTTTGGGTTTACTCAAAATAAATTAATCAAAAAATAACTATTAATTCAAGCAATTTGAACATATAGTCATATTTGAGGTTTAATCAAATAGCCTGAATCCAAGCCATAAATTTATCTATAAATATGGTCAAACTTGGTCCTTTGCCTTCAATGTGGCCTGAACTACACCTTGAAAGAAAGGCCAGTAGGTCTCTATGATAGAATCAATTTTGGTACCCCACCTATACCTCCTTCACTAGGACAATACATCCATCCCTCCAGGAGACCAACCAGCTACTTAATGGTAAAATCACATGCATCAGACTTCTCCCATCTTGGAAAGAAAAGAGATGCATTCTGACCAGGATTAACACATACAATAGGGATCTGCCTTTCTCGCCCAGAGATTCTCAGACTGTACCACTATCCAAGCACTCACAGAATGTCTGCTTTATAGTCATGGAATCTGCAGAATATTACTCCAGATCTAGAGACCCATTTTATGGCCGAGAAGGTATGGTAGTGGGCATGTATACATGGGATACACAGCCCTACCACTTTCTATACTGTCAAGAGGCTCCTGTCCAAATTGAGTGATTAAACAGCCTCTTAAAGATGCAACTGAGACACCAGTTTGAAGATGATACTATGAGGATAGGTACTATCTTACAGGATTTGGTAAATTCCTTATATCAAGGTCCATTGCATGGTGTTGTGTTGCCAATAAAGAGAATACATAGGTCCAAGTTTCGAGTCATAGAAAGTTGGAAGTAGCCCCACTTCTCATTACCTCCAGTGACTCACTTGAAGAATGTGTGCTTCCCATCCCCACATACATTTACTTTCTCTGGGTCAAGGGGTCCTAATTGCAAGATGGAGAACATTCCTAACAAAAGAACACAAGGCTGCCACTAGTCACGTTGGGTTTTTTAATGCCCGTATCCAGGAGATAGAAAAAGGAGCCACGCAAATGGCCAGGAAAATCAACTGTGATCATCACAAGAAAGTAGAACTACCACCTAATAATAAGGACATAAATGAGTATGTCTAACACATCAGCCGGGGCATCTCTTGACACGTCCTTGACCATTTGTGACTGTAAATAGGCAAGTACAGCAATCCCAGGTTCAAAACGGCATGGTAACCAGAGACTTAGGCGCCTCAAAGATGAAGTTTGCACAAAATAAGCAAGTTGCCAAGACCCACCAGAAGTGTTAGCTAAGGATAAGGGGACTCAGAAATGGATGCTAGAAGAGGCAGATAACGAGTATCAATTAGGACATTAGAACCTATTGCAATAGTGGGAGCTATAGTTTATCCCACCAACCATCTTCATATGGTTCCCCAGAAATGGCGATCATGGGATCTGTATGACTGAAGTAAATTTAATGTGAAAAGCAAATGGACCTGAGCAGTGCAAGGGGTAGACTGTGACAAATGCTGTTTTTACATCCCACCAAGATCCTCTTAATCAGACCAGGACACTTTCCAGTTGCTGTGGATGTTGACTGCCAAGGAGCTGACAGCTACATCCTTGGCCAGACTGCCCTCTGCAAAGAGGAGCTGCCTCACCAGAGAAGGTCTGCACCAATCTCCCCTACCCTCAACCCTTATACAGCCCACAACCCATGACCGGGGAAAGCAGGGCACTAAACATTGCCACCCTTGCCTCAGATGCTGACACTCCTTAGTCTAATCCTGTGGATCAGACTAAGGTTAGATTTTTACTTGAGACTACACCATTACTCAGCTCTTTCCTCTTCATCTATCTTGCTTCACTCTCAATCTCACGAATTTTCCAGAAAAAAACACTGTTGATAAAATGATGTGCCATGATTACAACCACCATATCAAAGGCTCTCCTAAGGAACTAGAACTAAGAAAAACTGAAACTTGATAATTTATAAAAACCAACAGTAGAGTTTATTTTACATGTACAATCTTTGGCCCCACCTCCAGAGAAGTAAATGTAATAAGTGAATGGTGAGCCAAGGGTTTGGCATTTTTAACAATATAAATTCAGTCCAGTGGTCTACTGACCACTCTTAAATATGCACCAACTGGACCATCAGCACACGCTATTCACAAAAGAAAGCTAGAAGCATCACTGATACAGCAATATTATCAATCACTGCACCTGAGAACAAGTTTCTCTATAGTTACTCTCAGTGCTTTCATATTCCAATGCATAACAAACCCCTTACCTCAACTTTGTGATCTGGCTTTCACTCTACTCATGTTTACAACTTCAAAATGTTAATAAAACATGATAAGTGCAAAAGTCAAAATAAAGTAGAATAAGATGGCATGTAAGTAATGGGCTTTACATCCTTAATTTAAATCATATATATTTATTTGCTCACTTGATAACTGAATACTAACCAAATGAATTTGTAATATATTCCAGTCTAGTTTTATTAGAATTTGTGCTGTATGTGTAATGTGAAAACAAAGAAAATATATTGCTACATCAACTTATATTATTCATGCATATAAAGTTCTGTGTATCTGCCCACGCGGTTGAAAAGATGCATTAGGAAGTCGATTACAATAACAAGGAAAGGTTATTTGAGTCAAATCAAAACAATAAATGGGCTGAGGGGAAATTGTGAAATATTTGTTTTATACTTTCCTCCAGCGACGCATAAAACATTATCTCCTCTAAGCGATTATGAACACTTCTATTCTGTCATATGACATAAAGTGGAGATTTTGTTTAAAATCATTTATGTCTGGAAAGTTACACAGGCCTCCTTGCACTTCAGAGAAAGTATATTTTTGATCACCTCAATTGTTAAAAGCTCACAGTTCTTATTTGTAGTTATACTCAGACAGATGGAAATACAGAAGCTGTTTTAACCAACCTCTAATTAACTAATTTATCAAATTTGCCACTTTCCAGCCTTCCTGTAAAATATACCAGCAGTTACCAACAGTATGCAGAACACACTCAAACGTCAGGCTGCTCTCCACCAAGCCCATCCGTTTCCTCTCCTCCTGGTAGGTAGGACAATCCATCAAGAAAGAGTCAATTGTGTATATTCACAAACTGGTCTATGAACCCAGTTATCATTTTATTATTTAATTTTGCTGGATATTACACAAACCTAGGAAATACAAGTTTTAAAACAAGTAAACATTATTTTGAAAATTAAGGTGAATACTTTAAAGAGACTTGATAATGTAGACTTACTTTAAAAACTGCTCTCAAATTACAGAGAGATGTAAACAAAGAGAAAAATAGTAAAACTAAAGATTTTATACTCTTTCAAATTCCTTTACATGAGTCTTTGTCATTTTGATCCACTTTAAAGAATCCCAAACTGAAAACCATCAGGGATTCCAAATGGGTGTGGTGTATGTGAGAGGTCTAATGACAGGCAGTCTAATTAGACCCACATACAAAACACAGACCTCAGCCTCTGTCATACTGGCTAATGAATTCATGGGTATGCAGATCTATGCAAGGAGCTTTAGTCAACTTTTAATAATTTTTTTACTTTAAGTTTTTTGGGTTTTTTTTCGATTGACTGACAAATAATCAGTCCCAATCACATCCCCATTAAAAAGATCTACCATACCATGTGGTCCTGATGATAGGAATGGGTAAGATGAGAAATCACAGAATTTTTTTAATCTTTCTGTAAAAAAAAAAAGTAAAAATAAAGAAGTATTTATGGCAGTTCTTTTCAGATATGCTATCAAGTTATGTAGGAGGTAAAGCAAAAACTGAGCCTCAGTAGAGATGGATCTGGTCAAAGGTTAAATTTCATGTTAAGACGCACTAAGGTACATGATTAAGGGATAGTTTCCTTTGAAAATGCTAGCACCCTGCTTAGGAGCCAAAGTCTGTGAGAAAAACAAATACTTCTCCTCTCTAATAACACTAGGGTCAAATGTTCACAGAAATATTTTCCAAGATTTAATGCTAGATAGGATAGTTTTGACTTTTAGAGAGAGGTGATCTACCTGTATTTTAGGTTACGTCAACTCAAACATCCTCAAATCTGAATATACAAATGTAATACCAGTTCTTATTAAATATAAAACAATAGAAAACATGAAAATCTTACTGATATTCTGGTAGTGCTCATTGCACCAGGGGTCTTTCTCTCTCCCTTAATACATATCAAACATTTACACTTGGCTTATTTATGGGAAAACATACATAATAAAATATTTGATACAAAATAGTAAGTAACTGGTTACAGAATAATGTGCTGCTGTCAATGAGGAATCCAAAGAGATAAAGCTCTGGTGGCCCCATCTAAGGTATCATCGGCAGGTAGATGGGCAAATTATCTTTAGCACTTTCTTCCTCTGTTTTATCCTAATATAAATCCTGCCCTTTTAAAGCATTTAAGAATTATACATTTCAATATTTGTAAGAGAGTTTCTTCAGAAAAATGAGATAACAGGACTCAGTACTCATGACTTTTAAATATTTTAAATTAACTTTATGACAACGTAACACCCTTTTTCTATAGAATGTTACAGGTCTGATGTGGTGCTCAAAACAGGGCAGTCATAAAACCCCCCTGAAAATGAAAGAGCAGGAACGTGAACCTTGGATGATATCCTGAAGCTAATGAATCAACCAACGCTAGAACCACCCCACCTCTGAGCTTCTTACAACGTGAATACTAAAAATCCTTGGTATTCAAGCCATTCTGAGTTAAGCGGTCTGTTATTTGCTGCCAATGGCACACTCGCCGAGGTAAGTATAATATGCCAGGCACTGTGTGGAGCCCCAAAAGACATGAAGACAAATAGGTCAAAGTTTTAACTTTAAGTTGTCTTAATCTACTGGGGGAGATGAAATCTACAAAAAGTTAATTGTATGGTGAAATAATAAAAACAATGATGGAGCTAGCTGTGTGTGGGCACTGTGGGATCAGAGAAGTGTGGGTGAGTACCTGGCTATGAAACAAATGAATATGTGACCCCAGCCTGGGTGTCCATGAATGGCTTCTTGGCGGTAGTAGTACTGAATTAATATTTGAATGCTTTGGGAGGTATTGCTCATCTGGTCCTTTTCCAAATGACTGAAAAGTTCAAATTAATTTTAAGTGAAAAGTACCAAAGATCATTAGGCTATTTCTTCTTTAAATGCAATTATCTGTCCACTCAGCCAGGTCACAAAGGTACATTGTCTTAAGTGATTTAGGTTGAAGAATATATTTTTGTTAGGTAAAGAATAAGTAATTAATAAAAAGAAAAGGCTGATTGTCTACATAAACATTTACTTGATAATATGAGATTTGATCTTCCTAGAAGATATTGATATAATCACCTTTCTTTTAGAAAAGCTTCTGCTATTTTCCAATCACTTTCAGATAGAGAATCTTACTTAATCCTCACCAGAATCCTTTAAAATATCTAGGTTCAATCCCATTTTGCAGATAAGAAACTGAGAGGTCTAAAAGCTGTTATTTGATAAACTTAGGGTCAGAATTGGAACCTGGGTCTTCAAATTCCAAGGACAATACCCAATCATCACCCTCCTCCAGGGATAAACCACCCACTCTCCCTCACAACCTGCTGAAAATGCATCAAGGCACACAGCGGGCGAAGGATCAAAGTGGGGACCACTCACAGCCCAGAGGATTGTCAGCAGATGTCCCATGGCATATGCCAGCACATTCTGTCAGCCCCTTAGGGGCGCCAGAGCATCAGATGACCAAAATGACAGGTTGTACAAAGATCCAGACTCATTACAAATGGCCCTTCTCTTCCTTTTGTTTCGTTTGTTCTGAGCAGCTGGCATCTTTCAGCGAACTGTCGGTATTATATTTAAGACATAGTACATCATTAAAATAAAGCTCGGGGCTAATAATTATGTCTTGTTCAGGTGTTTTATGACTAAAGATTCTGACTTTCCCCCAAGGTTTCCAACTCACTCTTTTCCAAATTGCTTCTCTGAGGGCATCTGTTACATTGTAGACGTGTCCCCTACAATTAAACAGCAGTTTAATCCTCCCTCTCCAGATTTTTTTTTTTTTTTTGAGATAGTGTCCCAGAGCCTACGCTACTTCCATTTTCAAGGTGGTATTTATGGAGTCCTCAACTGGCTGTGCCACTGTGAATGCACATGGAGGTCAAAGTGGAAAACTCAGCTCCCAGCTTTCATGTTGCTCATGCTCCACAACTTCATTTATTTATCAGCAACACTCTTACCCCTCCCTGCTCTACTTTTGTCTCAACCTTCGTTCAACAGCTATTAACACGCTCAAAGCACCAAATTGCACTATCAGGAAGGGACAGAACACAGGACTTGTATTACACATGTTTTGAACTCTAAGACTTATTATTACACTGGCTCCAACTCCTGGCAACCCTGTGAATGAGTGATGTCACAATGTCCTGTCCTTAACTGCCCTGCTAAGCTCCTGTAGACCAGAGGTCTCCAATCCCTGGGCTAAAGACTGGTACCGGTCCATGGCCTTTTAGGAACCAGGCAGCACAGCAGGAGGTAAGCAGCAGGTAAGCAAGCAAAGCTTCATCTGTGTTGGCAGCCGCTCCCCAGAGCTAGCATCACTGCCTCGGCTCCATCTCAGATCAACAGGCATTTGATTCTCATAGAAGCACCATTCCCTGGTGCCAAAAATGTTGGGGACCGCCGCTGTCGACTCATGCTTATGGCTTCTTCATGGAGTCAAAACATCACATCTTTGCTCTTCTTTTCCTGCTGCCTTCTATCTTCCCCACCACTACAGTCTTTTCCAAAGAACCCTGGCTTCTCATGATGTGCCCAAAGTAGGACAGCTTCAATTGTGTCACTTTTGTCTCCAGCTTTATTTGATCTATATAATGGGACTGATAGTAGTCGAGTCGCCACGATTCAGAATTATCATACAGATCAAATGAGATCAAGTATGTAAGATCACTTTAACTCGAAGTTAGTTCTTTAGAATTGGCAAAAGCATTTCCATGAAGATTGCCTCTTCAGGAGCTGCTGAATCCTGGCACTTTGTGGTAGAGCGAAACGGCATGTAAAATGGGAAACCCTCTCGGCACATTGCCTCTGGTGATGGTATCTACTACTGCTGTGCATGGTGGCAGAGCGAACGCAAGGTGGGGCAGCTCCGCTGTGCAAGGCAGCGGGAGCACGAGATGTGCTCTTTTCACATTTCTAAAAGAAACTCCTAACTGGCTTTTCTACACACATGTATTGCAAGCAGGGTCTATGTTAGTATTCTTCCACAAATTATCAATTTACTTGTCAAACTCCTTAGCTTTCCTACTGTATGGCATTCACAAGCAGCATTTTGACCCAAATATTCTAGTTACTGCCACTTAACCGAGATTCTCTTAGGTTGTTTTGACTCAGCTCAATCTAGTTGAATATTCAGTAACAAATGGCTGAACTACTTTGATTTTGCAGTTTTTAATCAGAAATATCTTACTTGCTGTGGATATCCAAATTTCAGAACCACATACACAATTTTTTCTAAGTGATATAGTTGATATATTTGATAAATTTTTGTGTAACTTAGAACCATCCAGGAACTTTGACTCTTTGACCCTAGATCATTCAGTAATTATTTTATCAAATATCTTCAGCCTCTTTGCAAGCTAGGCACTTTCCTATGAGCTAAGAATTCAGAAATGAATAAAAACTGAGTTGACCCAGCCCTTCTAGGACTTGACGTCTATTGTAATTCTCGGTCTCTTCTGCCCAAGAGACATTCCTCTTCACTTACCCAACTTGCCTGGTCTTTAGGTTCATCCAGGTCTGATAAGCTTAGGTAAGTTCGACTAGCTATAAACTAATTGTTATGGAATATGTTAATGAAAACAGAATAGACCGAAAAACCCATTTATTAACATAAGTTCCCTTTGGCAGTTTGATTGCGTTCAAACACATGAAATAAACAAAATTCCAAACTTTCACAGGCATTTTGACCTCAGTCATTCTCAGACCTGGTTAGCTTTGCAAAAGAGCAACAACTGTTAGATTTGCATAAATCATATCAGCTAACATTCACTAAGCAATGTTAATGTTAGTGCTTAATAATCCATGTTCGGAACATAGCACATTCTTAACATGGGTTATTTTTCTTAAACCTAATGTGGCACATTCTTAGCATGAATTATTTTTCTTAATCCATATTATCATAAACCTCATGATAATGCTACTAACATAATGAGAGATTAGGATTATCTCCATTTTATAGATGACAAATGTAGTGGGAGCTAAACCAAGAATTTCTCACCTGGTATAGCCTTTGATACACTAGTAAAATAAACAAAATGTTCTCTCTTCTATACTTGTTTTACTTGACATTTATTGAGGTCATACTATGTGTAAATTACAGTGTTAAAATTCTAGAGATGGGAGTAAAAATGGATAAGATACATTTTTACCCTCACAGGGCTTGTAATCTAATAGAACATACAGACAAGTACAGAAATAATATAAGGCATTAAATTAAGCAGGCAGTAGTGTCCTGGAGTGGGCACAGTCCTGGGTATGAACCAAGAATGAAGGTTCCACCTGGGGACACAGCTGTTACGGTGGAGAAGCTGGTACTCTTGATTCCTTCCCCAGTAACAGGACTAATGGTAAACAGAGCACCACTCAGAGCCTTGGACGAGAGAACAGGGTGGGTGAGAAGGGCCCATCTTGAACTCTCCCAGCAAGATAGTGAATGACAGAGCACCCTTCCTCCACAGGTCCCCTGGATTGGCCCTCGGTTTCCTTCCCCACATTCTTCCCTGTCTTAAGGCTCCATCCACTTAGACCACCTATACTGAGCTTCTGTCTCCTCCCACCCACCTACAGGAACACGCTCCTTCCTGTGGAACCTGCAGAACCCCCACTTCACCACTTAGGCTATTTGGGACAACGTGCTTGCTGTAAAAATTCGAACCATTCCCCCAAAAATAGGAAGTAAAATACAGACTGTTTTTCCCATCCTCTAGTTGTCCAGGGCTAACAGGCCCCTGGGCACCTTTCTCTCTGAGCTTCTCCTTATACACACAAGGACACCCACACCCACCAACGCCCTCACACAAAAATACACCACACACGCGCGCGCGCGCACACACACACACACACACACACACACACACACACACATACACCCCACACATACCTCGTTTGCCTCAGAAAATGGGTTGGAAACCCAGAGTCCTACGCTATCCAGAGACAGAAGCAAGGACTGTCACAGGGGTCTCGATGACTGACACCTACCTAAGTCCTGAGCAAGGAGACAGCTATAAAAATGTTCATCTTCCTGTCCAAGGGCGATGTCTCACTCAGAGCAAAGCATCTGTAGTATGGGCACCAGCACTTATGGTGACAGAAGGGGTCCTTTGTTGAGACCTCCTCCTCAGTGGACACCAGCATTACGGAGACATAGTAGGCATCTTATGCCCAGGCCTCTCTTAGTGGGCACAACTCTCAGAAATGCCATTGCTGGGAGCCACAGGGGCAGGGTGGCCACATACAGTTTCCCTGGAAATAGTAACATCATTGAAGCAAGTTAGATCAGGGGAGGAGGAAAATGGACAAGTTTGTGAGTAAAACTACAGAACACAAGACACTCCCTGAGGACTCCTAGGGTGGCTAAAAAGACATTTGTCATCAGTTGTAGGTCTCTCATAAGGCACCAGGGCAGATTTTTTAAAAAATTACTGCTTTATAGCTATTATCCTAAATTTCAGGATTCTGATGTGGGAAATGTGGGTCACAAGAACAATACAAATAGAGTACTTCTAGCGGGGCAGATAAGACCAAAATCTGAGTTCACCAAGACCCTGACATCAATAGGCTTTAGAGAAGATATCTCCCCACTGCTTGCTAAACTGACGCCAGTCAGCACAAAGAGACAGCCAGCCTCAAAGAATCAAAAACAAGGGCTGAAATCAAACATTCTAGGGAATACTGACATTTTCCTGAGGCAAGTCACAAGATACTCTATAACATAATACAGTGGCTCAAATAAACCATCCTCACTGCAAAATCTCCCCTGGCAGAGTTCTACTGTGTGGACCATGCAAGTTTTAAAATAAATTCAGATCACACACACACACACATATATACACACACACACACACATATATATATTTTTTTTTCTATCTTGTTTTTTAAAACAACAACAAAAGGTAGGAATGCAAATTGTACTAGATAACGGCTGATACCAAGAGCGACCCCAGCTATATGAGATTTTGGTTTACTAGAGATCATGCATGCAGTTAAAAGACAATGGGAGAGGCCAGCACTTCTTAGGATACAGAATCGCAAAACCAGGCCTCATCTCTGCTCCACCTAAAATGACTTTACAGGGAAATAAAACATAATTTATTGAAACATGTCAGTAAATATTTACATTTTGTAATTTGATTGTTACAAAATTATATGCATCACCTATTATTGCTTCTGGCAGATTTTTACTTTTAGGTCTATAAAACAGTAACTTGTTTCCATTTCTTAATAATTCTGTTCAAGATATTTATCTTGATGTTTGCTTGAGAGGTTCAGAAATACAATTTTGCCTCTAAATTCTTTTTAAAAAAACTGACTCTGGTTTTGAAAATAATCTTAGAATGAAGCAGAAATTCAGAGTAATATAGAGTATGTCTGAACAGGAAAAAGAATGCCTTTAACTAGAGAAATTCTGCAGAAGCAAAGAAGTCACTGGCATCTCCTTCAGTCCTTGTTCTTTGATGTCCTCAAGAGTGTCACACTCACCTTGGTATGACTTGACCTTACAGAACCTCTTCTTTTATGGACTTCCCTTTGGTTTCAAATAAATGCTGTTTTGGGGGACTTCTACTGCTTTTCTGGCCATCATCCCAGAAGTATTGATCAGCTTGGTACCAATGGCCTATTCCGCCTCAGAATGGAGCCAGAGTGATCTAAAATACAAATTTCATCATGCTCGTATTGCTGAAACCCCTGTGGTCATTCCCTATCACCTCGCAGTGAAAATGCTCAATGTCCTTAGAAGGGCTAAAAGGATCTTCATAATCTGGGTGCTGCCCAGCTTCCGTTTTCCAAGGAGCAAATTGGGAGCCACTCTGGTGAAAGATCTCACTCAGGGTTATGGTTGATGACGGATCCATCTCCAAAAAGACATCCGTCACATAGAACTGGACTGGGTTTTGTGATCCGAGTTTCCTCTCCCAGAACTTCTGCATTCTCTCCAAGGAAAACAAAGTTATTTTCAGTTTTATTAAGAAGAATAGGCATTGTATGCTATTTCTGGTATAGCAATTATTTGAAAACTTGAGTCAGAGTTGAAGCCAGGTTGCTAATGAGATATTGAGAAAGCCATTCCAAATCATTTGAAAATCATTTAAGCTACTTTCACTTCCTTCCTCTGATAAACTCTAACATTGCATCGGTTTGCTTAATCCCAGCATAGCTCCTCTCCTTTCATTGTTTTCTGTGAGGCAGCATTTCTCAGGCCATGATTATCACACTGACTTTGGTATTTCACTGCCTTTAAAGGACCTGCTCCCCTGAAGAGATCTAGGTAGTGCTTTTCACCTTCTGAGGTCATCAAACCCTCAGCAGAAAAAGAACTCTGTGGGAGCTTCCCTCCTTACTGCCTCCTTCTCTCCTCGTTCCAGGGATTTCTTCTCCAAATTCTGGCTTCTGGCTCTTCAGACTTTGCTCAAAAAAACATAGCGTCCAGGGCCAGTCATACAATAATAATAGATTCACTGGCCCCTTTGCCTCTCGTATTATGTCTCTTGTCCTGCGTAGCTGCTGCTCCACTGGCAATTGAGACTACTGTGTGACCTGTCGTCCCTTGAGTTGCCAAGACCTGGAAAGCTATAGCAAATGACTCAGCCTCAGCATAGAGCCTGTTCAGCTCTGCAGCCCTTGACGTTGGGTGCCCCGATCCTGCCCTCAGACCTTCTTGGAAATGTGAATCCAATATTCTTCCAGGTTCAGCTCACCGAAAGGAGACTATTTGCTCCTGTTTTCACTCGTTCAAATATATATACCATTTTTATTTTTAGTCCAAAGAATTTTATTCTGAAATAATTGTAATAGAACTATTTGGTAACACCAGCAAAGTAATAAAACAAATGTATCTTAATAAAATATATTTCAAAATATTGAATAATTTTAAATAACTTAGCACCCCCCTTTCAGCCTCAGAAGCATCCCGGTTTGGACATTAAATCACATGGTTGCCCTACCTGATGATGTATGTATGATGAGAAGAGCAGAGGCCCAAATCCACATTAAGAGCGATGTCCACCTTTCTCCCTATGTCACGGGGTCACTGCATTTTCACTGGGAGGTGATAGGGAACAACCACAGGAGTTTCAGCAATACAAGCATGATGGCACCCACTCTAACCCAACACTCAGCCACAGAAAATAAAGTGCATGGTGCACAGATAGAAAGAAGGTAATGCTTTCTCAACATATCACGGGTCTCCAGAAATGTGGATAGGACTCAGGATGCTCTAAATACCTCCAAGTAGCTGGAGCTGCCTGATACCTAAGGCGAGACCAGGACACATGTGGAGAGCTTTCAGGTCATGGCCAAGGAAGAGACACCAGGTCACACAAAAGGCAGCCTTGATTGCCACTAGGGCAGCAGCCACCTACAAAGCAAAGGACACTACCACAGGACAGAGCAGCTGAGGGGTATGCCAAGGACCAAGAAGGAAATTCCAAGGGCTCCGGGCCATGTCAAAAGACATTTGAAGTTTCTGGGACAGAAAGGAACCATCATGGGGTAAAGAAGGGAGAGCAAGCATGTCCAAAAGGGCTATTTAAATTGTATCAAGCAGGGGTTTAAATGGAATCAGACTTTTAGTTACTTTTCCTCCTCCACCTCCTAGACCAGATTCTTTTTCTGGGCACATCTGGGTGCAACGCATGTAAATTTGCAACCCTACTATGCAAGTGGCCTCTTTCAAATATATATAACTTCTGAAGCTTCTTCCAAAGGAGATTAATCACCTAGCTGTTCTGGGTAGTACTGGGTGTGGATCAGAGAATTTCTCCCAGTCTTTGGTCAGGGAAGTTAGAGTCCTCGGAGTCTTAGGGGAGTAAGACAGAGGGTGAAAGACAGAGGGAAGGGACTCCTACGAGAGTAAATATAGGAGAAAAATGTTCAAAGGCGGGGTAAGAAAACTGCAATTACTTTTCCTCTGTGTTAGTGCTGTTGAAAATGATCAAAGGCTTTCTTTTCAACTATAATATGTTACCAATATGAAACTGGGCATTGAGGAAACAATATGAAATGTTTCCAAAAGCGGAACGATAAGAATTTTCAGGTACAGCGTCTATGGCCAGATACCTTCAGGGATTACTCCGCATGCTGTGCAGGTTTTGCGTCGGAACACAAAAGATACCTTGCACCCGAGAGTCCCTAGGAGTTTAGAAACTTCAGATCCTACATCTCTCTGTCTCCAGTGTAAAATTATCCTGCCCTACGCCTGATCTCTCCCTCGAGCTCACGCTCTGATGACATGGAGGGAAATAGGAGAGACACGTGGTAATCTGTTTGGGGAATAAGGGAAAGGTGTTGGAAAAACAGAGAACGTATTCCCTGGGAAACTATTTGAGCTCCACTAAGCAGAAAAATGTACAAACTCACTCCTAACTCACTCTAAAGCGGTGCGTTTCAGTTCCCTTGTAAAATACAGAAACACAGCGTTGGAATGTGTGTCCCAGCAAGAGCTCTTTTTAGGTCATTTGGGCCAAAGAGAGTAAAAACTTAGCCACTGTGCACCACAAAACGCGGGGTTCCTGCCTGCTGATCTTTTTTTCAAAAGAAAAAGCATGTGCTTTATCTGCAAAACTAAAATACTATGAGAATTAAAACAAAACAAACAAACAAACAAAAAAAAACAAATAACTTTTTGTTAATTTACTCTTTCATCCCACCTCACTGAATCCATCACCAGCCTCACCATCATCCAAGCTAGAAATCTCCACAGCGTCTTGGTTCCCACCTCTCCAGGACCCCCACTCTCTGACTGGTTTCCCTGGCAGCTTTTTCTTCTGTTCCTATGGCCACTTCTGAGTGTGGGTCTCATTTGGAGCTCACCTAGATGTCTGGCTCTCTCGAGTTGTCCTCCTAGTCACTCCTGAGCCTCACCCAGGATGACCTTCCGTCTAGTCCTTTCTGTAAACCACCCTGGAGCAACATTCCTCCTCTGCATTTCTCCTGGGCTCTGAACCTTGACACCTCCCTGGGCCTGCATGACACACACCGTGGAGGCCTTTAGTGTCCTCCATGACATTCTCCTCATTCCCCGTGCTTTTTGTTTCTTGTCCTCCGCCTTTAAGAAAGTCTTCTTTCATGATGACATCAGATTATCGGTAGTTATTCAAACACCTTCCCACCTCCTGGTGTTCGCACTGCATGTTTCTTAGAATGTTCTTCCTCCCACCTCTATCCAGCCCCAAACAGAGACTGCCTGACAGCTTATCCACATGGCAAAACTCAGCTCTAAGAAACCTTCTTCACAATCCTTCCCTGTTCTTCCTGAATGAAATGAATGACCCTCTTTCTCCTGCCTTCATACTTCCTGTCATACTTCCTGTACCGCCCAGTCACTTTCTACCTGTATTGTACATTATCGAGCTTACTTGTCTTTCTCATTAGACTGTAAGTTGCTTGAGTGTAGGGACCATGTCCCAGTAATGTTTGTGGGGTGGAATTTATTAGGCCATATGCTGGTCAAGACCAACTTCACCATCGTTATCAAATAAATAAGTCAAATGAACTGTTCTTTATCAGCAAGGTAATGTCTACCTTTAATGTCACCAAAAGTTTATATCTTCTATTACAGGAAGTTGTAGGAAGAAGCTATAGTGTTCTAACAAGACAAGATATTGGAAGTAAAAAGATTTAACTTCAGATCTTTTCTCCTCTTCATGAGTTGTCTGATCTTAGGCAAGGCCCTAAATGTCTTTGACCCTTAGTTTTCTAGTCTATAGAATAGTGAGAAATGTTTATCTACCTCTTACAAGTGTAGTGAGTCAAATAATAGATGTGACAGCCCTTTGTGATAACTTAATTTACAAAGAATATATATTCTGAATAAAGGCTTACCCAAAGAACATAATTCAAACAACAGTTTTCATGTTTCAGATAAAGCTAATGAAGTAGAATTTTGCTACTGTTTTAAGAGATGGCCTAGTAACATTTGCAAAGGTGGCAGTCCTACCTGCGTGGCTTGCATTCATTGTCATCGCACGCTGGCTGATAACTCTTATATTATAAAATAGAAATTTATGGAGGCCAAGAGCACTTCATATCACAACTGGCAAATATAAGTTGATTGATCTCTTCTCCCAGCCTTTCCACAGTCATCTAGGCTATCCCAGGAATACTTAACATATGAATCAATTCTGCCTCTACAAATCTAGTCTGCTGCCTCAAAACACAAGGAGACACATAAGCCTCCTAACTCAGGATTCTACAAATCTTAACAGTAATCATACTACCATATTGAAGGAAAGAAGTTAAAAGTAGGTGATAGTGACTACCACTAGGAAATACTTGGTTTGGGCAGTTTGGGGTAGTGTAGAGCTATTGTAGCCTAACAGGCTTCCAGATAACTGGCGGTTTCACCCTTTGAGTACTAAATATTTCAAATATTTTTTAATAGTTTAAATGGTTTCTCAACTTTCCTCTTGGTGAACAGAGTACATGTGGTCTCTTGCTCATCTTCCAATCTGTCTTGCTTTCTTCTAAAGCCTCCCCACCTTTTCATGTGCCAGGTTATCTGGAATAACATGGTTACCTTCTCCAGCTGCTGAAACCTCATTCCTTTTGATCACCTTAGGTCTTCCCTGAAATCATCTCTGGCACCCTCAGAAAAAGTGATTTATTCCCTCCTCTGTGTTTTAAGTAATTTTCTGCTAACACTACTTAGCACTTATCTTGCAATGTTATAATTTTTTTGTACACGTCTGTCTCCAAATTTCTTGATGGTAGGGTTTGAAGGTCTACATAATAGTGTCAGAGATGATACAATATGTGGATACAGTAAATATTTGGAAATGTTTATTAAATGAGTGAATGTGTTATCACTAATGAAAATCAGTTATTGTACTATAACATTTAAGCGACATCATCGAGACTTATGTCCTACTTGCTTCACTACTGAGTTTACATTGAATGGTATGCATTTCTACTCAATGTTTTTTTTTCTCCTCCCCTGTGAATATCTTTGTTTCCATGTAATTTAGGTTCTCTCTGTGGGTATAATTAATCATTGTCCCTGTTCCCACTCTCAATGTTCACTGTTTCTATGCTACTTCCTTCCTGCTCCCTATTTTATTTAATATGTTTCTTGTCCTCTTTCTGTTTCTTATAGATTTTTGAGAAATTTTTGGCTTAATGTATTTATTTGGTTTGTATACCTATCACGTGCCGATGGAAACACATCTTTGTATTGGCAGGATTCTGAGATGCAAATCATAATAAAAATACCCTAGAAGTCTCCCTTTTTTCCCTCTATTTTCACTACATACACCTTCATTTGATTCTACCTACTCACACCTCAGTTATTGCCAACAGCCTCCTAATATCTCACTCTACATACAGTTACTCCCTGTTCTAATCACTACTAGGGCGTTCTTCCTAAAACAATAATTTTACCTCGTTAATCCTATGCACAAGAGCTTTTAATTCCCTTTTAACTACATCCTGGTATTCAAGATTCTCACAATCTGGCCGTATCCTGTGTTTTTCATTTTATGTACCATTTCTCCGCTCAAATATTTAGTGAGTTACTGGGTAATTGACTCCAAAGACATTCACCCTGATAACCACGCTGATACTCACACCCTTGTTTACCTTCATTTGCCTCGGGGCTGGCCCTGTGACTTGCTTTTTATCAATGGACTGTGGCAGAAGTCAGGCTGCAGGAATTTGGAGGCAAGTGCATAAGAAGCCTTGTATTAACTTAGGCCTTCATTCTCAGGGAGTTTGCTTATTTTCCTCAGACCACTTTGATTCTGTCCAAACCACAGCCTTCTGGCCTAGGTCCCATGAACACTGAAAGGAAAAAAGATTCTTTTCATCTTGTTTCTCCAAATGTAATGCCAGAACTCAAGGAAAATGCAAACCAAGCCACCATCTGATTTCTTGGATAGTAATAATTGTTTAGTACACAGATCACACCTAGAAAGTTGCTTTACTTCTCCAAACTTCCATTTTCTCATACAGTTGTATTGAATCATTGTATTGAATCTCTTTAAAATTGCTGTTCCATAAAATTAGCTCTTTCAAATTGACCTTCTCCCGAGTTCAGCTCTTAACTAGTTAAATTTTCATTCTCCTCTTCAGACTGCTGCTCTGTTATTCAAAATGGAATAACAGAGACCAGATTTACCCTCCTATCTGAAACAACCAAAAAATGGACAAAACTTATTAAACAAAGGTTTTTCCAGACACAGAACATCGGGCAACTAAAGACAGTAATCCTTGAAAACTAGAAAAGAAATGAGGTGAGCCCTGTGACTGCCCCCAGCCTACAGCCTTGAGAGTGCTTCTTAGCCATGGCACAGAGAGGATGAACTCAGGCACAGCCCAAAGAAAAGCCTGAGATGAACAGATGGAGCTGCGAATTCAGGGAGAACAAGGAGGCTAGAGGTAGAAGGACAGTGTGAAAGAGAGGAGAGGGCTGCCCAAGGAGGAACCTTCAGATGTTTGCACAGGGTCCCCCTTAAGTGTTCAGCAGATACTAATCATCAAATACTAATCATATGAGGGAACTAAAATAAAGTCAGATTTCTACCTTATACCATACACAAATATCAGTTCTAGGTAAATTCAATAAAATAAATTCAAGCAGCAAAACTTTAAAACTTTTAGAAGAAAACAGAATATCTCTCTCATATCAAGTTAGGGAATTTTCCTTAAACAAGTCAAAAAAAAAAATCCCACTGGCAATAAGGGAAAAACCACTGGCAATAAATTAATAAATTACACTAAAAGTAAACCTTTTGGACCTCAGAGGCAATTTATAAAAAGTGACACCACAAGTCAGACATAGAGAGAAGATATTTACTATCTATAAAACCAACAAGAAATTTTTGCTCAGAATATACAATAAAAACTTACGCGTCCATTTTTAAAAGAACAACAACCTAGTAACAAAAACTGGGTAAATGATATTTTAAAAGGCATTTTTTTCAGAAAAGGAACAACAAATGAGATATATTCTATACAAGTTCAGACATATAATATATTGAATATATAAAAGATATTTGAATATATATCAACATATATTCAAATTTCTCAGAAGAAATTTGTGTTTTACTTTATATCACTTTACAATGAAATACCATTTCACACTCATTTCATGGATATGGAGCCATTCATTCATTCATCGCAAATTTATTGGAACACTACAAAATGCAATGTTCTGTTAGGCACAGAAATATTTAAAAGATGACTCAATGACAATTATAATTTCATTTACTTTCTCTACTAGAATGAGAGCTCAAAGAGGGCAGGCACTGCTTTTTCTTCTTTATTGTATCTTCAACACACAGTAAAGTCTCTGGCATTTAGCAGAAAAATATTCGATGGCACAAAGATGATAGCACTTCTACTTTGAGGATCTCACAGTGCAGGGAGGGAGGAGATTGGAGCCATTCATTCATTCATCGCAAATTTATTACTTTGAGGATCTCACAGTGCAGGGAGGGAGGAGAAGAAAGCAGCAAATCCTAATACCTCACAGGGATACCTGGGAGTGTCACGAAGGAGCTAGATCAAGGGTGTGCAGTTCTCTAGCCCTTTGGTCTGACTCTATAAAGACTCAAGATTTGAAATGGGCTTTGAAAATTGTTTTCCCTGGCACAGCTTCTTTCTTTTCAAATCAGCACAGGATATTTACATTATAAAACACACACACACACACACACACACACATCTCAAATAACTAATTCCCTGATAGTAAATAGCTTCAGCTTCAAATGCCAGAATAAGGAGGAAGAGGAGAAAGAAAAACTGGAGCCACCTATATCCTCACAACTTACCCTGATGTTAATGTAGCTTTACTACTGGCTATTTTCATAACATAACTTTACTATTTCACTGTCTTCATTGACATTACTACTTCAGAAAACTTACCCAAGAAGAAAAAAGTTGCAAATAATTTTATTGTTAGTTCCAGGAACTTCCAGAAAATCCTACTTAAGTGAAGATTAAAATGTTCAACTCTTCAAGGACTGTTTTCTCTTCTAGACCCTTCAAAACTCTAGACTCCACCAATCTAAAACTAGTGCAGCATGATCTTTATCCGGTCCCAATGAACATCCTCCTTTCACATTCCTCTATGTCCCACCTCCTCCAACTTCCACTATCCCACAAATTTGAAAGACCTGCCTTAAACCAGACTGACATTCTTTATTAGAATTCTGCTCTGGAGAAGAGTTCCCTTACTGCAGTACAAATAAACTCAGCTTTGTCTTAATAAAAAGGTCATTCTGGTGATATTTTCAGAGATCCAGCATTCCATATTCCTCCTCTTCTTCCTCCTAGTCATCTTCATCACTGACATGGAGTTAGCCCTAACCGCAGGCCAGGCTCTCGCTAAATACTGATAATCACATACCTTACACAAACAGACGATTTTTAAACAAGCAAGAGATTAAATTACAGGCGGTATATCCAAATGAGATTTCAAAATACTATCCAAAGAGGAAGTTTGTATTTTCCACTGTCCATAAAATTACGGGAGCCAAATAGGTCTAAGCCTAAAACACATTCGAGAGCAGATTTCCTTGGTTAGCACCACTGGATGCCACCTGTGATGGCAGTGGCATTGGCCTTCATGGCTCAGCTCAGCTAAGTTCTATTCAAAGAATTCTAACAAGGGAAATAAATGTGCCTCTTCTTTGAATAGCAAAGGGAAGTGACCTTTGCACAGAAAATATTAACTGATGAAATAAAGAAGGTGGTAGAAACATAAACAAAACAAAGGGAGGGAGACTTTAAGGAGGAGAAATGCCAGTGTTTTGCCTTTCACCTCCAAATAAAGAATAATAGATATTCTCTTAGCAAACTGAGAGAAGGAAATGGGGTGACTGAGCTCCGCAACTGAAATAACATCAACTATATATTGTAATTTCACTCTTGCAACAGCACACTTTTGACTTTGTGGCACAGCTAGTAAAAATTCATTTTCAAGCAGCACATCTGAACAACCTGGGCCCTTCCCTTAATTCACTTTTCCTGCTAAGAGCCAAGAGGAGAGGTAGACTTGTGTAAGAAGGATGGACGGCCGAGCACTCCGTCGGAGGAGGCCACATGCTAAATTAATCATGTTCCAGTTAGAATTTGCAATTCTTTGAGAGATGCTCAAGACAGTATGAAAAATTTAGAGGTAACAGCGAAAGAAGAAGGAGAGAGGCTGTGAAGCAGAAAGCTTCAGAGGGTACTTTAAATGTGAAAGATGCATTACAGTTTCTCACACGTGAACAAGAGAGCTTGCCTTACCCATAATGCAATAAATAAGAACTGCATTCCCATAGATGTGCCCTGTGAAGAGAGCGCTCATACTGGAACATAGTAATTTCAGATTTGATGGCCATTTTCTGTTATTAGTATAAATATGAGAATCATCCATCTTAATCATCCATCTTTGATTCATCAAAGCCAGCATGCAAGGACAGTGTCAGTTGAGGATGACAAGCTCTGCCTAAGGGGATTCAAGCACTATTGTTTGGATGAGGTTGGAAAGTTTATTATTATTATTTGAATGTGTTTTTCTTTCTGTTTCTGCTACTACCTGGCTAGTTTTATTTCAGAGTTTCTAGGATCTCTGCTTTGCATTGCGGATTTTACCATTGGTTTTCTACACGAATGTAGTCAAATGTGGTCTTCTTTATTATTTCTTAATTTCAAAAATTAAATAAAACTCCTGATCCATCATAAATGAAAGCCACAAAAGTTTGTTTTTTTTTTTAGAGAACAAACAGTTGTAAGAAAAATATTGTCCTTCTTTCCTAAAGACACTCAGATAATCGCCTTCCAAAACTATTCTGATCCCACCTACATCTCTCCCTACTGATATCACAATTTCCTTTCTCATGATAGGAAATGGCTTCCTGATGGCCATAGAAGAGGAGGAACCATGGCAAACTTGACAATTTGGAAATTACGAGACCTCTACTTAGGTTACAAACACAGGTATCAGTTGTCACCTGAATGGTCTTGGATAGTCCCAAGATGAATGAAAGCTGTAGTTAAAGCTCCCTGTCCCACCTCATCCTCTTGGAGCTACCCTGGTCTTCTAATACATTCTTCTTCTCATCTCTAAAGAACATTTCCTGCCCCAAATCCCATGTTCTCAATACTCTGCCTTCAACTGGAAGCTAAAAATTCATTCTTAGCAAGCTGGTAATAATGGCTGATAAGAAGCTTGAAATACAATCCATGTCCACTCTCAGGAGCTCAATTATTCCTTGGTTGTGGAAAGACATTTTCCTCTTATCGCCAATTAATATTTTATAGGTTGCTAGTTCTTTACATTACCTCCATAGCAAACAATTTATTTTTGAACTCTTTCC
>NW_006436811.1:11640101-11841391 GCF_000325575.1 Pteropus alecto
CTTTCCCCCCCATCCTCTATTGGGGGGAGGCAGGGAGGGAGGGAAATGATGGGGGCGGGCTTCCTCACTTCTCCCAGTGAGATGCGGATACGAATGGCAAGTTGTTCCTAATGCAGCTCATTTCTTCCAGTCACTGAAGACTGCCACTCATGGACACTTAAGAGCAGCCCTCAAAACTATCTGAATGAGAAAAAGGAATTGAGTCTTACCTGGCTTTGAGCTTTCTTCTAGTTCCTCCAGTGCACCTCTCAACTCAGCTTTTATACAGCTATGTTGCATCTTCCTAGGACACTCTCCATTTCCTAACACTCCCAAAGTCTAACTTAGTCTCATGCTTTTGGTCTCAACATCAACTTTATTACTTCAGGGAGAAATTTGCTGACGCTTGCACATACACACCAAGTTAGCACACACTGTGTTTTATGTTCCCATAACATTCTCACTTCTGTTTTTATGATGGCTACCATCACTTATTCACATTGTCTTCCATGACACACTGAAAAGACCACTGAAGCTGGTTTATTGTTTTGCTAGTGGACGGCAAATGTTTATCAAATGAATAAATACAAGCAAGGATCACGTTTGATTCTTTCTTATATCTGCCATAACATCTAGCAGAATAACTTAAATATAATAATTAGCATTCAACAAAATGCTTATGGATTAAATTTTGGAATAAGAACCCTGAGGATGTCAGCTGAATTCGGCACTATTCTGAATCAGCTGGGAAAATCCTTCCTACAGTGGTTGTTGCCCGATCTCTCTGTGGGCCTCTTGCCTTGTTACTTGGCTCAGATAAAAGCTAGAAAGAACAGTACCACATGGGGAAAAAAATGGAGACTAAACTGCCACACTCAAAAGTAATATTCTCTTTTTCTTTCAATTCTTACTGTTGAACACTTCCCCCTCCTCCCCACCCCAAGAGGGGGAATTCACTGGAAGCACACCCATTAAAAAAGTTACCCAGTTTTTTTTTTTAATCAGATGTATGCTATTTAAATTCTCACCCATGAATATGTAGCTAATATTGACTAATGGGAAATGTAAAAGGAAGAAGCTAACGTTTTTCAAAGCACATCCATTGAAATTAGAGTCATATGTAAAAAATTTGTTTAAAATTTTTTTCTGAGCCACGTCCAAAACTCCAGAGGGCATATTAAATAATGAAAATGTAAACTATTGGGATTGGTGCTGGTTAGTATGTTGGCACAGTACATAGCTCCCTATGTGGTTTAAAAAATTAAGGAATTTTTTCCTCTTCCTTTATCTAGTAGACTCTAAAATTAAAACAGTTTTCTTTTCTTTGTGGAATAATACAAGCAAACCAAATTACACTCTAATATTTTCATTCAATGACTTAGAAAGTCATAAAAATGCTTGTTTGGGGAGTTGCCTATACAGAAACAAAGAAAAGGTCACATCAGGAGGATTTAAAAAAAAAGATAAAACAGAATTCCAAGGATTGTCACAATCTGATCTGCATAAATAAAAGATAATGGTTTCAGCGAGCTGGCCAACCTTTCTGTGGAGTGATCGGTCTGTGGAGAGTCATGTCTGAGAGGCTGCAGGTCATTATGGCAGGATAAAGCCTATTTCTCATTTATATTAAAGAATCTTGCCTGTTAAGGGCTTGATTTGGATCTCAGACATAAAAGCGCACAGGGCTGCACACCTAGTTAAGTCAATTGCTACATATGCATTCTCTCCCTAATACACACACAGAGTTTATCATTCACAACTCAACCATACACCTAATGTTTTCCTGATTTAGAAAAGATAACAGTTAGGTAGATCAGAACTCAAATCGAGGAGATCAGATCATCAAATTTGCTCTCGATATAGAAAAATTTCTAATGTTGTATAGAAGATGCTAATTTTGTCCTCCTTAATCAGAACTTGCTACATCAAGAGAAGAAGATAAAACTGCTTCCGTTTTTGTTTTACATGTTTAATTCATTGTATCCTCTGGTTCTAGGCAAGATGAATTGTTCCAAGACAGCATCTGAAAATTTAGGCTATGGAAACTTTGCATTTCAAAAAAGAAAACAGAAAAGAAGAAGAAGAAGAAAAACCCAGATAATGTAGTAAACAAAGCCTGACTCAAGGATGGATAAATACGGGCTAAGAAGCCAGGGAAAGCCATGGCAACTTGGATCTGATGAGGAACTACTGGTGTAGTTTACAGACTTTTGTAGGCTGGTCCTCGTAAAGTGGGACACTTTATGGGGACACTTGTATCAAGGAGTCCCACAGCATAAATGTTGAGATGCTCTGAAAGGATATGAAACAAAAGTCTCATTTTGCAGAGTATTGCTGTAACTGTACAGACTTGCTGACCTGGAAGAGATCATAAAATTATTTTATGGGAAAGTATTGACTACAACAATGGTTTTCAATGGGAATACTACTGCCCCCTAGGAAAGGATTTGGAAATTGGGGTTAGTTGTCACAATGGTTGGTGCACTACAGCCACTTAGTTAGCAGGAGGCAGGAGTGCTGTGTCTTGCAATGCACAAGATAGGTCTGCACAAAGAATTGTTCCACTTCCTACAAAATTTTGTACAATATATATTAATGAAGAAACATTTATAATTACCTAATTTTGTCATGCACAGAGATGTATATCATTATTTACTCAGTTTTAATATGCACCAACTTATCAGAACGATAACTGCAAAATAAATCAAGGAAATATTCCACTTAGTTATAATCAGATTTTCTTAAGAGTGTTCATAGTTTGGAAAATCTTACTGTTCGTAATATATGTGTCAACAATACGGCAGTTCCATCAATCTGCATCCACAGCTATGGGATTCATGATGATCCTACATATAGGGGCAAACATCTTTTTAGAACAAATTACTTTCCTTTTATTGTTCCCTTATAATAAAGTTTGAGCATTGTTTTGAAACAGTCAAGGAGGTATTACAAAACATTTGTTATATATGAAAGGGGAGCATTAGGTATGACAGAGCTGAGAACACTGCTCTAGCGCAAAGATAATCTGTAATGGTGAAAAAGAATTTAAGGAGAATTTTCAACAGACGTGAATGGATGAATGGGGGAAATTGCCCTTTCTGGGAACAAAAATTTGAAGAGAGTATGTGAGAAGACAGGCATGATTGGCCTCTGAAGTCCTAGTGAATACATAGCCATCACAGAGAGACAGAAGGTCAAACTAAAGGCAGGAGCAGAGCTCTGGGTCTGTTTCCCATTTGGAAGATGCCACCTTGCATGATGCCCCCAGGCAGAATGTGGGGATCACAGCAGAGTGGAAATAGCAGTGAGGCACACAGAGGTAGGTAGGAGGCCCATAATGGTGGCCCTGAGATTTCAGTGGCTCCGTGTTGGGGATGTGGGAAGAATCCACACATTCACAGGTGCCTTCGGGGTGCAAGTCAGCTTGAAGTCAACAGTAGCAAGCCAGAGGTCATCCACAGGTTGCCCTACTGAGAGTAAGGTGACCCTAAAGCAAAGGCCGCAAGATGGATGGATGGTCAAAGCCAGGGCCAGGTGGAGGCTGTGGTTGAGACCAGCAGACACTAGCACCTGCAGAGCCAGGGTGAGGAACCCTGACTGTCCAAAGAATTTAGAGCAGCGGAGTCACTAGGAATAGGTGACCAGGTAAACAGGGAACACCTCCAAAACAGCCAGCACACAGACCAAGACTCGATCCTGTTGCCACGAGGTCAGTGTTCCCTGCATCCAGAAGCTGTCCCACTCACAGGAACAAGGAGCTCAGACAGCCTGAAAGCTTGAGCTATCACCCGGAAACGGCGGAGCTAACCTATAAGAAACTGCGCTGCCCTGCAGAAACAGGGATAGTTTGAATGACCAAGTTTCAGCCTTCCTCTCATGTCACAAACACCTCTCTCACTGGAGCTGACGCTACGCAGCAAAGTAAAAAGTAAAGAAGCAGCGATATTTTGGACACATCTCAGTTTTCCAATAACTGTGGTTTTATCCTTCCCTTGAGTGTGTTTCTCTCCTTTACACGTGTATCAGAAATTGTTGTTCTTGAACTGTAGGACCCAGAACTGAATGTGAGTCCAGCCCATGGCACTGAATTTATCACAAACCTACGACTCTTAAAATAAAAACAAGAATAAGAATGCCATCTACTGGCATGGAAAGCAGCACAGGCTCTAAGAAATCTGCACCTGGTTTAAATGGAAAAAAAGATAAGGAAGGAAAACAGATTTTTAGTAATGTCTTAGGAAACAGTGATGACCGTCAGAGGATGGAGCATTAAATATAAGGAGCATTAAAGGAACTGATCACAAATAAACTCCTTCTTAACTAGTAAATCTTCCACCTTCATATCTCAGTGCTATATTTGCTTCTCTAGGCCTATTTGGACACAAAAGAGGTAAATAGATATCAACAGGTTTTATTTGTTTTACTGATTTATCAAGCTGTTTTCAAAACAACCTAATCTCGCTCTTTATTCAATCTCTTTAAAAATGTATTTATAAATTGGTTTGCCTATGTAGACAAAATGATAGAGCATGTGACTTGACTTGGCTGTCTCCATTTTCTATATATTGGCGTTATATTGAATTTTTTTTTTGCATATTTTTACAGGAGACAAACCAAGGACTGATTATTCATATCTGTCAATATTGATTGCCATTTATATGATCATTTGTATGAATTTTTCTCAGTTGACTGATGTTAATTCAAATTTTTAAACTTTTAAAATTGAATCATTTATTTGTTATTTGAAAATCCTAGTCAAACCACAATATTTTATTAGGTTGTTGATAATGATTTGTTAAATTGTCTACAATGTCAAGGTTCATTTTATTGCATACAAATATCCAGTTGTTTCATCATCATTTGTTGAAAAGATTATCCTTCTCCTCATTAAATTGTCTTGGCACGTTTGTTGAAAATCAAGACTATATGTGTGTGGGGGGGTTATCTCTGGATTCTATATTCTGTTTCATTAATCTATTTATCAATATACAAATTCTACATTCTCCTGATTACTATATCTTTGGAATAATTCTTGATATTAGAGAGAGTATGTCATTCAAATTTCTTTTTTAAGTTGTTTTGGCTACTTTAGATCATTCCAATATAAATTTTAAAATCAATTTGTCAATTTTTACCACGAAAAGGCTGCTGAGATTCTAACTGGGATTGTGTTGAATTTATAGGTCAGTTTGGGGGCAGGGGGAAATTGACACCTTAATAATATTAAATTTTATTAATAAATATTTTTATTTTGGTCTTTTTAAAATTTCCTAAGCAATGATTTTAGTATAAAATTTAATTCAAAATGGATCATAGACCTAAATGTAATGGTTAAAACTAGAAAAAATTCTAGAAGAAAACATAGGAAAAATCTTAGTGATCCAAGGTTTGACAAAGATTTCTCAAATATGATCACAAACCATAAGATAAAATAATAAACTGAAAGTCATTGAAATTAAAAATTTGACATTCATTGGACAATATTACAAAAATGAAGGGCTAGCCTCAGACTGGGAGGAAATAAAATGAAGCATATATATGGAAAATATATATGCTTAGACTATATGAAAAATTCTTACAATCCAATTACAAAACAAACAACCTGCATTTTGAAATGGGTAAAAGATTTGAACCAGTATATGATTAAAGAAAATATACAGATAGACAAGCATTTCAAAAGATGCCCAATATTATTAGTCATTAGGAAAATGCAAATTAAAACCACAGTGAGATCTCACTACATTGCCACTAGAATGGCCAAAATTAAAAAGCCTCTCCATACCAAGTGCTGGTGAGAATATGGAGTTGCTGGAATTTTCATATGCTGATGGAAGGAATATAAAATTGTACAATGAATTTGGAAAACAATTTGACAGTTTTAAAAGTTAAACATACATCCATCATACAACTCAGCAATTCCATTCTTAGGCATTTACTTAAGAAAAATGAAATCACTTATCTGCATAAAGACTTGTACAGGAATGCTCATAGTTTTATATGTATCAGCCAAAACTGGAAACAAATATCCATCAACTGATGAATGAATAAATAAATTGTGCTGTATTTATACAATGGATTACTACTCAGCAACAAAAGGAATTTACTCAGAAGTAAAAGAGAATAAGCTATTGTTATATGCAACAATATAGATTAAGTCAAAACAATTATGCTGAGTGAAAAAAGCCAGACAAAAAAGAACAATAACATATCATATTATTCCATTTACATAAAAATCTATAAAGTGCAAACTAAACTGTAGTGACACAAAGCAGGTCAGTAGTTTCCTGGGGTGTAGAAGAAGGTTGAAAAAGGAGTAAGAGAGAGATTACAGAGACATAAAGAAACTTTTAGGACTGTAGACATGTTCATTTATCTTGACTGTGGTAATGGTTTCATGTGTCTACACATATGTCGAAGCTCATCGAAGTATGCATTTTAAATATATGCAGTTTATTGTATGTCAGTTATACCTCAATGAAGCTGTAAAAAGAACATTACTCAGTGGTGGCAAAAAATCTGGTTAGATAAAAATATTAATTTTTAACTTTTTTTTGTTCTTTATTTTGAGGAATTTACTTTTGCTTTTGTATTACTGGTGATTTATTTTTCGGTCAAAGATGTTATTAGCACAGTATTAATATAGCAGACTTTGAACTTGTAGACAGGGTAGAGTTACAGAGTAATGTGACTGCATTCACAAGCTGCTTTCGTGCTCACCCCAAAATACCTGTCACTGCACTATACTTATTTTCCTATAAACTAATCAAGAGTTCACAGATTATCTGCACAGTTGAGTTTGACCATTCAACAATTAATTCCATCTATACTGACAGATGAGAAAATGTAACACTCAGCAACTTCTATAGTTCTTAACAATTGAACTGATTGTGCCTATTAAAACACAACCAACCATGAAAATGCAGCTCAACCGTAAATGATAGCTAATTAAGTTAGTATAAAAATAAAGCCACTTCTCCTCTACCTAGAGTTAGCCAGATTACCAAAGAAAAGCTTTCAAATCTTCCTCCGTTTTGCTTCCTTTTCAGTGACACGTGGGCCTGTTCCTTCCCTTCACTGAGAATGAAGTTAATAATAGTAAGTAGGCATTTTTCCTTTAGTCACCTAGGCATGAGAAGTGAAGGGAGAAGTTTTACCTATTTGGGCTTAAAAAAAGAGTTTAGAAGTGGCCTAGAATAACATTGCAATGATGCTGTAATTTGTTAAATACCTTATACGACATGAGAGCTCACTTGGTCCATTTCCCTGCATCCTAACAAGAAAGTTTTGAACACTCCCACAAGATTGTAATAATTTACAAAAGTCTTCAAATCTTTGGAATATACCCTTAATTTCTTTTAAAAACATCCTTTATCCAATTTTTAAGGGAAATGCTTTAATTAACTCACTACTTTTAGTTTTCTCTCACAGGTTTCTCTCATTTCACAATCCATTCAATACCAGCTCTTTCTAAAAGGATTTACTCAGAAATAAAAAACTTTCCTATGAAAATTTGCCCAGCTCTTCATAGTCAGGCTGCTATAAGTGACTCTTCAAGAGAAGTCTCAGGGAACAGCTGGATGAGCATGATTTTGAAGGGCTCCGAAAAAATCACCTTCCAGTTCACCCAGGGCCTGAAAGCATTCAATAACTATCTGTTCAATGAGTGTATAACTAAATACATCTCAGACATAAACCAACTAGACCAAAAAGCTTACATTTAGAATCCAAAATGGTTAGGCTGAACAGATGAGAATATTGTCTCCAGAATCAGACCATCTACTTCAGACAGTCCTTGTGAGAACTAAACGAGACTTCGGCTGGTAAGCACCTGGTAGGCAATATCTCACAGAGAGGACCCTTCGAGAATACCAGGACAGTAAAACCGATTCACAAAAAGCGGACGCAACTTGTGAAAAGCACTCAGCTCACGAGGAGAGGAAGGGGGTTAGAATTCACCTCTTCTGGCTCCTGGGCCAGTGCTCCGCACTTGAGAACGTCACCACAGAACTCCAGGAATTTCATGGAATTTGCAATAAATCAAAGACCTTCAGGGTAATTACATACAAAACGAACAAATTTCAGTGGGAAATGAAATGTGAGGAAAATAAAGCAGGCAAGAGCAAACCTGCTATGTAAATGTTCTCTCACTTGTTTTGTCAATTCCCATAACATCCCTAATGTGCGCATTTTTAGCCTATTTTATGAGAAGGAAATCAAGGTTCAGAAAAGTTAAGTGATGTATTGAGGCTTCTGACTTCAAGTTCAGTGCTACATCTACACCACAGCAATACCGAGGTTTGAGTGGTGACATGCAATAAGCAATGTGTGTCGGGCTGGGAGAGGCCACACTGGGTGGACAAGGAAGGTCTTTAGGAAAGGACAACGCAAAAACAAATTCACCTGCTTTACAGTGGGGGAGGGGCCCTCCTGCAATTAAACCATGAAATGCAGCAGTCCGGCAGTTGTCTAGCATGGGTCACTATGTCTGTCCAGCAGCTCAGGCCGAAGAATGTGGCATCACACTTGATTCCTCTTTTTCTCACCAACTGGTCAATCTGCTAGTAAATTCTCGAGGCTCTCCCTCAAAACTAAATTCAGGACCAAAACCCTGTTCTTACCTCTGGTACTGCCACCCTCTCCAAGCCACCATCTTTCCCCTGGGTGTCTGTGGTAGCCTCCGAATGGTCTCCTTCAGTCTCCAACTAGTCTGCCTCTGACTGACTCCTTCAGTGTATTCTCCCATCATCAACCAGAATAAATATTTCCCCCAACATTTTATTGTGAAAATTTTTAAACCTACAGCAAAGAAAAAAATGTTTTATAATGAATCAACATATCCCCATGCCCAATTCTACCACGAACATTGGTTTATGTTCTCTTTATCATGTTATCTATCCCTCTTGAGAGACTCTTTTAAAATGTGAGTCAAATTATGTTGCTCTTCCCCACAAGAACCTCCCAAAGCTTCCTGCCTCCCTCAGAGTAAAAGCCAAACGTTTGTAATGACCAAAAAGGGCCCGAATGATCTGCGCCATCCCATCTTTTCTATCTCCATATCCTACTGCTTCCTGCCTCCTGCCCTCCAACACACACACGCGCACGCACGCGCACACGCAGAGCTCATTCCTCTCCATCCACACTGGTGGCCTCGTTTATTTTAAGGTACACCAGGCTTTGCACTGGCTGTTCCCTCAGCCTGGAATTCTCTTCCTACAGATTTCATTCCCTCACTTCTTTCACAGCTTTATTTAAACATCACATTATAATAAGGCCTTCCCTGCCCATTCTATTTCAAATTGCATATGCAAACCACCCTTTATTTTCCCGGCTTTTTATTTCCTCCATAACCTTTACTACTATGGCACTTTTTATTTTAGTTAATAGTCTCATCTATTGTCCGTCTCTCTCTATTATAATTTGTTATTGTTTGCAACATACAGAACACTGCATTTGACATTTTATATATGTCGACTTCATTTGATTTGTACAATAGCTCTCTGAAATAGAGATTCTTATCCTCTTTCAATAATTAGGAAACAGACTCAAGGAGACAGAGTAACTTGCCCAAGATACCAATATGTACAGGCACAAGAATTAAAACTCAGGTCTGTCACATCCACGGTCCATTCTTTTTCACCATATGACACAAGACCTTCCATAGTGGGATAGGCAGAGTCCCCAAGAAGGCATCTCAGCCAAAGTCTTCTAGCACATACACTCCTCATTTTCTATTTAAGCAGTTATTTCATCAAGATGTCTCTACTGAAATTCTAACCCTCAAAAAGGAGAAATCTCGCAAGGAATAATCAATGTTACATTGGGGATAGGGTAGATGACAAAAAAATGAACTCATGCCATGGGTACGATATGTAGGGTAGGGCCTGCAGTGTGCAGAACAGAAAATCAAGGATTTTGTACGAAACACCCAGGGCACTGAAAGGCCCAAGTAAGCATTTCACAAACTTTTCCTATTTCTTAGAGACACACTAGATACTAATTCAAGGAAAACTATACACACATCAGTGTTTCATTTCTCAATTACAGAATTTATCACATGATATAGTAATATATCTGTTGATACATTGTTGTTTTCACTAGACTGTGAGTCTCTTGAATCTGGGAAATGTAGCTTTTTCACCCTCAGTGCCTAGCAAGTTTTTGGCAAAAAGAATCTTAATAAATATTTGTTGAATTAGTTAATAAAATGAATGAATGATGAATTATGACACAATATCTATGAAGAACCAAAAAAGGAGACTCTATTAAGTAGCAAAGCAAATTTTTTTTCAAAGAACTTCTCTCTTTTCTCCGGACTTCAAACAGATAATACTATCTTAACACTATTGCAATGGGATTTTAACATGATTACTACATATCACAATAACTAATGATCCAATTTAGAACCATTGTGATTGGTTCAATATCAAATAACGAGTTCTGAGAAAAGTACCTGAAATTTAGTAGTCAAATATTTCTTGGTCAAATATTGGTTTAGTTTAAATTCAAATTTTAGTCCATGCACAACACATCCCATCTCAAATGCAACCTCTTTTTAGTTCTACTATATCACATATTTGTATCTGTGTCTGGGTACTACATTATACCATAATTTTTTGTAATCAAGGACTATAGCTTATTCCCACAATGAAAAGAGCAATGCTTTGAAGATAGTGGACATTCACACAGCATTTGTAAAAACTAACAGATTTACTGTCTTCCCACTAACTAAAGTTAGTGAGAATAGACTTTTCCTGTGACAAGTCAATTGTAATTACTAGTTCAAGCACATATCAGTGTGGGGAGAAAAACAGGTTACCAGTCAATAGCTTCATATCACATCAGACATACCACAGACAGTCTAATGGGCCATGTATAAGAAAATAATTTTTATTTTTTATAATAATAATTAATATTAACATTTATTGACTATTTGCTATGTCAAAACCGGTGCTGATGTATTTACATACAACAACTCAGTGTGCAGAACACAAAATTCATTATGTGTGATCATTATCCCCTATTTATTGAATGAGCATATTAAAGTGTGGAGACATTGAGCAGATCTCCTAGGGTCATCCTAAGTGTTGGAGCAGGGAATGGGCAGGTTCGTATAGGCTCAGGGTTCTACAAATCTATCCTCTTAGCATTATTTACTTTATTTGAAGTTGGGTCTGTTTGTTTGGTCTCCTTTTTGTTTGATCTATTTCTTTATTTCATTAGGCTGTTTTTTAGACTTTTATAGATTGTTTCAAATGTAGGATCTGTATTATTTTCAGAGAGACTATGGACCCTTGCAGGAATTGAAAGAGGTGATTTCTTGATTGCTCTGCACTGTTCTATCATTTATAGTAATAATTACAGAAGTAAAAGTATAATAAAATGAGAAGTTTTAACCCATATTTTATGAGTCACAAATGGGCTCTAAAAAGCTGCCATTTTATTATTTCCTTTAGAGATACTTAATAGGTAATGTCAGTAGTAAAGTTTAGTGCCTAACTGGTACTTAATATTCCCTGCCTCCAGAACTATCAACCCTCTTTAAAGGAAGAATAATCAAAGGATATTTATAATGTATACATGTGTCCACCCAATTTCATGTTATCTAGGTTAATAACTCAAATGTAAAGGAGTAGGAATTAAAGAGTAGCCAACAACTATACAGATTGGGCAACAAAAATATGTAGAAAAAGAACCAAAATAAGGATATTATCTAGAAAATTAAAATTGTATGTGGCTGTACATACAACATACACTACCTGGAAGAAATGGCCTTAAATCGTAGACACAGCAGGAAACAGCCATTGCAGAGTTGGTTTGTCTCACATTAACTCATGTCGTCTGACCTCCTCTAACATGGTTCAACATCTAAAAATTTTTCATTCCTCCCTAATAAACTAAACATCTCTTCACCTTTGTTCAGCTAGATTTCTAGTAACTACCCTTACTAGCAGCTGTTCATTAACTGAATTCTTTTCAGCTCTGGTCTAGCTGCTGGTTTCTTTACATTTTATGGAAAACAAGGTTATATCTTTTTACCTAGGCATCATTGGAAGTAGTCTGTCACCCCATAATTCAGTTTGCAGCAAAGCCAGTTCATCCTTTTTCCCAGCACCACCAACCCAAGGCTGTAGACCCATCTGGGCACTATCAGAGTCTCTCCACATGCAACCGACCCACGTGGCTAGTGCTCAGGGGTTTACCAGAAGGCTCCAGAACTTCTAAAGATCTGGGAGATGTAGGTTATAGATCAGTGTATATAATACTGATTCTTCAAAATTTGTTGAGACTCATTTTTTTATCCAGTTCATAACCATTTTTGTAAATTTCTCACATATGTTTAAGAAGAATATATATTCTTCAAGCATTTGGTACAGTTTTCTAGTAGATCAAACTTAAGTATTATGTTGAAATTTCTGTATCTTTATTAAATATTTTTCTCTTGGCTATGACAATAATTGAGACAAGTATAATGAATTTTTCACTGTTGCTGGTAGACTTGTCTTCCTCTGGTCCTATTAATTTTTGCATTATATGTTTAACGTATTTTGTTAGAGGCCTATGAGTTTAGAGTTGCTATATCTTCTGGTAATTTCATTATTTTTATCATTACTTAATGACCCTCTACATTCTTCATAATGCTTTTTGTCTTAAAACCTATTTTGTCTGATAATATATCTGTATCACCTTTGTTTTGGTTAACATGTTCCTGGTATATGGTTCTTCCATCCTTTAAGCCATTCTATACCTTTACACTTTAGATTAAAATATTGTAATTTACATTTAATCTGATTATCCTGTCTTTAACTAGGTATATTTAATTTTCTTTATTGCATAATTGATATGGTTGGACTTGTGTACATCTTTTTAATATATATTTGTCCCATTTTTAATGCTTCTTGGTTTCATTTTTGTTTGTTTATTTGCTACTTTGTCTCTGTTGAACCTATCTTGCATATTTCTTCAGAATCTCTTGCACTACTTGTCTTATTTCAGCTACTGCTACAGTGACCATCTCTATATGGGCTGCAGCAAGCCTCAGAGGTGCAACCTGACAGCAGCTTGCCTCAGACCCTCAGCATGTGCTTCTCACCTCCTGCACTGCAGCCTGGGAGGATGACAACACACGACATTCTAGGGAGAATAAGGAAGAGGCGCCAAGAATAAATGTTTTTCTGTTTTTGTTTTTAAAGACAGCCATGAAATGCATTTATACAGCCTCTCAGCTGTATCCCTAATGTGGGATAAAGCAAACAGTTAGTTGCCTGTACCAGTGGAAAAGAGGGAGACGAGGAGGAAGTGGTTTAAGTTAGAAGATTCTGACTTGCTACAGTTCAAAAACCACAGGCAGTAAACAGATGTTGGCAAGTCATGAGCCTCCATAGCTTTATAAAACAGACAATAATGTTCACTTATCTCACAAGATTCTTGTAAGAACTAAATATGTAATCAAGATAAAAATTCTCTATTTTTAAGTGTTTTAATTTCAAAGTATTATTTTATTATGAAGGAGCGTTATCCATTGGCTATACACGTGGGCGTTATAAATGATTTCCTTGACTCCTGAAGATGATTCTAATACTGGGCAAAAGATAAATGTTACTTATATGCTAACAAAGTGGACTTGCCATTGTAATTGAAATTATTCTACTTATTCTACTGAGCATATTATTGCATTAATGCTTTCATTTGGGAACAAGTTAATTCGTGGCCTCACCTTGTACGATGCAACATGGACAAATTATTCAACATCTCTCAGCCTCAGTTTTCTTTTCTCTTCAAAGGGTAATAACAACAAAAACGCCTCCCTGTATAATTATGGGGGAGATGAAGACTCTCTGTTTTTACTTCTACTACCACACACAACATGCTACATGACAATAAAGACTCTGTTAAGGCAAAGGATGTTCCGATCAGCCTTGAATGCTTCCTTAAAGAAATTTTGAGAAAATACTTGAATCATAACCAGGAAGAACTTTTGGTTTGAGTTGACCTGTCCTCTTTACCACCTCTTTCACCTTATTTTGGCAAAAAGGCTGCGAGCGAGAGTAATGGTTGCAGGAAGGAATCTACTACTGGAATTCCTCCCAGTGGATCTCCCAGCAATGAGGTGCAGACCCTGAAATCCCCACGGCTGGGCTGTGAGGGATGGCACACGCGTGATGGCACACGTGTACCAGGCTTACGCACCAGGCCACTCCGAGAGAACATTATTTATAATTAGTGCCGGTAGGACTACATACCTACCTGTCTGCTCCAAAGGCATGAAATGCACACAATTTACCTCTCATCCCAGCATTTCATCGAGCAAGAGCAGCAGGCACCTCTGTGCATGAAAAGCATAGCAGAACGACTCCCTGTTGACCCCCGTCCGAGTTTTGAGTTGATGCAAAATTTCCATTTTTCTAGTTTTATCTTTGTTTTTATAGCTGGGATATGTTGTCTAGATCTTTGTACTGCTCATAGTAATGTAGTCTCTAAACACAAGTCAAAATTCATTCTCTGATCCCAAAAGAGCCTATAACTACTTTAAAGAATTTCTCTCTACCAAGTCTTTTTTCAAGGGAATCCAGCTGACAGGCTGAGTTATTTCAGATGGTTTAGATACAAAATTTTATGCACACATTTGTTTTTATATATACTCATAGGTGTTCACACATATCTTTCACCTCCTTCAAAATTTAGAGGGAATAAAAACACGAGCCTGAGTAAATCATACAAGATCTATTGTCTGGCACATCCTTTGTTCAGATATGTCTCCTTTCTGTGTTTCCTTCCTTGCCTAGTCTATTTTATTCCATTTGAAGAGGCCAGTGTAAGTCTCTTCAGTTTTCACTCACCTTGTACTCTCATATAACATGGGAAAGTGATCTGAAACCAAACCATAATAAATTCTGCAGAGGAAAGCAACTAGAATGAGGAAACCCGCTGGTATTTCACTCCCATTGCTGGAAGGAAGACTGCAAAGGAAACTTGTTTGCATAGAAGTCGATACCTCCAGAATATTCTTTATGCTTTCTAGGTAGGCTTAATATGGGATTACATATGAAAGGGAGCATTGAGGCAGTCAAATTATTTACCAATAAAACAGCACTCAGCCAGAAAGTGAACGTACAATTTCGCTGGTGTTGCATAGTCTCTGTGGCAACTACATTGTACAGTATCAATCACATTGATACTTTATAACTTTAATTTTTGAATGAGCAATAAATTTACATGGTATAAAAATATCACCATGTTTAAGATTTCCTATTTGTCCTGACATTTTTAGTATTCCAAACATAAAGCAGTTTATATGTAAATCGCCATATGCTATTAAGTTAAACTGATAGAATCCTATCTGTAAAGGACTCGTCGCTTTGTTGTAAATATGTATAAAAATCCATTGTACAAACAGTTCCAAGAGTGAAAGTGTCACATAAAAGGAGCAAACTAACTTTGAGCCCAATTCATGACTAATATTTTGTGCTTGCCTTTGATTATGTTCTAACGATGACCATGTTCTCTGTTTTAAATGAAGGGCATCAGGTGATAAAATATTATTCTTTGTCGGAAAATTTAGAGATTAAGCACATTCTTTGTGCATCAGGCAGAGACCGTATCTCCCACTATTTAATCATCCCAGCTTCTAAAACACATACACACATGCACATGCATGCAAACACAGGCAAGAAACAAAAAGACACCTAGATATTTACAATAGCTCATGTTCAAAGAAAATGTTCTGTAAGATGAAATAATTTAACTCAAATTTATCCCCCCCAAACCTGTCATGATAGTTTTGTTCGTAAACAAAGATTGTTTTACAGAAAAATCCACAATGACCATATTTTAAGTCATTGAACCATCTATTATGTTTCCTTCTATTATCCGGCATTCGAAACTATATTTAAATAAATTGACTAGGGCAATAAAACAAATTGCATAACATTAAATATTGATATATTGAAGAGATCTGTGGGAGAGTGGCTATTTAAGATGAGGCAGGAGGATGAAGCGAGCAACAATATTTAAAGAAACAATTACAGGATCTCAGGAGTGGGATGCTTCTAAAATCATTCATTCACTTATTTATTAAATGTTTACTAGCATTTCCTGAGTACCAGGCCCTCTTCTAGACACTGGGGACATGGAGATTGCTATAGACTGAATGTCCCCCTGACTCCAAGCCATGCCGAAACCTAATCCCACATGTGACAGTGTTAAGAGGTGGGGCCTTGGGAAGTGATTAGGTCATGGGAGTGGAACCCTCATGCATGAGATTATTTCTGTTATAAAAGTGACTCCAGAAAGCTCCCTCATCCCTTCCACTATGTGAGGACACAATGAGAAGGCCATTTGTGAATCAGAAAGCAGGTTCTCACCGGACACTCAATCTACCTATGCCTTGATCTTGGACTTCCAGCCTCCAGAACTGTGAGAAATGAATCTCTGTTGTTTAAGGCACCTAGTCTATGGTAATTTTGTTTTAGCAGTTCAAACCAATTAAGACAGAGGTGAACAAGACCAACAATGTCCCAGTCCTCACTGCCCTCACATTTTGGTGGTAAAGAAAGTAAATAATCAAATAAGCAAATAGTTATATAGTATCCCATACTGGTAAGTGATATGAAGAAAATAAGACAGAGTTATGTGATGCTTTTATACAGAGAACAGCATTATCTCATCTACACTCTTAAAATATCTTCCTGACTGCTGTGTAAAGAATAAACTACAATAAGACAATTATGGAAGTAGGGGACTAGTTAGGATGCTATTGTCTTAGACAAGGCAAGAAACAAGGACAACTTGAATCAGTGCTGGTGATGAAAGTGAAAAGAAGGGGTCATATGTGGAATCCACTTTGAAGGTATGGTTTAGTTTGGTTTGGATGTGAAGTGTGAGAAAAAGAGGTGTCAAGGATGATTTCAAGGTTTGAAGACAGAAATATTGGATGGAAGAGGAATCATTTACAGAAATAAGAGCTATTGAGAGAAGAATGGATATAAAGGGGAAAAACCAAGAGTTCTATCGGCCATGTGAAATTTCAAAAGCCTGTTAGACACTGTGAAGATGTTGAGCAAGTAGTTGAATAAGCAGGGCTGAGATTCAGAGGAAAGTTCAACCTAGAGGAACAGATGTTGGCGTCATCAGTATATCGATGGTATTAAAGCCTCAGTAATGAATATATCATCTAGGAAATGAAAATTCAAAGGAGGAGACGTCCAAGGACTGCGCTCTGGAGCGTTCCAGTGGGAGGGGGTCAGGAAGAGGGGGACAATCTGGGAAAGGAGTCTAACATGGATAGCATTTAAAAGAAGCAAAATCTGTGAGTGTGCAGCCAAATGTAGGCCGTGTTTCCAGAAGGGAGAAACCGACAGTGAAATTTTCTGAAAGATTGAAGAAATGAGAAGTCATTATTCTCCAGTGGACTTGGCAGTGAGTGGTCCTTGGTGGTCTTGATGAAAGTAGTTTCAGTGCTAAGTGCAAAGCCTGATTTGAGAAGATTCAAGAAATAATGTGACCAAAAAAAAAAATAAAGAAAGCAAATACAGGCAATTCAAGGAACTTTTCTGTAGAAGTAAGGTGAGAGATGAAAGAATAGCTAGATATGAGATCGGAATTCAAGGAAGGAGGTTTTTGTTTTTCTTCGATGGAGAATACTGTACCTTGATGTATGTTTATAGAAATCTTCCAATAAAGAAGGAAAAAATGATGATGGAAGAGTCTTCAGATGTGCTAAAAGGGCAGAGATCCAGTGCCCTCAGGTGGAGTTGGCCTAAATTAAGAGAAAAAAAAACAGTTTATCCAGTGCAACAAGAGGGAATATTTGGTGGCTTGTGCCGATATAGGTTAGTAGATTTGACAGGAGAATGTGAAGGTCTTTTCTGATAGCTTCCATTCTCTCGGTGATAAAAGAAGCAAGGTCTTTAGTTAAGTGTGAGTAGGGAAAAGAAAGTGTTAAAGTCGGAGAACAGAGTGAGTGCAAAGTCGTCATCTGGGAGAGTGGAAACCAAGAACCAGAGCAACACCCGAAGACAGAGGTGATCAAGAATACGAGTGACACACAGACTGTGATTCACCGGAGGGAGAAGATGAGTGAGGTAGAGAAAGGCTACCTGAGGACAAGAACAAGAACGGAGGGATTTCCTAGTACTCAGATGCATCAAGTGGCTGCCTATCTAGAGATAGAGTTTTAACTCTGTTTCCTGCAAGCATAGTAGTAAAAATCTCAGAAGACTGTTGAACCTTGTGGACATGAGAAAATAAAGATTCAGCATATGTCTTTCACATGAAGAAGAGGTACTGTGGCACCACAGAAGATGATAACATTTGGGGATCGAATTCACAGGGTTCAGACTCAAGCTCAGCAACTTACTAATCACATGATGTTGGACCAATTACTTATTTCTTCTCAAACTCAGATTCTTCCTTTATAAAGTAGATATGCTGATACCTCCTTTTGAAGTTTTTTGTGACAATGAGAAAGATACTTATAAAGTATCCTACAGAGTACAAGTAAAACTACTAATAAGTTAAATGTTTGGACACTCTTTAAACAAGTTCATTTAAACATATGTATTTTATCTCCACTCCCTCTAAAAAGCACACTATAACAAAAAGAAAATCAGAAACCCCCAGGGACAAAGAAAACAGAAAATGAAAAGCTTGTGAAGGTACTCTATCTGACTTTTGGGAGCTGAAACCTGCACATCTTCCAACAAGAAGCAGGCTAAGCCCGTCATAGAGCCCCAGAAAGGCTTGATAATTGGAGCTATCAAGTATATATAAAGTGGAGGTTGGATGTGGGACTGAAAAAAATGGTGCAATCGATGAAATCTCCAAATAACTCATTTCTACTATGTGATGCCAAATGACCGTCCCTCCCCAATTCCTCAAGACAGTTTTTAGAGAATGTGAGATCTGGGAAAATTGAATCAGAGCTACAAGGTACAGTGGACAGGTAGAGGTGAGATATCAGACTGAAAACAGAAGGACCCCAGCCTTTCAGAAAACCCTCGACCCCCTCAGTTTCCAGATGTCTGGTAACCAATTTTTTACTCCACAGTTCTTATACAAGATTTTTTTTTCCTGAGAAAATCAAATGTTTCAGAGGAAAAGACCCATAGACATGCTAATATGTAACACCACTCCTAGGCATGAACTCACTCTGAAAAAATTTTACTATTTGAGAAGCCCCACTCATACCCAGAACTTTCAATTAAGTTTTTAGTAACTGAACTGCAAAGTAAAAACATATAGCTAAAGATCATCATAATTTGAGAAAACTCTCCCAAATTAAACCTGGAATACGTGTTGGAGAAACCTTACCAGGAACGAAAGAATATTTTAAGAAGGAAAGAAGGGAAGGTAGGAAGGGAGGGAGAAAGGGAGGGAGGAAAACAAATATCCTCAGAAAAATAGAGAAGAATATACCTATAAAAGATGCTTTTTTATATAAAAAGATAAGGAGGAGACACTCGGAGAACACCCTAGTAGATTAAACTGTGAGGACTTAAACAAACCTCAATAGAAGGATTAGAAGACAAATTTGAAATAATAACTAAGTTTTGTCAAAAACTAAGACAAAAATCAGGGTGATGGATAATAGGACAGAAGAAATAAATTTTTACCAATTGAGGATCAGTCTAGGTGATCACATACATGTGATAAAAATGGTATTGAGAGGGTATTGGTACGGTTTGAAGAATTCCTGAAACTAAGAAATATTAGCAAGGAAAAAACTGGCAATTATTAATACTAGGAAAATACCTTTTCTTGGAAAAGAAATTTGATTATAGTACCTTATTTTGTTCAGCAGTAAAAAATATTTACATGATCATAATGATGTAAACACTAAAATATTTTAATCAAAAACTAGAACAGCTTTATTGAAAGAAAGTAATATAACTATATTGCTATAAGGACCATGGGGAGTGAAGGGAGCTATATCTTTATCTACCACAACAGCAAGTCAATAGATTTTTCTAAAATCGATAAATCAATTTAAAGTTGATTAAGTTAAGTAAATAGCAGTGTGAGCATATAATCTAGAGAAACACAGAGAAAAAGACCATATGAACAACTAAAAGATGTGAAGGTACTTGTCTTTCCAGAGCAGGAGGTTGGGAAGAACAGGGGAGATGGCTGTGATTTTCATTGTAAGCCTTGATGAAAAGCCTTGACTTTTAAATTACGTCTGTTATTTTGATAAAAATAAAAAACAATTTTTTGAAATTAATTTTTAATTCTGACCATTCCATTCCTTCCTCCTTTCCTTCCTATAAATTCTTAGCACCTATAAACTCATACCCTTAAAATGAACAACACAGGCAGGAAGGCAATAAACATATTGGTATTTCAGTAGTGCATACCAATAGTGTGTTGAGTTGGATTGAGGATTATCTGCACTTCTCATATTTATGTCACATATGAGATTCTTAAATTTATATATTTATTTTCAAAAAATGGAATTTGGTAGGCATGAAAGTTTTGATATTCCAAGTAAGTTTTCCATATAATCAAGATCTGAAATATAACAACTTCGATTCTAAAACTAGGTCTCTATGACATTAAACATTCAGTTAAAATTAAATTTAAAAAACTGAACATTTTAACAAAATCTCACCAAACACCTATTTACAAAATTCCATAGAAAGTTATTTTTTATGAATCTATATAATCTTAAAGAAAGGACTTGGTTCTGTCCACAGAGCGGGGCTCGCCAGTATCATAAAATAAGATAAAAAATGAAGCAATAGGTTCATTGTCTGGGATATCATTTTCTTAAATCTGAGAATATAAAATGTCTTTTGTTTCTTAGAATTAAAGTAAGTTACATTCAGATGCTGGGGAACACCTGCCAGTTCTTTCCATAAATATAAAAATCCATCTTTACCCCCATTCTCCCTGGATCTCTAGTAGGGTTTTTGTTTTGTTTTGCTTAAGATACTAGACAGCACCAGAAATTGTTAACAAATCAAGCCAGCCTAATTTACAGTCTCAAAGTTAATGAACATTACATTAAACAGATAATCAACCATCAAAATTACTACAGCAGTGTTTATTTTCTAGATCATACTTTGGAGTCTGAAATGTCAAAGAGGCAAATGTAGATATACATATGCAAGGCTGTTATCAACATGGAGAAGATCGAAAGCAAATTTACAAGGATTCATTACAAAGCCAATCCTTTCTAAAATTCCGATTAAACAAGAGACTAGACAGGTTGCTGGATTTGGGGGTCGGGGGGTGAGTTATTGATTACTGGTATAGAAACAAGTTTCTTACTGTTTGGCTGAATGGAATTTTATATTTGAAAGTTTGTGACCTTCCAATAAATGAAATTCATTTACAATGTGCTTTATTCAAATTAACGTTATAGTCTCTTCTGACCTAGAACAGACCGAGAGCTGTCACCTCAAGAGCTGTATTCCTTTTTATTGCATTAAAGAGCAAAAGGCCACAAACATGTTAATTAATGAGTCTGAAAGTCCCTTGAAAACATATAAGCCTTTTAGAATAATGATAGGAAATGTCATCCAGACCTCCATGCCGATCATTCAACCCATGTATTTAAATTTGCCTTTGCTTTCTGGCTAAGCTAAACACTGCCCCCCATCCCACTCCAACCTACTCCAAAACACACACACTTTAAAAAGTATCTGTAACTGTGTTTGGTCACAACACACAAGTGACTGACTTTTCAGCAACCACCCTGACAATCCATCTTGTCCAGTTCTCAGTTACAAAACAGAGAACAATGGCTCTCTTCCGCTTTCTTTCTGCCTTTGTTCTTACACCATGTGTGGGGACAATAACCCAGGTTTCTCTCCTCCAAAGGCTCAGTTTACACTCAGAAACAACAGACAAACAGGCGATTGCTGAATAACAGCCGAGTATTAGAAGGGAAGTGAGCATGAGGAAGGAGCAGAAAGAAAGAAGGTGATGGCTCTGGCTTCATCTGAGGCAGCATATGAGCGTTGCCTTGAAGGTTAGGGAAGTTGGGAGCACCAAGAGAGATCAAGGGTAATGTTCTCGTCCAGGGAACGGCATCTGAAGAGAATGGCATTGCCTGCAAGCACAGTTTTCTCAGAAACCTATGAAGGGGTTCCATGTAACTGAGGCCGGAATGCATTGGCAGACAACGTGAGGAGACAAGGCTGCAAAGATGTTTTAGGAATAAATTACAAAGGGTAGTGAATGCTGAGCAAAGGAGCTTGGATTTTTATCTTGTAGCCAAGTGGGAACTATTCAGAATTTTTAAGAGAATACAGTCCTAGAAGTTTCAAGATTAATCTGTTTCTCCATGTTTTACCACAAATTCACCTAAGAAGACTCTGAAAATGCTCTTATCTCCATTTCAGAGTTGATAGGAGGATTCACTCACCTGCACAAATGCCTCTACTGGCCTTAGATAAAGGGCCTGCAAAAAGAGAGAATATATCTTTTCTATGCCTTTTATAACCCCTCTAATTCCGCTTAGCCCTAAGCAAAGGGGCCTTAAGTGCATGCTAAATCTATTCTTGAATTTCCTAAAGTAATCTGCAGCTTCGGGTCTTCTACAAGTAATATTCACCAAAAAAAACTTTCAGAAGCTTCTTATCTTCTTTCTACAAATTGCTTTGTTTTTTAGGACCAATGTCTCTCAATAAAAATTTCAATGTATTTGGATTTTTTTTGCCCTTTCACCAATCCGATTTGCGTTTCTATGTCCTGACAATGTCCCCATTCCTTCACACTCCACCATGGGTGCAAAGACGTGACTTGAGGTCACCGCCTAAACACAGGCGAAGTCCATTTTCTTGCATTCCTGTGAAAAGAGATCCTTTTATAAAGCATAGTAAGTGCTCAGTGAATACTGACTGCTGGATTTGCGAGCACCTCTCGCTAATTTCCAAGCAGATTGGAGCAGCAGCAGATTTCCAGAAAAGGCCACATTTCCAGGACTGACCAAAGCAGAGCACACAAAGCCAGTCAGCACTAGAATGAGCCTTAGCTGAAGAGCCAAACTGCACGGTGCCAGATGGGCAGATGTAGTTTATTCAGAAATCCCTCCAGAGACCCCCAGGCTAAAAATTGCTGCTGGGCTCAGGAGAGGCAAGTCTGGAGGCCACTGGCCTGAGTCCAGAGCATGTTGCAGTTACAGCCTGGACTTCTTCCGTTGTACGGAAGTGGTGGGGACAGAGGCCACCCCTACGGAGCCCCTCTGAGTCGGACAATGCCTGTCCATAATGCCCCCAGGCCTCTTGTTGATGGAAGCGTTCTATGGGTAACATCAACACCTACAGACACAGTCACATGATTACTGTATGTTGATTTTTTTATTCTCCTTTACAATTTTTAATATTTTAAGGTTATTTTCAGCTTAAAGTTAGAAAATCAAATTACTTTCTAAAGCACCGTTATATGCTTATCCTCTACATTGAACATACATAGACCTTATAATAAAAACTGTCCCATTCTAGAGATGAGGAAAATGAGAATCTGAGAAGGTGACTTGCTCATCATAAAACTTTTAAGCACCACCACTTCTAAGAGCCGCCCCCCAGGCCCTCTGCTCCCCTGGCCAAGGCCCTTTCCTCTGGGCCTCAGCACCTCTTGCTCGCTTGCTGCCTGAACAGACAATGGAAGATGTGCCCTGGAGACTGTTTTGGGTGAAGGTTGGGTGGGGGGAGGGGCAGAAGAAGAAGGGAAGGAGGGAGGGAGAGAAAGAGAAGTAGAGGAAAAAAGGAAGAGAAGGGAATTTAACTTGCTGATTTCCACCCCTCCAAGTCGACCTTATGATATATTGGCACGAAATCAAGAACGTGTCCATAATTAGAAAAATATCTAGCTTCAAAGGAGCTAGAGTTTACGAATGTGTTGAGCATTCAGTCAAGATTTTAGAGCGACTTTTGTCAAATTAAATAGTTTGGGCACCGATGCCCTCTCTGCCATTGACCACTACTGCCATTTCTGATCTAATGGCCAGTGACAGAGGGGCAGGAAATTCCTGAGGCATTAGGGAACTCCATGCTAGGAGGCTGCTTAAGGCCTTGAGCCTTGTGCCCTGGTGTAGGAGGTTTAAAATGGCAAAAAGAGGCATCAAATTTACCTTCTGCTACCAGCTTCCTTCACTACGAATCCCATGTTGTTTTCCTAAATCTTCTGCTGTGAAAAAGTCCACTATCTTCTTCCCATGTTGTATCCAGAAATTATTTTTAGAGGCAATGTGACTAGGGAAATGTTCTATGAAATGCAAAGAGAAAGACATTCCCTAACTGTTCCTTACATAATAGATCTTCTGGGGACCAATCTTAGAAACATCAAATTATAAATTGTAGGTCTTTTGATTACTGAAGTATAACAATTAAATTATATAGAAATTTCCTTAACTGTGGGGTTGAAAGGAACAGAAATAACTGGTAATTGGTCTCAACCAGAGTCAATAATGTCCTTTCTATTTACATTTGGTTTTCCTATAAACTGCCTACTGGGTTGCGAGGAACTAAGAGGCTAGCAAAAAACTGAATCCCCATCCATCAGTATTAATCTCACACTTTACTGTGGCTCCATCCATTTATCTTTCCGACACAAATTAGAAATTCAAGAGTTTTAACAAATGAGCCTGCAAATGTAAACTTATTAGGCCATATATTTTTACTACACACTGTGCAGTGCCCTCCACAAAGCTGTCCCTTCAGAGAGCATTTTCCTATTTTGTGTTATTGATGGCAGCTAACTAATCACATTTTTAATGTTGTCTTTGGGGAGGGCTGTTTGAGTGAATGTGCAAGCTAAACTACCCAGAATAAATCTACCTTATTAAATGCTTGAAATTATGTGTCTTTTACGATAAAGAAACTCCCGAGCATTGTTACATTTGCTAACCTTCTTTCTGCAGGAATCAAAAGACTGGGATTAATTAAAATAATACATCAAAACTGGGGTGTTGTACAGAATGTGTCTGTGTGTGAGGAAAGGCCAAGAAAAATTGGTTAATTGGTCTCTTCATCCCTATTCACTCCCTTCCATCTAAATAGCTTTAAGTGTTGCTTTCTGAACTGGAACCACAATAACATGAGCTGAAGAGAAAGTCACTCTCCTGCTTTGCAGACAATGATCTGACTCCCTATCCCTCCCCTAAGAAATTTGTTCTGGTTTATATAGTCCCTCTCCGATTAACTAAGAACTACAAAAATTCTGATTCCTAGACCTAGAAGCTCTATAACATAGAGGAAGTTTAATATATTGTGAGCCCAGCATTGTATTTCTTCTAAACAAAGATGTGGATTTAAGGCCTCTGAACAATGTCACATTTCACAAGTACCAAAAGAAAACATCTGGCAGGCCAAGACTTCTCCCCGCAAAAACCAGGTCCTCTTTTCCTTTAGCTATGGTGGGCAATCAAACGGTGGGGCTCCCTCAGTACTGTGTACAATCATTTTATTATTCTGAGACGGTTTAATTACTGGCGGGTCCTTTATTACTGAGCTCAAGTGCTAATCTGAGCCCTGAGCACATCTGCTTTCTACCTCTACTCTTTGTAAGTTTTGCACTGTCAGAAGCAAATGCATACATGGCCACTATTCTGCCTTGTCACATAAATTTCAAGGATAACAAATGATGGAGGTCATCTGGGAACCAGAGCTCTCAACAGCACAAATGGTACAGAATTTGGAATCTTCATCAATACATATACTTCAGGACATAAAGATACATAATATAGATTTACCTAAAAGGGAAGGAAGAAATGCTTGCAAAGTAGGAGGTGATAAAACAAGAACTCATTTTTTTTGCAAATTATGTCTCAATAACTTGGCCGTCCCACTTGAGATGTATGGCCTTTGTGTAACTGACATTTAAGCACAATAAGCATATGCTCTCCATAGAAATTAAAGTCATGCACATTTTAAGACCTCATAATAGATGGTTTTGGTATTCCCCTGCAATCAGAGTACTTCTCTATCACTTAGCTCGGAAGGGGAAACACAAACTTGATTAGTACTTAACTAGAGTGTAATGGCTGATAAATTGGCCTTAATGTTTCAAAACTAGACAACTCTGCTAAGGTTGCCTGGAATTTATTTCTCGACTACACAGATACACTCATTTTTCTCATTCAGTCACAGGAATCAACAATTTAAGATTACACTGGCTCTCCTGAAGGGTACTTCTTATTTATCCCGGGTAACTTAAAGATTTAACTGTTACCTCTAGCAAGGGTACAATCCGAAGAAAGGTAAGAACTGATGAATTAAAAAGAAAGGCATGGTTGGCAGAGGCGAAACTGACTGGGAAAGCCTTCTGCGTTAGAATTTGGTTTGAAAAATACAAGGAGTTCATTTAGTCACTCAGCAAATATTTATTGAGCACCTACTTGAAGCAGGGATAGGTGTCAGGTGCTGGAAAGACGAAGTTAACAGCTTCTGCCCTCAAGGAGCTAGTGAAGAAGACAGCCGTGAAAGTAGGTAAGGACTGTCACAGAAACATAAACCAAGACTCTGGGAGCTCAAACACTCACTAAAGAAATAATGTTCCTGCCTCTCAAAACTGCATTTGTAACAATGCTTAGAATCTAAATTACATTTGCTTTCATTACATTCACCTGGGGGAAAAAATTCTATTTTGCTGTTTATATTAATGGAAACAAAATCCACATTTTAAATAGTTACATTGTTACCTTCACTGTGAACCATATGAAACTCTATGTAATAGAAGTTTCTAAAAAGTTGGATTTACACAGAATTAAGAAAATAAACATTTCAAATAGCCTACACTAAATAGCCCATTTTAAAGAGCACCCTGCAATTAATCATTATTTAAGCAAAAGAAACCTTTTTCGATTTGAACAATCCTTATGTACATTTGCAGTATACACCTGGATTTTCACATATTCAGTTTGAATCACAAAAATGTTAGTGACAGACCTCCAGGCAACACATTTTATGATCTTCTTAGACCATGACATTGCCTGTGCTTTCAATGACTAGAACAAAAGGCATTAAAAACACTAATCATTCTTGCCCCCAGGATAGGTCCAAACTCTTTAACCTTTCATGGATCTGGTCTCTGTTTAATCCTCCAGCCTCCCACTGAGTTACATAAAATAGTGAGACCTCTGTCAACCTAGTTCCTGAGTGACTATATGGAACAGAGACACCTCTACCTCACCACTGTTCCCTCCAGTCATATTGGATGCATAATGCGAGCCATAAATAAATTAACCATTTTTCTTATGCTCTTGGCTTCAGGGGTTGTTTGTTACAGCAGCATAGCCTCCCTTCACCCTCAGCCCTCCAATAGCCTCACTACAATGTGGCTTAGAGCAATGTTTTCCACGCTTAAGCACTCAAGAGCTATCTTCACAATGTCTACATCCCTAAACACTATTTTTATTTAAATCAATTATCTACCTAAAAAACATTCAGTTTAAAATAAAATAGCATATCACTATTATAAGTAGAAAACCAGTATCACTTCCAAGAAGTAGAAAATAACTGTAAAAGCCATTAGTCTTCAAATAAGGTATTTATTTATGTACCACATTAAAATCTCTGATGTACAACAAGTACAAATCTAATGCATCTTTAGAAATACTAGCGAAAAAAAAGAAAGGCAGAGAAAATTACATTCGAATCCCAGCTCCACCACCTACTATGTCTCAGATGAGTTACCTGACCTCTCTGAGCCTCATATTTTATAAGGTGGAAAACTATCTGTAGAGAGCATGAAGAAATGAGGACTCTTTGGACTTTACAAAATGGATTCCGTAGGAGACAGGACAGTGATGTCAACTGGCTCGTAATGGGGACACCTTTACAGTGTGACTAGACTGCCCCAAACCACAGAAACGTCAGCGTGCCTCACTGCAGAAGACGATAAGCATCAGGACCCCACCCTGTAATGACTGAACATCTCAGGCAGACGAGGCTCCAGCCTAAGAGCATCAGGGTGGGAATCGCTGAGAGCAGGAAGACTCTGACCTTCTACCGGTAAAACCGCTGGCTTGGGACCAACACGAAACTCTCAGCGCTGCCAGTCAACAGAGCTCGCTTTAGAGATACTAAGAATTTCCATGTCTTCGCTCTGTCACATAAGACTCTACTTCTCCTCTGTTCTTGTGTGATAGCCTGCGTGGCTACCTTCTCAGATTGGTTAACTTGAGAAGGTTCCACTCAATAAACTCGGCATTGCAGAAAGACACAAACACACCTGTCAGGGCTGAGCGAATCGTGTCAGCTATGCCAAGTGTCAGCGGTATTGCTGACCGAGAAGGGAAGGTTTGATGGTGAGACACCCAGCTGGAAGAATGCACGAGAGGCCGACATGAGAATGAAACGGTGGGCACCAACTTTATTGTGCAGAGAGCAGTTCTGTTTCTGGAAGTGCAATTTTAATGAGGGGAGCGCAGTATTGCGTGCACTTCTGCTCCCCTTCTTGTGCTCCCCTTCTGCTCTCCTTTGGCTCTCCAGAGGACCACATGGCTCCACACAGATCAGAGTACAATAGTGGCCTTCAGCCACACATGCGTGATACAGTAAGCTAAAGTATGTTTACATATTTTAGGCGCAGGTGCCCGACTACACTAATGCTAAATCCAGGGCCCTATTCCTAGCCGGCAGCCTGGATCACAGCCAGACCTTGGACCAGACAGACCTTGAGCCAGTCAGGCCTGGCGCCCACAACACCCCAGGGTATTACTTCGGTAGCTGCCTTCCTTGCTTGTGACACTATTATGTAAGATTAATTTGAAGATTAAATAAAAAATGTATGTGGAATGCCTGGCACATATTTTTAGTGCACAATTCAAGGTTTTTAGTATACTGGCACATTTTTCATGCTCAGAAATAGGAGATGTTATTATTTTTGATCTCACATAATCCCTAGACCGTGAGCTCCCTAAGGTACTATGTTTATTCATCTCTGAATCCCCATAACACCTACTACTGTTCTTTGTACATCAGAGGTGCTAAATAAAGTAATCTGCATAATCAAAGATTTCTCACCTTATATGTGGCATTGTTTTCCCCGTCCCTGCCTGTAGGGAATCACCCAATCGGTAAATTACTTCTCAAGGTGCGACTGCACATCGATTACTTTGGCCAGGCTTCGCCTGATTCCCACCCACAGATTAATCAAGGGTTCTCATCTTCACAAACTATCAGTCTTCAAAATAATCTGTATGTTGTCTTTCGGTTCAAAGATTAGTAGCAGAGAGAATCTCAGGTTTGAAAGTTTGATGTATATAATAATAATAGAAGAAAAATCTGAGTTTTATAATCAGAAAGCACAGGATCCAGCCATTCAGACATTCAGAGTGTCAATTACTATTCACCTTTCAAGGACACATCACAAAACCATCTTGTAGTGGAAAAGCATACAAACTCTAAAATCAGCTCTACACGAGTTTGAGTTTTGAATCCACTGTGGACATATTACTAAACTTCCCTGTTCTTAATGTCCCCTTCCATATTATGGCCCTCTAAAGAGCAGTCTCCTCTTAGGACTGTCACAAAGGTTAAATGAAATGCACAGGCAGAATGCACAGGCAGGCTCAGAACAGGCCCTGACACACAGGAAGAACATACCAAATGTTAGCTGTTATCACTCTCCTCTGTACACTTGGTTATTGTGATTATAAAACTAAGGATTCAAATTTTAAATCACTATGAACATTATAGGTAACTAAAAAGAGACCCTTAGGCATCCTAAAACTGCTTTATATTTTATTTTTTTAATTCAGTTGTTTTATTAATCAGGATAAACTAGATTATGCTCTGGTTTATAAAAAAGTCCAACAAGAGTTTCTCTCTCTCCCAGATGACAGACGACAGACAACATTCCAGGGCAGTTCATCTCCACGCGCCTGAGTCTCAGGGGATCCCCACATTAATGTGCATGCCCGCGATCAATCACAGTGGGAGAGACGAGCAGGCAGGAGACCCGAGTCATTACCAACACAGAGTACTTCCCCTCATGCACCTTGGCCACGGCAAACTGCATAGCATACCTCTCCCCAGGGCAGCAGGTAGGGAGAGCTGCCTACCCGTCTGCCCAAAGATGAAGGGAAACCAGACACTGAAGAGGAGCTATAATGCCCGCCAGGACTGTGAACGATCATAACAGTCACTCATCCAGGGACTGGGTCTTGGTGATTAGAATTTCTCAAAGCTCTTAATAAAAAGCTATCATTACATTACAAAGCCAATAGAACACTTAACGAAACTCCAAAGCAGATATTAAAGGTCGTGAAAGAAGAATCCTAATAAAATATTTTTATGTTATGGCAGCAATTTATTTTTATATTTTAGGGATTTATGGCAGCTTCTTTTCCCACTTTAAACTCTGATCTTATCTCATGATAGAAGAAAAAGTTCCCTTTCACTGCTGTCCCCAGAGCTGCAAAGAAAAAGATCCAATCCAATGTGGGATTTGGACTTTAAGTGACAAGGTCATGTGACTTCTTTCTGGCAGGGGAACAACCTACAGAAAACCACCTCCCCATAGGAAAGAGGTGTCCCTACTTTCCTGGCTCCTTCCAATCTCTCTTCCTTTCCTTGAAAAATAAAAACTTTCTTATAATTCTCCTACCTTCTCACACTATTTCCCAAGTTCACTTTTTTCTTTCACTGTCAAACTACTGAAACAAGTTATATCCCAAGTCTTGTTCATTATTTTCCATTTCCTCCTTCCACATAACTTTTATATTTGATCTCCAAATCTGGACCTGTAACCTCAATCGCCCCCACTACACACACACTGTATCACTTGAATAACTTCACAAATCTGGACTCACACTCAGAATATCCCCCTCAAGCCAGCAATCTCTGTTCCATCGTTTTAGTTAATATTCTACCCAAGTTTGAAACATCAGTGAACTTTGATTTCTTTATCTTTCTTAGCCCCCAACTTTGTCTGGTCTCAAGGCCTATTAATTCCTTTTAAGAAATCTCTGTTTCGTGTACTCTTCCTTTGCCATTTTTCTTGACCATTATACTTAGTATCTCCCACCTGAACCACTGAAATCATCTTCTAACTGGTCTCCCTTTCTCCAGGCTTTTCAATCTCCCAGTTTACGCATGTAGCCTGCACAATCATCCTAAAACATTATCCCTATGAGGTTAATCTCCAGAATGAGGAAAAGAGGGTGCTTCTAGAACTTGCCACTAATAGAGTATTAGACACCAACTCCTTTTCCTTAGTGGAGCTTTGTCCTGAAGCATGAATCTTCTCCCAAATACAAACACTCGCTGATCTTAGGAAAGATCGTCTATTTTCTTTCTCTGCCTTTCCCCATCAATTGCTCCTACCTAGCATATAGTTTCCCATCTCTAATTCCCACTTGTCATTTACAGTCTAAAATAAATGCCTTCGTAAACTGTTCCTGAACCATGCTTGCTCTATAAATACAACATAATTTGTATTCAAGTAGTCACAAAGCAGCATCCCACAGAATGTCACTCAGATGAATTTTGTTTGGTCAACATGATGCTATTGCTAGTGTCTAAACTACATTTTAATACTTTTAGGGACCACATCACTCTTCAGTCACCTTAGCAGTTGAGTTTGAAAACCCTGGTCTCTGCCCTGTCATGCTGGTGACATCATTTATTTCATAATCTTTATCTGTGATTTTTAAAAATATGTTTTATTTTTTCAACTAACCTGTATGTTTCCTAAGGTCAGATAAATGTTTTTATACAATTAAAAATGTAAATAGGGCAGGGTAAGTGGAAAGCACTTTGTAAACGTAATTAGCCAAAGAGTCGGTGCTGTCTCTTCTATCCCAACTCCTGCCAGCACCAAGACAAGCAGGATATCTCACGAACCAAAATAGCTTTATTTATTGGAGAAGAGAAATAGTCTTCTCTTTTCCTCCTTTCCTAACCAATCACAACTTTTATTTTCATATTAATTCATAGATTCCTTCAACATTTTATCCCAATTTAAGTTTAATATTTAAGTAAAAAAAAAAAAATCTATGTAAAAGCATCTATTTGGGAGCTCTTCAAATTCTAAATAAGAGAAGCAACTGCTGAAGCAGATAGGTCCAATATGGAGAAATGAGTAAAGATGATTTCAAAGAAAAAGAATATCAAAATTCAGCAGGTATAATTTAAAAAATTAAAAATAAAAGTAAATAAATAAATAAATAAAATTCAGCAGATAAACAAAAAAATCTCAGTGTCTACAATAATTTGGAAATGGAAGAGGAAAAATAGTTGCAGGAAATATTTTGCGAAAAGAGCAAAAGTAGGAATCTAACAGTGACTGAAAGAATAAATTAAGACTTATTGAGTTCCTAATGCCAGCCAAGATTTCACACACCTGATATCACAGTAACCACATGAGGTTGGTATGTTCATTCTTATCCTAAATGAGGAATTAAAGTTAACAGGATTTACCAGATGTTACACAATTTGGTAAATAAGAGCATCAGGATTCAAATCCAGGTCTGTCTGACTTGAAGCCTGCATTCTCAGAAGTAGGCTCCTAATAAACAGACTCCTAATAAATAGGAATAGCAGACTAAGTAGATGACAGTTGGTTCAATAGTTTATTTTAACTGAATAAATAAAATAAATAAAAACTTTTTAACTTTATTCAAAAAGAAATAGAAGGCACGGAAGAACAGTTCTAACAGTGCCGGAAGATGAACAACAGTTAAGAAGAATTATTCTAATGTGAAATGAAGAAGTGATGTCAGGTATGGAACTGCAAGAAAAGGCCATGGCAGTAGTTTGACCTAGAATGTGACTTCAAGGTGATAAACACACAAAGGCAAAAAATGCTCGCAAGACCAAGACTGGTGAGGGCAGAGATTGCAGCTGACATTTTAAAGTGGTTCAGACTTTTTGGATGATAATTTTATAGTGTAGCTCAATATTCAGAAAATGTTCATGCCATATGAAATAGGAATCTCGCTTCTGGAAACTTAATTCAGTGGGATAACACAAAAGTGAGGGTAAAGGGGAAAGGAGCCTGAATGAACAGAGGTAATGATAGCTGTGTTTATTCATAAACAAACAAAAAAACCTAATAATAATAATATGAATATCCGATAGAGAAATATTGGGTAAACTATGGATATTATAAATCCATTAAATGCTAAGTATGATTGCTTAGAAATCTTAAAAAAATATTTAAAATAAATCACAGGCAAAAGTAAAGCATTAGTCTTATAGTCACTATAATGACAGCTACTATTTTAGAGAACTTACTGATTGCTACATTCTGATCTAAGGACATCACATGTATTAACTCATTTAACCTAATAACTGCTCTATGAGAAAGGTGCTATCATCATCTCCATTATGTAGAAGAGAAATCTAAAGGTAACAAACAACAACCTACACCCCAGGTCACACAGCTACTGAGAGCACGAGACAGGATTCCAAGCCATGTAGTCTGGCTCTAAAGCCCAAACTACTGACTGATATTAATGCTGCCTCCATAATTACAAGATCCATAATTAAGCCAATGCAAAGTAAAATATATGTAGATAAAGAATAAGAAATATTACTGAAGAGGAATTAGCACAACATGGAAGTAGAATGAAAGTAGACAGTGGAGGAGACTTCGTTTTTTTCTGCTCTGTATAAGGCCCTGGACAAAATTGTTATAATAAGAGATTTCTCTGATAACGGTTTCATTCAGTCCTTCCTGGAGTGTTAATATTTGTGGTCCTTTCCAGATTTTTGGTTTAGAGACATTAAGATATCTCATAATTAATAATGTTCATATGTAACTAGCCACATTTATTTAAAATTTATATATACAGGCTCATAGAGACTTTCATCCTCAAAATAAAAAATTATGACATAAAAATAGTAAAGTAGGAACAATGTAATTAGAATAAAATTATCCCCTCAGCTCTGTAAAAAAAAAAAGTTCAACTCTTAAATTTATCAAGTATGTTTTAAATTAGTAAGCATTTTATACCCTAATCTAACCTCTTTGAATAAAATGCAGTTAAACATTGTAAAGAAATTAGTGTACACTCAATTTTTCAAGTTAGATTAAATCCCTCAGCATCTTAGTGGGTGTGGCAAAGAGAAAGATTGTTTTCTTTAGGATATGACTATATAGAATTATATATATTCAACTTTTTCTTCAATTAATCTATTTCACATGACCTACTAAAAATAAATCCCAAAAGAATACTGCAATAAATGATGTTACATCCAATTTTTGCAAACCGCAAACTGTCACTGTAATGTCACATTTCATTTTAACCCAATTTCAAGACTAAACCTTCCAAATCTCCAAGGTAATTTAAGTTGTATTCAACCTTAAAAGGTTTCAACTTTAGTTAATGCCATCTTCCTGGGTGCTTGAACACTACATAGCTAAAATATTAGGGACAAATTAATTCATTAAAGCAATCAGAAGTATTGTTATAAACAAGAGAGATATTTTCTTGTGTGACTCCTGGAAAACAAATTATTTGACTTTATAGACAAACTGTATGTATTGTTTTAATGGGCATCAAGAAATTACCAACTCATGCCTGTAAATAGAGAATTAAAGCCTCTTTATAATACTGAACCACATTGTACATAACACATATCCACATTTCAAAATGTCCATATTATGTACAACTTAAACAGAGCTCGGTGATTGAGTGTTGTAAGCAAAGGAATTTTATCCATTGTTTTTAATACTATTTCAAATTGAATAATTTGAAACCTTGATTAAAAATGTATAGTGCTATGTCAGGTAAAGTATTGGGGACTAGAAATGTGCTTTTTAAGATCTATTATACAATTTTTATTATTTGAGGAACAGAAAGTAAGAAGCAAAATAACACAGAGGTTTTAAAATAGCATAAAGCTTGCTGCAATGCCCATCCTCAATTTCCTCCTACCAAAAAGGTTATATAAAGAAATAAAATTATCAAGTGGAAGAGCACATGGAGGCATGCACTAGCATTGTAAAAATCAATTTAAGAAGTGCAACTGCAGTTGTCTTTCCTGGGTTTTTAATTATGTGTTTGTTTGCCAGGGTGTCCTAATTTAGTCAAGAAGATGAGCCAACATTAAAAGCTGGTAGGAGAGGTAAGTAATCCCCAGGGTGGGCTGCTTGTGCTCAAGAGTTTAAAAGCTACATATAAAGAGGCAGAAGCCAAGGCACATTTGAGAAGGGGGTCCACATGACAAACAGTGAAAGGAGAGCAAATCAAATTTTTCACAATTAGCTGAACAACAACTGTGACAGGTTTAGCGCTTAGCATTTTCATTTGTGTGCTCAAATTTGGTTATCTGTCCTCTTTTATGCAAATGCGATGTGACAGGAGAAGCTGGGAGCACTGGAGCAGGCCAATCACTCACAACAGGGGCTAGGGCTGCTGGGCTGAGAGGCCGGGATTAAATGGACTGAGTGCTGATGGGTAAATGACAGGAGTGGCGCTGAAAGCCTCATGAACTGATTTAAAACTTCTGAGGAAGGATGCCAAGAATATAATTATGCTTTATGTTCCAGCCTAAACTGTCAAAAATAAAAAGATAACAGAAGAATATAAATTGTACCAAATGAATATTATCAGCATTCATAATTTAACTAAACCCAACATGTTTATCCTACATTGAGAAATAGATAAGATTGGAAAGCTGTGTACTTATACCACAGGCCTGAGGACTGAAGTAAAGTTTACAAATTTTAAAGTGAAGCACAATGGATAGAAATCCAAGGGATATCTCAGTTTTCTTCTTAAAGGACTTCCGTGTGCAGCAAGGAAAACGTCCCCTCTGTAAAGCTGGCACAGTCAGTTCACCTTCAAATGTGTGTCTGCAAAGAGGTTCAGGCTCAGGGTGGCATCTCTTATGTGCCTAGGGCCTTGGAGCACGATCACCGGTACCTAGCAGACCCCGAGGGACCACTTCCGTGAATTTACAGGGTGTCTGCACACTGTTCAGCTGACACTGACAGTTCCATGACTCGATCAAGCCAAAAGGGCTGAAAAAACACTAGAGTTTGTTATCTAGTTTGCTTCACCTAGGTCTCATAATTTTATTGTCTCTGCAATAAAATTATAGAATGTTTTACCACATTGAATTGTTCAGAGGATAGAGTCACCCATCTGAAAACAGGGATATGAACTATTGTCTTCAGTTCCTTTCAACATCTGATTTTACAATTTCTCTATTATCACTATACACACACACACACACACACACACACCCCTTTCTGGGAAGACATTAATAATTTTCAACAAAAAAGAAAAAGGCCACACATACGTACTTTAGAGATAAATATGTATACATAAAGGGAGAATGTAATCCTAAATTCTTTTTCTACAAAGGAAGGATATTGAGCAATATCATACAGTATGAAGAGATGCAGACAGTAAAGATGGTGGTAACAAAGGCAAACCATGTTTAAATGAATCACAAAAACTCAGATTCAAGAAAATACATAAATGTTAAAAGGTAATTTGTCCCAATTAATACATGCTGTAATTAATATAAATTTTTCTGCTCTATAATAAATTTTGACATAATTTGTTACCTTAGTCCAGCTCTTAAAATTCATCAGTTTAACACAGGATAAATCACTATAGGGAATGTCATAAAATTCAGAAAATATTTATTGTTACATATATGTATTTAAAATAAAAATATTAATTCCTGGGCAAAAGACTAGATCCAAATATTCTAATAAGAAATAATTAAACCTATCTTTATAAGACTAGATTATTACAAATAAAACATTTGTCACTAAATAAACCTATTTTTAAATTTTTTCTAGAAGTAAAAATACATGTGCAGAAAAGTTCACAAGTCATAAGTATATATATCAATGACATTTTACAAAGTAAGCACACCTTTGTAACCACCAACTAAATCAGAAAATGGAGCATTCTCAGCACCACAGAACCCCCTGATAGGCCCTTCTCAGTCATTAACCTCTCAAATGTAACCACTTTTCTGAATGCCATCAGCATAGCTTGATTTTGTCCATTTTTGAAATTCATACAAATGGAATCATATAAAATCTATACTCTTTGTGGTCTGACTTTTGGGAGAGAGTGTCTGAATTCTTTACTCAATATTCAATTTGCGACAATTATTTGTGCTGTTGTATAATAGTAGTTTATGCTTTTTCATTGTATAATATTCCATTGTATGAATAGAATATTCTACCACTGATAACAGTTGGTTTGCTGCTATGAACTTTCTTGTACATTAACCCTGCTGCACTTATGTTTTCTTTTCTATGGAGTATATACCTTGGAATGGGATTGCTGGGTCACTGGACGTACACATATATTTTAGTACGAAAATATAGCTTTAGTAGCTCTTGCCTAATGGTTTTCTAAAGTGGAACAAGGCACTTTTTATATAGTAAAAAAATCTCACTATACCCTGTGAAATTTTGTTTTAGGTTACAAAAAAAAAAAAAAAAAACCCTGGAAGAAAAAATAAAATTAACACACACATCACACATAAAATTCTCAGCCAGAAAATAATGTTCCTAAATTGAAACCTGAATGCTGACTTCTACCAGCCCTCCTGATGGCACATATGCCTCACTGTGAAAAGAGCAGTAGTCATGGCTGCCATCTCTGATGCGGCCTGTTTAAGGAGTTCATTAAACATACCGGAAAACGATCAGTTTCTTGAGTGACTTGCCCAAAGGTGTGCCGTGTGACTAAAGCCAAATATATATACCCACAAATCTTAATTCTATGTGGCAGAATTGTCATTGTGTCATTCAGAACATAAGCCACATTTTTATTAATCTAACACGTCTGACTGATTTCATACTTTTAGAACAACAAAAGGCCCGTTGTACTTTTAATCTATAAATGTGTTTTTTCAGTGGGTAAATGGCCAAAGACCTCACTATTCAGCCTCATAGTCTCACACAGGTGAGGGCTTGGACACATAATAATAAAGACTCATCTGCTGCCCAAATGGGTACATGCAGCTTAGGAAACAAATCTAGCTGCTACCTCTATCATCAAGCATGCCGACACAGTCACAACTCAAAACGTCAGCCACCAAACCCTCTGAACCACAGTCAGGGCAATGTCAGGGAAATTGACAGTCTGGTCCACTCTCACTCTTCCCCCAACGGTTTTCAACAGCTCATAGAGAGAAGGAGTTGACTGGAGCTCTTCCCTCCAAGGAGGCTCCTAGTCTGAGAATTCTTCCACTTTTCCCTAGGAATTATCAGGCTCTACAGGGCAAGTTTTCTTTTTTCTCTTTCTTTTCTTTCTTTTTCTTTCTTTTCTTTTTTGCGTTTTTTTTTTTTTTTTTTTTTTGGCACATATTAAAAATGAAGGCTTTCCTGCTAGTCAGTCTGTTCCTCCCTAGGCTCCGCAAGACCTTTCTTCTGACAACTGACTCCTTTTGCTCCCCTGATTCCCTCCCCACTCCGACTCTCATTGGCCCACCTGCATTTGTCGGCCCACCTGTGTTTGTCGTGACTTAGCCTTTCATTGCATTAATGGCTGGGCATAATGTTCATCCCAAAGCAAGGATGAGTCTTCTACAACCTCTACATCCTCATTCTCACTGTCTTCCAATGGATTCCAGGATTTTGCATCCTATTCTGGTTTCATGACTAGTGCCGCTGTAATTTTTTTCTCCTAATTTTATAAAGCGGCAAGATATGAATTCTATTTTGGTATTTTATTCTTCAACCTTCTCAGCTAAGTCAGTAGCCGAGAGAGAGGCAAATAAGTGTACATCCTTTCCCAGCTGGAATTCCCTGCTAGTTTCCCAACTTTCATCTCTGCCTTTAAAAGGACTTCAGTGGCCAACCGAACTGCCTATAGAAGCAGCCAGCCCACTGTAGTGGCCATTCACCACTCTTTCTTACCACAATGGACAAGATGACACTCAAATGAATGTTCCAGCCTAGCTAGAGTTTTGGGGGGTCTCAGTACTCGCACGGTGGGCCACAAGCATCTAACACGGGTCACCCCTCCTCATATAGAGGTCGACGGCCAACTCGGGATTTCCTCCACCGAAGCTTCTTTTCTCCAGTCTCTGGGCTGATTTGCCAATTATTGGGGAAATTTCCCATGGCGTAGAGACCAAAGTAACAGGCTGAGAACTCCAGAATTACATCAAGAGTTGTTAAAGGAACTTACCGGACAGAAGCAGCAGTGGCAGCAGGATGACAGATCTCTGCACTGAAAGGGGATGGAGGCGTCATTTGCAGGAAGCTAAGCAGCCTGCGAGGCAAATGCTTGTTAAGAGTTGTATAATGCAAGGCAGTAAACAACTTAATGGACCCACTTATATATTCAGGAAGTTCTTTTCAGGTGATAGGGGCCCACCCCTCCTGGGGTCAACTGGAGGTCAGCTTGTTTCACAAGGTGATGTTGGTCAAGTTAAATTCTGGGAATCATTTCACCTAACAACTCCCTTAAATTATCATTCTCCACCAGACAAATTTTTATTCATCCTTTAACACTCAGCTCAGCTGTTATCTCTGTGGAATCTGCAGCAACTTCTTGAGACAGTCATTTCATTTTTTTAAGCGTCACAAGACCATTATAGCATTTAACATGTATTGGATGTACCTGCTAGAAAGTCTGCCCTCCACACTAGACCATGAATGCCACAAGAGCAAAAGGCTGTGTCTACTTCATCTTTCTACCACCCATTTCAATTCAATTCAGCAAATATTCAACACCCAGCATTATGTCAATTTCAAAGTGAGTATTTAATAAATGTTTCATGAGAGAATGAAAGAGTGAAAGGAGATAAATTTACATTATTTTAAAACTCTTTCGTAAAGTTCTGGCAGAAATCTTTTTTCACTCCTACTTCCTACGAAAGAAAAAAAAGGGTGTTTTTCCAAAATCCATACTTAGATCAGGAAACCTCAGGTTTGTTTTCATTTGTTTATAAATTTGAATTTAAATGATGAATGACTTGAATTATATGGCATAGCACAAGTGACCCTGGAGGTAATCTAGTCTAGAGAGACAACTAATACATGGCTCTCTTGGTGTCACTGTCCACCTCCTGCACCCATAACAGACAACACTAATCAATCGTGGCACTCCTTCTCATTAAGCCCAGACTCAGCCTTGGAATTCTAGACTCAGCACTAAACAAGGCTGCTTTCTGCAGTTGCCGATCAGGATGAATCCTGCTTGTCACTTCTGGTCTGGTTCATATTGTCTTATAAGCAAAGTGAGGCCCAGAGAGGTTAAATAGCTTTGCTTAGGTCACAGAGCTAACTAGTAGTAGAATCTAAACTAACACCCTGGTCACCTAGGCTCTTTCTACTAGAATATACTTTATTTCTGTAGCTGGTTAATAGAAATGAATACATCATAGAAAATGTTTTGTTCATCTGTGTGTGTTATATGTTATAGATTATAAGTAATAGTTTAGAACTTTCACTTACTATTTCTCAACCAATGGTGTCAGCAGACCAACGTATCATAAAGGCCTCATTAGTATGTCATAGCAAGCCGATCTTCCCTTAAAGCCATGGAGGCATAACTTTGCAAAAGCTGACTGCTTAGTTCAGCATTCTGGAACAAATATACCAAATTTTTTTAGTCAAAAGTGAGGTGCTTCTAAAAGTTTGCCATAAAAGGTAGTAAAAAAAAAAAAAAAAAAAGAATACAATTAAAAAAAGGACTGGTCAGTTTAACTGTTTGGTATCTTATAGCTTCTTAGCATATCAAAGACATAGTTGAAAAATTAGCTAAGGAAATTAGAATATAAGCAAGATTTATCATCTATATTATTTTTTCAATTGGTTGTTCAATTAGTAATTTTTATTAACTTTTTCTGTATATTCACATTATCCTCTTCCATCCAGGTGTCACTGCCACGCAGAACAAGTGAGTGTCAGGAAGGATTCTAGAATTTAAGAGTATTTTTTAAACTACTCAAATGCCGTAGGTGTCTATCTTTATCACATAAATGCTTATGTGTTAAAAAAAAAATGCATGTAAAAGAAAACAAGAAATATATTAAGAAGTGCAAGCCACTGTTTTCTTTTCCAGAGCTTAAACTTAAAATTCTCCAAAGGAGTAGACTTGTTTCTTCCCAGTGGGCCAGCAGAATAAGAAACAGACATAGCTGAAATAAATTAAAATCTCAGATTTCTTAGCCTCTTTTCCTTTGAGTAGCAAACTGAAAAATACTCTCAAAGAATCAACACCCAAGATACCTCATTACCAGAAACAGAGAGGCAAATAAGAAAGGGAGTAAGAAAAAAGCAACCCCACAGCCTGAGAATAGATAAGAGAAGGCAAACAAAGTTCTTGGACACGGAATCACCAAAGGTTAGCCATCTGAGGAAAAGAAATGAAGTAAACTATTAGTAAATAACAATGATAGCCTTTGGGGAAAAAAAATGTCTGATTTTTGTGGACCAAGAAAAAGTAGTTGTAACTCACCTCTGGTTGATATTTGGACAACAGGTGTCCATTTATTTCAATGCATGACCTACAAGTGTAGCAGATTTATGACAGTGGCCCTGTGGCCATGCCTCTTTGGAGACATGGGGTATCAAAGCAAGGCATTAGCTATTCTGTTTTTCCAACAATCCCTGGGAGAAATTGTGATGGCAGCTACTGCGGTTATTAACCTACTGCCTCTTAGACCTGATCCATCCCTTCTGTATTTGGCTCTGTAACACTGGGTATCTGTGAACTACATTTCCCAGACTAACTCCCAATGCAAGGCACTGTTGGAAGGCTACAAGGGGAAAGAAAGGGAGAAAAGATGCTCCCACTTCCAGCTCTTGTGAGCATCCTTCCAGCATCTTTTATTGCTTTCAGAATCAGCTGTGTGATATCCTCAGAAGTCCAAGCAGCCGCTGTGAATTGGTCCCACTTCCATGACAGCTATATGTACTCTTCTATTCTTTGTTCTTGGGAGAGCAACGACTACCTTCATCGCTTTTAAGCTGTTGTAACTACACTTCATTATCCATTTTCATAAAATGTTACATGAGTTTATCCCTGGGAGACAAGAAGGCAATACAACTACGTGCTTTGCTCTGTGTGTATGAACTGAATGAAGATGAACAGTGACCAGTCGCTGACAGACTGAGAGAAGCAACGTGATTGCTCACTGATCGTGATGAACATGCTTATTTACACATGCTTTGTGAACTTAAGAGCTAGTGGTGAAGTTTGCACTTGATATAATTAATCACAGCTAATATACTGTGGTAACTGATTTTGGATCATGGTGTTAGGAGACGTGTTATTTTCGTAAATGGTATTAAAATTCGTGCATTGGCATGGTCTAAAGCTAAGACTAACAGTTATTTGTATTAATTCAACTATTTAAAGGTTCATAATTTCACTTCTTTTGAATCATAACTCGCCTGTTTCAACAAGTTTTCAACAAGTGTACCTCCAAACAAACTTGACAACCTTTAAGTTTTGAAACAAATTCATGGTAAAATTTTATGAATAATGAATGTTCCCTTCTATTCTCTATTCCCTCGTGCTTGTTACACCTTTCCCAGTGTTCACACTAGAAGTGTCAGTCATGGTGAGTTGTGCCCTTTGATCTGTTTTCACCATGGGCTGCTTTACTCAGCAGCCTTTTGTGTAAGTACCAGGGATTAGATGAGAGCGGGCACCTGTTGCACACATCGATTATAGTTGTTTGGCACAAAGTTTGAGTCATTGTTTACAATTCTTCACAATTTTCTGCTTTAGAATTCTGCACTCATGCCCTTTCCCACGTGACATTGCTTCATTAGAGTAAGCAGAGTATATTCACTGCCATATTGGAAGCTTTGACTGTGTGATTTGTTTGAGCTGATGAAATATAGGTGAACATGACAGTGTGCCAGCATGACTTGTTCGATTATCTGCCATGAGAAGGGGATGCCCGTGAAGTTGTGGCTCCTTCAGCCTGGGCCCCAGAATGAACATTTGGAACTGAATTAAAATCAACCTGGAGCAAAACTTCCTGGTCGACCCCAGTTCTAGATCAGCTGAACCAGTGTCAGTGTACAGATACATGGGAGAATAAAAGCTAATTGTAAGCCATTGGGTTTGGGGATATTTTCTTACACATTTGTTTTCGTTTGTTTGTTTTGGTTTGACAATATGTGATTAATATAAGACGACAGTATACATTTAGCCACTTAGAAAATCTCCCCCCAAAAAATTATACTGGAGAATACAGAGAAGACTTTCTAGCTGATTGGGAGGGCAGAGTGGAGCAGAAACTCAGAGAAGGCTGAGATGGGAAAGAAAGTCAATGCTTTTGACCTGGAATAAATTTGGAATTCCCAGCCATATATACCCATTCAAGCCAGTTTTTTCTCAAGACGCTGAGCTCATAAAAGGTGCTTCAAGCAGTCTGAATTCTTTACAACACAAAGAGCTCAACTGTTGTTACTCCACAGAAAGAGACAGGCAGACTTTCCACAGGATTCCCTAGATCTAAACCAAACCAGATCTTCAGATAAATCCAATTCGCCTTCCCGAACTAGGAGTGGATGGTGGAACTGGCTTACATCCGTTTTCATTATAACTATCTGGGCCTTTCCTTATCCCCAAGACATGGAGCTCATAGGCAGTGTTTTCCATTCCCTGAGTTTTATTTAAAATAATTACAAAATCATTGAGTCATTACTAAGTCCTAAATAAATCCTTAATCTACACAATTCCATTTGATTTTCTCAATAGTTCAGTGACAAAGGTGCTATTTTTAGCTCCATTTAACGTATGAGGAGACTGAGATTTATACTGTACATCATTTGTTTGAGGTCACAGTTACTAAACTCTGGTGCTTTCTTTGCTTTACCCACCTCATGCTATTTGTTGCTAGGAAGTAGTTGCAGGAACCAAAAAAGTGTAACAACTTTTGCCCTGGGAAAGTTTTCATTACCCGGGGCATCAAGAAAAGTCCTTGACAGAAACAAATAGTTCTCTCTCTCTTTTTTATTCATAGCATGGACAGACGTATTTTTTTCTTTACACTGGGCGTTTTTATTCTGGTGCTGGGCTTTGTTATGATTCCATCTTTCTTTCCTGGGATTCTCCCTCTCCTCACTACTTCTCCTTACATCTTTATTATTCATAATTTCCCTTCTCCCTTCTCCCCTCCCAAGCCAGGGAAGCCTAATCCATTTATTTTACAAATATTTTAGGTGTTTGTTATGAGAAAGGCACTTAAAGTTTGCGAAGCACAATTACTACATTTTGCTTGTGTTAAGATTTTGGGGGATTGGTTGCAAAAGGCAATCAGCATACCCTAGCATCTGACATCTGCCCCAGTTCTGAGCAAAAGAACTTTCTATCAAAACTGATTTAAAATAGAGAATTCTCTTAGTTACATGCATTTCCATCTGCCATTATCAGTCCTCAAATGATCAGGTCTTGACCACATTCTAGCAAACTCTCATCACCGTTCTCACAACTCCTTCTCTGCCACCGCCTTTCATGGGGAAACCTGAAACATCTATCGATTATAAGCAAATTCCCGTATGTTTTCACTCTCCTCCTTCCCATTGACTCTTTTCCATCAGTGTATAAAATCTGCTCGTGTGTCTACCATTCTAAAAAGAAACCACCACCACCTTTCCTTTACCCAGCAAAGTCTTCAAACTACTCCACTAAATTTTGCCTTCCACTTTGTTTCCTATGTACAGTCTCCACCTGACATCACAGTTACTCTTCATCTCACTTCAGTCTGGATTTTCCTTCCACGAAACTACATAAGGACTTATAAATTTCCAGACCCACAAGTCCTTTCCATCTTGACCTTACTTACTTGCTCAAGCCCCCATCTGTGAAGTTGTCTCCTTCACTGGCTTTTGTGACACCACTTCAATTAGGTCTTTTCTTCTAGTGACTTTTTTCCATTTACTTCATGGGTACCTCTTCCTCCAGCCCTCACAAATATTGGGGTTCGCCATCCTCAGTCTTCCTCCCTCTCTACGTATTATGTCCTCACTGAGGAATCTCACTCACAGATATAGGTTCAGGTTCCCAGACATGAACCTGCATCTCAGACTTCCTTCCTGTGCTTCAGATAGCAGACATCTGCCTAAAAGATATTTCCATTTTGATATCCCACAAGGCCCTGAAGCTCAACATGTCAAATAAATTCAACTTCTTCTCTTGTCCTACAAACCTGCTCCCAATCCCGTATGTCCCATCTCAGAGTTTGACATGACCAGCAACTTAGTTGCTTGGCCCTGGGGTTTCTTTGACCTTATTATGGCAATATCTTTCCTGCCTCCAATTCATCCTTCTCACCATTGCAAAAGTGATTTTTCAAATATTGGCAAATATGATCATTTCACACTCGTCTACTCTTATTCCTGTCATCCTTCCATTTCATCCACTTCTTTCTTCCAAGCTTTCAAATCTTTCAGTGGCTCCCCAACACCTCAAGAAGATGATCAAAATTCTTTCCATGCTCTGAACCTTGTTGCTCTCCAGACTCCATCTATGTAGCTTCTTCTATTTTTCTTAAAACTCTACTTTCTAATCATTTCATGCTCCTTGCCACTCCTCTGAGTACTTATTTTCATTAATTGATATTTATGGGAACTTTTTTTTTTCTCTAAATAAGATATCAAAAAAGAGTGTGATTAGAGCAGAACAAAATTTACCCACTGGCTTAAGGGGTTTAGGGCAGGAAAAAGGAGCTGTGACTGTGTTCAAAAAAGACAGGCTCTGAGCATATACTCTGCATTGCACCCCAGGAAAAAAGACTGACAGAGTCGGAGAAAGGTTATTGACTTCTTCAGACCACAACACAGCTTTGGTGCCCTGAAGGTGTGGTGTGGGTAGGAGAGAGGGGCACTGGGGCTGGGTGTACCCAGGAAAGCAGTATTTTAACAGATGCCACCACGACTGGCAGTAGAGGCCACGGTGAAGGTTCCAGATGAGTCTGGTATGGAAGCATGCGGGGGTATTAGTTAAGACTAGATATTTAGAGGATTCTCAGGTATAACTGGGAAAGATGGTAGGGCAGTTATACAGGTGCGGGCTATGCAGCAAATGATTTTCCTACTAGTTGCAACAAAGCAAAACTGAAGGCCTTTGATGAAAACTCCTTAATTCCAGTATACGGCCATGCCCCCCTGAACATGTTGGGTCGGGCCTGGTTAGTACTTGGATGGGAGACCACCTAGAAATACTAGGTGCTGTAGGCGTAAAAATAAAATAAATAGAATAAAAAAAAATAATAAATTGCCCATAAAGCTTAAAAAAAAAAAAAAAGAAAGAAAAAAATCTCTTTAATTCCACTACCAAATCTAAAACATAATAAACTTTTCTTCTTCTCCTTATCTGCTATCTAAGGGCAGTCTAATTGTGCTTTGGATCTTTTCTCATCTCATCTCTTTTTGGGGAAATTTAAATTATCATCAAATATCCACTCTTATTAGAACTCCTTTCTGTAGAGATTTATACATGATTAAGTCACCGGGCTCCCTTTATCCCACCTGCCTTGAAAACTACTAATGTCTCTCTTCTACCCTTAAAAATCTTCTCAAAAAACCTGCCTATACTGTTTCCAAATCCTTATCTTCATTACTCCTTAGCCTATCTTTTTGGCTCCCACATCCAGCATTAAAATACAAACGAGCAAAACAAAAACACATTCCAGGGTCATCGATGACTTCCTTATTCCAAAATCCAGTGGACATTTTTCAGATTTATCTTACTTTACCTTGTAACAGTTGATACCGTTTATCACTCCCTTCTCCCTAAAACATTTTTTTTTTTTTATAACTACATTCCTGGTTTTCTCTTTGGCTGCCCCTTCTAATTGTCCTTTGTAGAATCTGCCTACATTGCCTGGATTATGCGTATATTTCCTCATTCTATACTTGATCTTTAGGAACCTCACTCATATTAAAATTCTCGCACTAAATAATTCTAAAATTGTGTATCTCCATAGTGCAGCCACACTGGGCTTCTTTCCACTGTTCAAACGCATCATATTTGGTCCCTCTATACTTTTGCACAAAGCTTTTCATTCTCTCAAGAAAACACTCCTCCATAGTAAACTCCTGTTCAGCTTTCAGATCTCAATTGAAAGATCATTTTTTATGGAAAGTCTTTCCTGACATCATAGGTCAGGTTCATTTGCTTTGGACTTCTATAAAATGGTCCCTTTCCTTCAGAACATTTAATTTATAATTTTGCTTTTGTTCTATCCTACTTTCCCCTTTTGGATGATTTCAATTGAATTATATAGTAAAGGGCAGGGAGGACAAGGTAAGCATCAATTGTTTAATCCTCATCCACATTTTCATAGGTAGGTGAACTGTCATTTCTTTCTGAAGTCCCGTTCAGGCAGCAACGCTGATAGGAAGAATAAAAGTCACTACGTGTGTAGGATTACTTCATTCATTGGCACTGGTTGTAGAGTAACCAGTGGGAGAAATAAGTCTGCAGTATTTCTAGAAATTCTCAAGCATGCGAACTCAATTTACTTCTTTTAGATAGCTCAAACGCTTGCTCTCAAGACCTCATACTTGATGGTGAGCACACATCCTTCCGAGACATTTCCCTAGACTGTACTCAGGATAGAGCTAGGTAGATGTTACTCTGCCTTCATTTATTTCTGCCCCCCCCCCATTAAACCTTTTGAGATAAATTCACACATAGTTGTAAGAAATAATGATTCCATGTACTCTTTACCAAATTACCCCCAATGGCAATACTTTGCAAGATTGTACGATATCACAACCAGCTTATTGATATCGATAGTCAAGATATACATCTCCATCACCATAAGGATTCCTCACATTGCCCTTCAGCAGTCACACTCACTATCCTCCCAGCCCTCCACTTCCATAACTCTTGGCAACTACTAATCTGTTCCTCATCTTTATAATTTTGTCATTTTAAGAACTTTATATAAATGAAATCACACTGCAACCTTTTAGGATTAGCTTTTCCACCTCTTTATCATCTCTGTAGATGATTATAAAGAGATACAAGGGGTGGCATGTATCAAGTTTAACCATTCACCCATTGAAAGACACGTCATTTCTAGGTTTTACCCTTACAACGCTTCTTTGAACATGTGTACAAGTATTTGTGTGAAAATAAATGCCCAGGAGTGTAATTTCTCATTCACATAATTGCCATGTTTAGCTATTTAAGAAAGTTTTCCAAAATGGCTACACAATTTAACATTCCTACCAGCAATAGGTGAGTGATCGGTTCTCTGAATCCTTGCTAGTATTTGGTGGTGTCACTATTTTTTCTTTGGCCAGTCTGATAAGCATGTAGTGATCTCTCACTGTGGTTTTAATTTCCATTTACCTAGCAGCAAAGGATGTTAAATACCTTTCACGTGATCGCCACCTAAACATTACCTTTGGTGAAATGTCTGTCTTTTGCTCATTCTAACTGGATCGCTTTTTTGTTTTCATTTATGTATATATCCCAGTGCTGACACATAATAGATGTGCTTTGCAAATATTTCTCCCATTTTGTAGCTTATCTCTTAATCATGATTTTCACAGAGCAAGTTATAAATTTTGAAGTCCAAATTATGCTTTTATGAATCATGTTGTGTCAAGCCTAAGAATTTTTTGCCTAGACCTAGATGCCAGATTTTTTTTTTTCCTCTAAAAGTTTGACAATCCTACATTTAAGTCCATGATCCATTTTGAGTTGTTGTTAAGGTGTGAGACTTAGGTCAGAGTTGTTTTTTTAATGATGTCCAATTGTTCTGGGATCATTTGTTGAAAAGGCCATTATTTCCTCCACTCAATTGCTTTTGTACTTTGTCAAAAATCAGTTGTGCATGTTTGTGTGGGTCTGAGATCTTTATTCTGTTCCATCGATCTATGTCTATCCCTACCATGAAGAATCCTCCATTGTTTTTAATTACTGCTGCTATAACATCTTGGAATTCAGTAAATTGATCTTTCTCACTTTAGTCTTTTTCAAAATTTTTTCTTTTGCCTTTCCATATAAATTTTACACTGATTTTCTATCTACAAAAAAATCTTGCTGTAAATTCGGCATTAGATTAAATCTGTATATCAATTTGGGAAGAACTGACACATTATTAGGTTTTCCAGCCCATAAACTTATGTTTCTCTATTTAGGTCTGGATTTCCATTATTAGTATTTTGTAGTTTTCAATGTACATTGTACATGGTTTGTTAGAATTAAACCAAGTATGTCACTTTTTCTCCATGTGGCTGACGTGCTCTGTGGCAGATAAGAGGGGTCCTTTGGAACTCACTCAGGTTGCTATCACCACCCTTGCCGAGTGCTTCCAACAAGAAACACAAGAGGCATCCTAGCAAATGTTCTCTTAGATGCATGCTTTCCTATGAAATTTTCATGTCTTTTGATGCTCAATAAAGCTTGTCAGCAGAGGGGAAAAAAACCCAAAATGTACTTGCTTCAAGGCTGCTTTCAATCAAAGCTTTCACAAATGCAGGACTATTTCTCTAATCCATCTTCCTCTTCCCATCTTTGGCATCTTAGATGGCTCTGTTCTTTTGTTAGCACTTCCAATTTGTGGATTCTTTTTCACTGGAGAGATCTTAACAAAACTAAAAAACTCTTACTCCGTAAACAAAGAATGGCTGGTTAGGATTATATTTTAATATATGTAGTTTTCATTCATGTAGTATTACAAATATGACGTGTGACGGCTATCATGACCAATAATTAGATCAGTACTCGACAAATAGTTTTGTCAAGTTAGTTTGGTTTTTACTTAAATTCTTACCTCTTTCAGACATGACAATTGCTAAGTGCCAGAGATCTTCCTTTTTATCATTTTTCTTTAAATATTGATGGATAAGAAAATAAAATGTAAGACTGGCATATATTACCAACTAGACTTAGTTATCTCAAAAAACTAAGCAATATATACTGCATTAAATTTAGCACAAATTTGACAGCTATCCATTTCTAATTCTCAAACATATTTCCTAACACTGATTTCTAATAAAAATACTGGATATCCAAGAACTCTCAAGTCATAGATACCCCTTTAAAAAAAAAAATAGGTTGGTTATGTCACCAAAAATGTTGATTTAAATGGGATCATTGGGATAACATTTTAATAGTTAAAATGTTTCAAGAATGTGAAAGACGTCTATGGCCATGCCACCCTGAACAAGCCTGATCCCATCTGATCTCGGAAGCTAAGCAGATTCGGACCTGGTTAGTACTTGGATGGGAAACCACCTAGGAAGACCAAGTGCTGTAGGCGTAAAAAATAAAAATAAACAATAAAAAAAATGTGAAAGACTTTTGATGCTTTTTTTAACCTGTACTCTTATCATCCTTGAAACCAGAAGTGTGAAGTTAGTCTTTTCATTCACTCCATGTCCTAAATCCAAAATCTTCAAATCACTCTATACTATATTTTAGATAATCAGGATTCTCATAGCACTGAATACAAAATGTACCTCGCATTATTCAGTAATATATCTCATATTGATAAAAAGTGAGACAAAGAAAATTGTGCCATAACATAGAAAACCCTTGAATTTTGGAATGTAATACAATATTGTATTTAGACAAATATTAAGATAAAACATGATTGTTACATGGATAGCTCAGGAAAATATTTACAAGAAATTTTATTCTTCCCAGTAAAATGAATTATCTTTTTCAAAATGAACTTTTCTGTTTATGATATAGTAGGAAAATATGTGGAGACTCTTATCTTTCCATTTCTATTTTCTTCTTTCAGTCTATTTTATGCTTTATGTGTTTCTAAAAAATGTTCATGAATTTCATGGAGAAAATAAATTACATTTTCCTGGAGAAAAGCAGTTTGGAGGGTTAAGATAAAAAAATATGGAAGGTTTGTTGCTGTTGCTATAAATTTTTTGGTATCTCTTTGTATATTCTTACTGTGGGTATGGTATTAAGAAATGGAAATTCCAGTCCTGATTCTGCCATTTTATAAAAGTAAAGAATATCTACCCTACCTTTCAATACAGACTACTTATGAGACTACAAGTTTTTGAAAATTTATAAAATGCCATAATTATAAAAATGTGTAGTTCCAAGGAAAAAGTCCACTATATATAGTTGCTAGGTTAACATCCTAGCAACTATATATAGTGGAAAATATTAATAGTGCCATTATTGCATCATAATTATTATGAGGCATAATTTGGTTCTTGTTATAATAAATCCAGTAACTTCTAATACATGTGCAAAAAAACTAAACTTATGCTGTTCTCCAAAATGAAATGAAAGTATCTAGGTGTTTATACATATTTGCTTTGTAAACGATCCAATTCAAAATATTATCACTGATTTTAAAAACAAGTGTACTTTGACCCAGCAGTTGAGAATGTATCTTGAGGAAATAATGTGTTCAAGGATACACCATTTATATTAAAATTTTTTTAAAGTAGAAAGGCCCTCAGTGCCCCAAATGAGGATTGATTCAATACATTATGATTCATCTACAAATGAAGGGGCTTTGAAAATGGTATAAACCAGTTATATTACAAATGGAAAAAGACCACAGAATAGTATACAACTCCATTTTAAAATATCTAGTGATCATTTATAGATAGGCCTTCATCTTTTGTCATTTTATTTGGAATTTCTAGCTTTTCTATAATAATATATGTGATTTTTTATAAGTATTTAAAGACCGAATTTTCATACTTTATACAGAAATACTTCTCAGGTTAAGTGAAAGCTGACAAAATGCTCAATCTGCAAATAGTCCATAGGAGCTGGCAATATATATGTAAAATATAGAATTTTTAAAAATAATTTTACCAAGTGTGTCATTAACCAAAGTCCTCTATAGTATTTCAAGCCAGAGTCCTCTATTTTACAACTAGACCTCTTTAACCAGATTTTTATCAAGACATAGGCACTTTTGAGATAATGTATTTTCTCATAGCAGTTGTCACTATGGAAGAGAGATTATCACCAAGCTTATTTAACCCACGTTATAGATGACAGAAGGTATATCTGCAACGAAAAACAAAATGAAATTTATTACTTGATAAAATTAAATATGAAATGAATATGCTGATTACTGGAAAAGCAGGTTAAATTAGAAAAGATATATTTGAATAAGTGTGAAAATTATGGAGGGAAGTTCTAAGAACTTTCAATAGCTTTGGAGGTTGACAGTATAAGTACTTCATGTCTAATTTTACTTTACAATCTATGGCAGTCCTTCTTTGCCATCACAACATTTTTATACTTATCACTCATGATAAGGAGAAACTTTTCAGTCCCCAATGGAATAAAAAGAAAATTTCTGGAAGTAAAGAGGCAAGAATTAGGGAGAAAGAAGGTATGCTGGATTTGTATATATGTGAGGAAAAGAGTCATTAGGCCAATAACTCACTGGTACCAAAGGTGATTTAGAACAATTTAAAGTGAGAATGGAGGATAAAGAGGGAAAGGGGCACTATGAAGCCATTTCTCTGAACATTTTCAGAATTCTCAATTGTGCAATGACTGAGGGCTACAAATTTTTCTTTCTATTCTATATTAATGTAATTGATGCAAGATTCAGAACAATTTTAAAAAGTTAACAACTGCTTTTAAGTAAGACTATTTTATTTAAATTTTTCTCAAAATATAAAAATAATAAACATTATGGATATTTAACAAAACATAATTCAACTATAAATAATAAAAATGTTGACAACCCCACATACACATGTAATACTATAAACATTCTAAGCATACAAGAGTAGTTTTCTAATTCAAGTTTTACCTTTTTCAGTTCAAGTTTTATTACTTTTAAAAATAAAAGAAAAAAAAGCTGCTACAGCTTAACCAATTACTTTCGCTCCACTCAAAGAGCAGGGAATTTTCCCCCCATGCCAACACACACATTCGTGAAATGAGATACTTATGGGCACAGGAATTAAAAACTGGAACAATCCAGTCTCCAGACAAGAAAAGACTCCTTTGGTGTTTCTAGGTTCAACAATCCACAGAAATCGAGTTTAACTAAACCACTTATTAAAGGAAATCTTGTGCCAGACAACATGTTCTGAAGTAATATCACACCCAAAACAGGGTCAGGATTCTGAGAATCAAAAGTAAACATCTATGAATGCTTTGCTGATACTTAAAAATTGTATCTTAAGAACATTCACTAAGGTGCTGGAATGGTTTTGTAGAGAACAATCTACACATTAAGACAAAACTTGTACAATGTAAATAATACATCTCTTTCCAACTCATCAAATGTTCTATAAATATTTAAGAATTACCCTGCCTCCTGTTGAGTAAAAGACAGATGGGAATTTAAAGCAGAGCAGGATTACATCATATTTTAGGACTAGGAAAGTTTTCCATTTGAAATATGGGAAAACTGAGCCATGCTGGATGTATCCTTTTTTAGTTCTAGCCAGATTAACACCATTTCTCTTATCAAAAGAGCTAATGACAAACTGAAGAAACTATTTTCTTTTCGGGAAACTGGGCAAAAATCAGTACACTGTCATTCTGCATCTTTAAATTATGGGGTATTTCTAATGGGCTGGGCTCTTTACCTGACTCATCGCAGACCACTTTTATGATTATGCTGATAGATTAGAATAAATCACAAGCAATCACAGATTAAAGCCTAGCAAAGTCTAGATCTAAATAGGTTCAAAAATGATATTGAAAGGTTTTGTAGCACCGATGACTTTTTCCTAAGACACTTGGGGGCTGCATCACTTTAAAGTATTATTTCTCCTGTAAACAAGACCAAAAATATTCAGTTGATCTGTATTTTGAGCATAAATATTTATAAACTCTATTAAAAAAACAAATATAGCATGACTAGAGCAGCTAATAGTGTAAAATCCAAGTATATTGAAAAATATAAAGATATATAAAATGCTTCCATAATGCAATCATGCAGAGGTAAATTGCTTCATTCGATTACACAAAAGTGATTCTGTACAGTTATCTACACACAGCTCTATGAGAATCCTATTCATAAAAATAAAATGAAAAATCCTTTAATTAATCAACAAACGGGAATTTAACTATGTAACTGACCTACTGGATCTCAGCAGTTTTCAAAAAGTGCAATGATCTTAATGAGAATCCAATCATCTCGACTCTGATTCCAAATGGCATGTTTAATTTTGTTTTGCTTTATTTTTTATTTAAAGGCAAGGGAAAAAAAGATGACAAGATAAAATTGAGAGTGGTGGTATGTGGTCCACATTCATTAACTAATTAAAACTGTTAACAGCAAATACGGTCTCTTCAGAAACGTTCTTTGGGTTTCTAACTGACCTCGGAGGTAAACCACTATTACACGGGCCAAGACTCTTTCCTTGAAAAAATGCTGAATATGGGAAAATACTTACAAACTCCCTGCAGCTATATGCTAGTTTGCAAATATAAACTAAAACTAAAGTCTAATTTAAAAAATGCCTTGGAGGCTACTAGGTCATAATCATGTTAGAGGATCTTCCAAAATATGTAATTTTCCTTTAAACCAAGCCTAACATTAACCATGCTGTCTCTAACTAATAAGGATCAAAAGATAATTTACATTATGACTGATGTGTTCATTCTTTTTTATTTTTCATGAAGACAAATGCAGTGCATACTCAAGAAAAAAGTGTGCAGAACAGTCATTTTTACACAAAAAAAGTGAAAATATGAGCATGGACAAGGGTAAATAAAATTAAATATAATTTGGACTTTTCTAATAAAGAGTTGCTATCGAGTATAACTTCCAAATTCTCAAACGCCTCATGAGAATCTATGAAAGAATACTAAAAAATTAATTTTCTGAAAACTTTTTTATGGTGCCCATTATAAAAAGGGTATTATGGATAAATACTTAGAATAAAATTCAATCATACTCTATAAATAATTCTAAGCCATACTGCTTACACATAATATGGGCAGATACCTTTTAAGACAGGAAAGCTACAGCAGTCTTTAACAATGTTAGACACATAACCCCTTGCTTTTATCTTTGATGTCTTGATTACAAGCGAGAAAAATGTAAGAAAACTGTGTAAATTAGACATCTAATAGATATTTCTCAATATTTATAATCCACAGGCCATCCTGCATTACTTGAAAAGAAAATTATCCTCCTTGTTGCTTTTGAAGAGCTAGTTTAAAAAATATTCTTCAGGTGAGTGGTCTTGGCAAACTCTTCAGTAAGTATATTTAGAATAGGTAAGTTATTACAGTGTGTAAAAAAGTATTTTACCATCTGTTCAAAATTATTTTAAGTGATTATCCTAACCCCTGAAATGTATACTAAAACCTAAAAAAATTAAAACCAAACCCATATTTAACTTTTTAATCATTTTCTTCATTTTAAATTGTTCATGCTAATTAACACAGCATCATAGCTTTATAGATTTCCTAGAAACGATTCTCAACTTGGCTGAGACTGAAGTTATCTCATTAGAAATCAAGAGGTCTTTTTATTTTGTGTGGTGTTTAAAAGGTAAATGGTTATAAAGTGGAGAAAAGATTTAAGGTCAAAGCACACACTCATATACTTCTGGACTCAGATGTACCCTTAGAGAACTGTAAAGATAAAATGCAAATTATGGTACATGTAAACATCTAATCAAACTGATAAAGAGCAAACATAAAATGACAGAATGATATTATAACAGTCGTCTCCAGACAGGAACAGGTCTTGCTGTTGTAGTCGCAAAGCTAAATTCAGGCAATGATGATCTCTCTCTGCTGGAAAAAGAGAAGACTATTAAAAAAAAAAAACTTTGAAAATAGTAAATAAATCTAAAAATTGAATCACAGCATAAACTAACCTCCAATTTTTCTCAACATAAAAAATCTATCTGAGAAAAGATCAAAATCAAAGTTGTACACAATTTAAAAAAAAAAAAAAGTCTTTGGCTTAAAATGATTTTAATGAAACCTCTTTGCATCATGTTTCCTCAAAACATTAAGCTGCACAGATCATAGCTCTACAACATGGCTATGACCTAGAATTTTTGGTTAGGAAATGTAGTAACTGACCAGATAGTAAATTTTTATAGAGGTGTGGGTAGGCAAAAGTAATTAAAAAAAAAATCGAGAACAAATTCCAAGATATTATATATAAAAATGAAAGCAAAAACAATTATCTTAACTTTCCCAAAGATTTCAAAGTAACTGCAAGTTATATCTAGTTTCCTTATACTCCATATGATAATCATTTCATTTTTTAGTCACATTATATGACATAAAATTCTATACTACGCACAATGATTAACAACAAAAATAAATAAAAAGGAACACATCAAAATGAGACAGCACTTGGTATACAAAGGAAGACTAATTTGGGATGATGGGAAGATAGATGAGTGGATGGATGAAATGAAGTAATAGGGAAGGAGGGATTAGGAAGAAGCAAGTATAATAAATTAATATCAATTTACTAAAATAAAAAATGCTTTCAATTATACTAAGTGATGAGTATCATAATACTTATAAATTGCAAGAAAATTATTTACCGAGTTAGGAATTTTTCTACTAAACGATGTTTCATTAGAAATTACTAAGGATGGCAGTCACGTTCACCATGATATCTTTCTTAGGACTTTTAGGTAGCTATTTTGGAAAGTTATCTGCTGTTGTCTGATAGGTATATAATATTTAGAGAGAAAAAAGAATTCTTTTCTCTAAAAGCCTGTATACATACCTTAGAGCAACCAGCCAGTTCAAAAAGTTAATAAGAACTAGGTAGTTCCTGAGATCTGGGAAACTTTTTTCTGCCTTATAAATATTATACACTCATAACTTTATCCTAGATTAAATTTCCACTTTTAATTTATAGAGTTTTAAAAGAATAAGAAAACCTTAAGAGAAAGACCAAAAAAGTGAACTAATTTAATCTGGTTAATATCATGCAGGGCATTTTTGTTTTAAAAGGCTGAAAGACTTTTATTAAGAAGAAAAAAACTTACAAATATTAATATAAATTCTAGAAGGACTAAAAATAATTTCCTATGATTAGTTCACATTATGGATAAGGGGGAAAAAGAAAATATAGATGATAAAGTTTGTATAATACTCTAAAGTAGCCATTGATATGTTAACATACCAAACAAGCAACTGTTTGCTTTCTTTTAGTAACCTTTAGAGCCAATGATGAGTGTTCGAAGTAAGATTGGAAATACAGTCCCAATAAAACAATTCTAGTAACAGGAAATTTCTTTCAATTAAGCTCAGTCGTATTTTCTACAGATAGTCAGCTAAAACAGTGAAGTCTTGTCTTCATAGTAAACTACTAGTTGATACATGTGATCATATTACAATAAAACAAGCACTATGCAATACTCTCTTATTCCTACAACATGGTTTCAATAAATGCTTGGGCATTGGTTAAATACTAAAATTAATTTTTAAAATGTTACAATTATCCAATAACATTTAAAACAGCACTGCTTAAGTAGAAAACATAAAATATTGAATAAAATATATAAAATGACAACTCAACCATCCCTTGAGATAATCCTAATCAATCTTTTAACCAATAATATATATTTTCCCTCAATTTTTTTCCTGTAAAAAATAGCTACCTACATTCTTCTCAATCTTTTTTTTCACTCCCAACTCAGCCCAGATCTGTACTAAAGCAAACAACTTATGAGAATTGTAATTAAAAATGTTTCAAGTTTTAGGTAGCACACTGTAATAGGAAAGAGTTTTTAAATTTTGAGTTCAGAAGTAAAAAGAAAAGTTGTAAGTAGGAAGGAAAAATGCTAGTAAATATAGAAGTTAATCTATACTTTATAAGTTGAATGGAACTTGTGCCAGCAAGGGCAAGCATTTGGGAACACTATATACAAAACTGTACTAAGATACATAATATGAATTATCATAACCAAATCAAAGTTGTTTCCATTGGTAAGATGATAAAAACCATAACACCAACAAGTATGGAGAACTGGTATATTCAACTGTTTTAGATTAAACACTAATACACTACCAGGAAAACTACAGATGTGAAAGACCTTAGAGATCACATAGTCCAGCCCCTTTCATTTTCCAGACAAGAAAACAGCCTTGGATAAGTTAAAAGACTTGTTTAAGGCCACAAGAGTGAGTAACAGAGCTGGGACCAAAAGCTAAATCTCCTAATACTTGTCCAGTCCTTTACACTAGGTCATCTTTGGATATATATAAAAAAAAAAAATTAGTGAGATGAACTACATTAGTGGCTCTTGGAACTGACTACATTTAACACTCAAAAATATTAATGGCTAATTGTTATGGGAATTCCACTAAGTCTACACGTGTATTCTTCCATCAGTATTTGTAATCCCAGTGGTGTAATACTTAACTCTATCAATTGTTTAGCAAAATGGTCCCAATGACTGAGAAGACCCTCAAAAGAGATTTTTGAAAATTGATAAGAATTAACAAGGGAGGTAATTGTCACTCCATTATTGGAGATTTAAACGTACATTCATTCGTTAGTTCATCCAACAAACATCTGAGTGCCCACTATGAGCCAGGTTTTATGATAATCACTAGAGATAAAAAGATGAATAAGACATGGTCCCCTTCCTAGAGGAGCTTGTAATCTAGTGGGGAAGACAGACATATAAACCAGATAAATTATAACATTAAGTACTTGTAACAGAGATATGAACAAAGTGCTGTCTTAAAAGGGAGGGTAAAGGTATGGACTGGCTAATGACCAAGAAGTTTACTAATTTTGTGCAAGAACTACCATATTTACTGCACACACAATCTCATGCTTAATCAACAGAAAGGAGGTAGCAATGTAGCATTAAAAAAAAAAAAGAAAGTTGGCACTGAAACTAGAATGCCTGCATTCAAATCTAGTCCTTCCACTACCAGCTGTGACTTTGGGTAAGTTGCTCCATCTCTATTAGCCTAAATTCCCTAATCTTTAAAATGGGAACTAACAATTATTTCAATGGGATATTTTGTTTTAAAGGAGAACAGATGACAGTACATGTAGGGTACTATAATTTATAAATGCATTAATTTAAATCCAATAGCAATGAAAATCTAAGTAATATTTATAATTAAAATTATATTAATGCTAATAAAAATATAATTGTGAGCCTAATAAGTGCTAATATTTAATCCCCATACTTCTGAGACCAAATCCAAATATATTTGTCTTCTGATTTATTCACAGCAAAATGGCTTAAAACATTTTAATTTAGGTTACTAGAGAATGTAAGTCTAGGGAAAGTAATTAGCTATTTACGAATTTAAATAAACAGTAGGTAATTTCAGTTACTATATAAGGAAATTTTACAGTAATTTTTTAAAAATCAGCCTAAAATTTACTAATCAAATTATAAAGCCAAAAATCAGCACAGAGATTTAACTGGCCTTTGAAAGATTTTCTTTCTTTATAATACCTGTTTGGTGTAAAGAGAAGAAACGTGAGCCTCTGCCAATTTGGCACCTTTCACGACTACTAAAAAGAAAAGAAAACAAACTTACCTAACGAATCAGAATAGCACAGTCAACATATAAGAGACTACATAAAAATATATCATAGATCTAAGTACAATAAAGAAGTTTTTGCGTAGAGTCACTATTTTGGCAAAAGTCGTCTGATTTTGAAATTTTAAATATAAACATGTACACCAACTCCAAGCCAAAACATTTCTACATAATAGTATTATCATCAAAAACATATATAACTTTAACCCTAAGTGTGGGGAAAATCCACTAGTCACTCCACTGGCAGAAGACTATGGTGGTATAATTACAGGTTGTGATTGTGAGGACTCTAGTATGGAAAGAAAGCAATTTTTTTTTTTTTTAAATGTGACTTTTATATAATCTCTATAATCTCAGGAGGGGCAGAAACACTTGTAACTGAAATAAATTTGCAAAGATAAGTATGTGATCTCGCATCCCCTCATTCTACAAAGAATGAACTGATTTCCTGGAAACTCCTCTATCAACTTTAAATGATCGTGTTCACTTGCCAGAGAAATCCACTTAAAAATCACAATATTGTTGCAAATGTCAAAGATTTTTATACAAGTATAGGAAATGCACACTTAAAATATCAGACTGGAACACTTACCAAACAGTGTTTTCCTAAAGTAGTATCTATAGTACATTTCTTTATTCATATATCTTCAAATGGTCAAGTTTTCTTTCATACATCCAAAATGTAATGTGATGGTTTTCTTATTCACCAAATGTTAGCTCTACTTGAAGTCTGGTTCCAAACTAATCAGCCTGCTTTTAAATTTTAAGACATCTGTTGAATATTTATAGGATCAAACCAAACTGAAGTGGTATAAATTTTAAACAGTGGATTGTACATTATTGTCAAGGTACCAGTAACCATTATTAAGAATAAATTAGTGATTATAGCTCCTTTTGTGATAATTGGGGGGGACGGGTAGATCACCATCTGGAATGGTCTATTCGATTTTTTTCTTTTTTTTTTTTCTTTTTTCTTTTTTTAAAATCAAAGAACAATGTCTTGGTTTTTTTTTTTTTTTTTGTCACTGCTTTTCTTTTCTTTTCTTTTCTTTTTAAGAGACCATTCCACTTTATTTTAAACATCCGAATGCATAAGGAGTCATATGCAAAACAGTCATACACCATTATCATTAAAACCCATATGGTAAAATACATACACAAGTCCAACAAAAGGCTAATACATAGTAAGCCTAAGCATACTACTATGTAATATTATGAATACATAACTTGGAGACTTTAGTTAGAGTACTATGTTATCTATTCATTTTTGAAAACATTCATTAAGATTTTAAATGCAAATTCATTCCTTATTTGGAGTAAAACAAAATCCTCTAAGTTATAACAATGGTCATAAGTTTTCAGACCTATTCATTAAATTACAAAGAACCCAAAGAATCTCATAATGTTCAGTAGAAGTATGTAATAAAAACATTGCATATGTTTCTAGTGTGATGTCTTTAGCAACTGTTTACTGAAATAAAATGCAAACATCGATCTTTCAAAATACAGGATCAGAAGGTAGTTTTCTTCTCTTTTGTCTATTTGTGAAATCCATCTTCATCACATTTACCAAAAATTGTTTTTACAAATATGTAAAAGTACATTAGATAATACTAATGAAACACAGGTAGAGTTCTAGCATATGTAGATCAATGATCAGTCAAATCATCTTCTCCAAGAACGAGATTCATTGTCCTCTTCTTCTTCATCATCATCTTGAAGTAATGAGTCATCCACCATAGACTCTTCCTGAAACTTTAGGTTAAAATGCATTTAGGAATTTACCCAAAAAAAAAAAGAAAAGAAAAAAGGTGACACTTTTAAATACTGATTTTGCTCAATAGAGTTGAATACAAAAGGTATTTTTATAGCTAGAACATTCAAGAAACAAAGAAAAGCAACCTTTACCGACTCAATGGTTTCTCTATAGTATCTATTCTATTGCTTGCATCAAGCAGGCACTAAAGTAATATCAAAGTAAGCCTTTGTACATGCAGTTTCTTCTGTCTCTATTTACCAAATGATATTATCTTCTATAGCTACAAAACACTGATCAATTTTTTTTTTTTTTTTTTTTTAAATAACATCAGTAAGTCTTCTCTGACTTACCCCACCGCTGGACACTAAATCAACTAATGACTTGTATAAAAGTCTATCAAGATTTTCTACTGTATACAAACATTTTCTTTTATAGCATTCCTTTCTTTTCTCCATTCCCTTCATAAAAGCTTCTCAGACTGCTTTTCAAACTTTTCAAAATACCTAATACCAGGAGCTCTCCTGCTTTTCTCCCCATTCAATTCAAACTCATGGAAGGACAAAGGTAAAATCTAAAATATAAAATGACAAATCATGTATATGAGTTTCAAAACACACAATTTATTCTTGCATTTGACTATGGATATGTGTAACAGCCTCGAATGTTCTTCAAACAAAATGAAGTGATACTATGATATCTAACAAAGATAAAACATGGAATCATCTCGTTTTCCTACTTAATCTACATTTCTTAAGTTTCTCAACTTTTTTTACAGCTTATTTTATGATTAAACAAAATAGTTGCTTAGTTTTAAGTTTTTGGTTTCAATGGGTTCTCTCGCTTCACTGCTCTTTATGCTCATATGTCTCATTCATTAGACTGTCTTTACTCAAGAAAAAAGTACTCTTCCATACCTATCTCTCTGCCCCAATATGACTCTCACCTATATTCCCAGTCTCAGCTCTTGGTAATGGAAAACTTTATTACTACTTAGGGTTCAGCTCTACTGTTACCACCTCCTTCAAGATTCTTCTGGACATAAATGATCACTCCTTCCTTTGGATTCCGACAGCATATTGTCCAAATCTTTATTCAGCACATCAGTCTGCCTTTCATTATAATTAGTTTCTTATGTGTCTGTCACCACCACCCCCCTTTCCAGATCATAAGCTCCTTGATAGGGACCGTGTCTTATTCATTTTTGTGCCTATCACAGTATCTACCATATAGCAGGCATTCATTCTAATGAACTAAACGATATGAATTAAAATAAAAAAAAAAAACTTGAAATGTTAATAAAGCCTTTGAGTATAATATAAACTCTAAAACTTGAAATACTATGAAATTTCCTGTTAATAAAAATCTAATAATTATTGTCTTCTAAGAGTAAATGAAAACTGAGTATATATATGGTTTTCATATATTCTTTTTGGATTAGCAAGCCATAGTTCTCATTAATCCAGAAAAGTTAAAAGTTGTCTGCATTTATCTGATATCCCCTGCCTGAAATATGGCTCAGGAATAGAAGTTTAATGTTAAAATCACAGCCATAAAAGCACATTTTATAGAGAAACGTGAACATTTAAAGGTATAACCAAGTGGGGAAAAAAAAAAACAAAAAAACATACTTCCTCTTCATCAGGTTCAACTTCTTCTGTTTCAACAGCTGAAATATTAGTTATTGGTTTATTCCATGCCAGTTTTAGATCCTGCCCTTTGAAACGAGCTCCATGAACTGCAGCCTAAAACAATTAAGAACATTGGAATACAGAACATTAATAACTTCTAAAGAAAAAAATGAAATGTTATTGTACCTAATATTTAAATTAAATTAGCTAAACACAAGTGAAGACAGATGTCCATTCACTTGCTTTGTGGTTATTTACTTCTTTATTTACTATTGTTAATTTTTTATGATTATTTCTAAAATCAGCCTAGTGATTAGAAATTCCTTTAAAAAAAAAAACAAGAAAACTTTCTCATAATAACTAATTAAAGCTATTTCAGTGCTGGCCAATACCTGACTAGAAGAATTATGTCTATATGTTTACAATACAATAATTGCTATTCAAGGCAATAAACTCAAAGCAGTTAAAGATCATGACTGTAGATTCCGAATCAAAGACTAAATTAGAATTAACAGGCTAAATGTATTTTATTGCTTTTTAATTCTTGTTAATTTACAAATGGCATACATAGTAACTAGAAACTAGAAACTTTTAACAGAATAATTTCGCATGTGTAAAGTATCACATTATTTTTAAATTACATCATATAATCACAAGTATCACAAAATGTTTGACATACAACTATTACATATTATATCTCAACAAAAGAAAAAATCTTGAACTTTTCTATTTAAAACTAAAGTACTTCCCACAAAGCATTCAGAATTGCATATGATAAAACTTAAACTTAGTAAAGTCTAAGTACTTACTACGTTAAGTGGTTGCTTTGGAAATAGTGCACTAAAATTAAAGTAACACAAACTAACATAAATCGATGTTAGCAACATACTGAAATAATTCATTGTCACAAAATATTTATAGCATAATCTCAAGGTATAGCATAATGTGAAATGTAGAATAAATACATATTCAATGACATCTGACCATGAATTGTATGATATTGAAGTCCCTAGGTAAAAATTTTAAATCTGCACATATAAATTTATAATAAATTTAAAAGATTTCATGCCTATTAATATGCAGCTCAAGAGTTTTTAGTCTACAGCCTCATCACAATGTCACATAACTAAAAAATTTTTAAATGCTTATATGTGAAATTTAAGTTTAGAAACAACTTGTAATTTTTAAGCTATAACTATTACATGGAAAGATATTACTGTAAAGAATTCCAACAGTATAATGCAAAATGTCTACTCATAAACTCAACTTTTCATCAGCCAAAAAAAGGCAAATATTGTTAGTGACATCTATTAAATTTGTGACAAAAATTTCTGATGACAATTTTGTAAATGTCTGTATTTAGCATGATTCTTCAAATTTATTAGGTGAGTTTACAATTCTCTAAAGTTTTAATTTTAAAATTACTTACAGGATAATATTTAACTTTTTAATAAGTTTGATCCATTAGAAACTTTTGGCTATTTGGCTGTGTATATAAAATAACAGTTCTTGCTTTTTGAAGACAGAAATTTATTTCGGATAATCTGCAACATCAAATCTTTAAAGTTTAAAAAAATTCTGGATTTCTGGTCAACGTGGCAGAGCAGATAAATGTTGTGCCTGCCTCCTCCCAAAACTACATGGAATTTATAACTAAATTATAGAACCACCACCCTTGAGAACCACCTGAAGACTAGCCAAACAGAATTCCCATAAATAAGAATATAAAGAAGCCACGTCCAGACTAGTAGGAGGGGTGAAGATGAGAAATGGGTTGGTCTCACAACCATGTGTGGTGGTTAAGAATTGGGAGGGACATCTCAGCTGCAGAGGTTCCCACTGAAGATGGAGCAATCCCAGTTCCACACTGGGCTCCCCAGCCTGGGGCACCAGTGGAAAGCAAGAGGAGTCCTCGCAACAGCTGGCTGTAAAAATCAGCAGGGACTCAGTCTGGGTGGGACACCACTGAAGCATTCGGCTCAGGTGAACAGGGAGACCTCTCCACTGGGCCCCGCAAGGACGCCTACTACATAAGGCCACTCTGCCAAAACTGGGAGATGTGGCAGACCTACCTAATACACAAAAACTAACACAAGGAGGAAGTCAAAATGAGGAAACAAAGAAACATGTCCCAAATAAAAGAACAAGACAAAATGCCAGAAAAAGGACTAAATAAAATGGAGGCAAGCAATCTACCAGATGCAAAGTTCAAAACACTGGTTGTAAGGATACACAATGAACTTAGGGGCAGAACAGATTATCTCAGTGAGAACTTCGACAAGGAGTTAGGAAACATAAAGGAGAGAGAAAACATAAAAGCAATCTTAATTTTGAAAAACTGAATTGAAAGTCAAAATTAAAATTATAAAAAAGAACAGATTTTGGTGATTTATCAAAGAAAAATATAATACAATGAAATTTATACCAGAAGTGAATGATTAGTTCAGTATTAGGAAGCAATATAGAGTAAAAAAAGGGAGAAAAAAATCCTCATCTTTCTATAAACACACAAAAATCATAATAAAATCCACTTCTGATCAAAGATAAAAAATCTCTAGTTTTTAATAAAACAGGAATCATTTGTATGTATTCTACCTTAACCTTAAAACTCAGCATCATATATAATAAAAATACTAAAAATGATTTCATTCATCACTTTCATTCATTTCATGAGCAAGATACTGTTACTACTACTGTTATTTAACATTATTCTAAATGTACTAACAAATAACAGACATAAGTGCAAAAATGTGAAAGTTGGAGGCAAAACAACCAAGATTTAACAATATGATTGAATAAATACAAAAAAAAAAAAAAACCAACTCCAAGAACAAAACTATAAAAAGATAATTTGGTAAAATGGTAATTATATATTTAATTAAAACAGATTAATAGTTTTCTACATATGAACAATCAACAGAATATAATGAAAGAAAAGACTTCATTTAAAATAGCAATAAAGTAAATTATCAGGGCAAAACTAATAAGCAATATATATTATCTATATAAAGAAAAGCTTTAAATCTCTTAAAGGATATAAAAAAATGAAGAACTTGAAATACATGATGTTCTAGAGGAAGATTTAGTGTTATAAAGATGTTAATTCTCCCATAAGTAATTCTATCTTTTTGGAACCAAAATAATATAAGATAGCTTATTCTAAAGTTAATATAAAAAGTAAACATATAAAACTACCAGAAGATTCTGAGAATAATAATTGAGCATAAGAGGAAATACAAACAACAGACCTGACAACTATTAAAATATATTATAAAGTTAGTTTAATTAAAACAGTGAGGAAGAAGCACATGAAAACTGATCACTAGAAGAGAACAGAGTCCAAAACACACCCCCAAAAATTTGAGAAATTTTCATATACTAAGGGTATTTCACATAAGTTTGGAAAACTAGTTTTACTCAATGAAATCAAGTAGGCCCCCTATTTTACTCCTTATACCAAATAACTATCATACGAATTTTTTAAAAGAGTGAAACTAAAATCTAAAAAACAAAAAAGGGAGAAAAAAATAACTATTAAAGGCTAGGGTAAATGTTTATCATCTCAGATTGGTGAAAGCCTTCCAACCTTAGAAAGAAATTAATTGAACAATTCACTATTATTGCATGGCAAAATACAGTACAAATGAAAATTCATAAAAATGTGTGTAACTTATGAGCTAATTTTCTAGTATATAAAAAGCTCCCACAGCTCATTCAGGAAAAAAATCAGTAGAATACACGACTCAGCAAAATAAAAAGCAAACAGCATTAACAATGGAGGAAAATGGAAATAAACAGCATTTAAACAAATGTGAATTCATAAAAGTAAATTAAAACTAAAATGAGTTGCTATTTTACAAAGATAAAACTATTTGATATCTCACTGTGATTTACATACCTATGGATTTTTTAAATAAGAAAACTGATAAAACCACTATGTACAGTATACATTAAGGCAAGAACACAGGAAAAAGGCATTCAAACATCTTTGGCGGGCAAGCAAATGCGGTACAACCTGTATGGAGGGCAATTTCAGAACCATCCATCAAAAATTTAAATGCACATATCCTTTTACCTAGCAGTAACATATCCAGAATATCCTACACAGTAATATTCACATATATACAGAGAAATATGCACCAAGAGTATTCACTGTATAAGGTAAAAGAATAAAAACAATGTAAAGTCCATCAACAACCCATGGTTGATTACATTTGGTACATCCCTATAATGAAATATCTATGCAAAAATGACAGAACAAGGCAGCTCTTGATAGAATTATTGATGTTACTTATAGATTCAAAGTCTCAGTATAAAAATATAACCAAAAAACCCACCTAAAAACATTTGTAATCTCTGGGCAGGAACTTGAGAACTAAGGATAAGGATAAGAAGATGATTTACTTCTTATTTCACAACCTTTGGAGTTCTTATATCATGAATATGTACTGTCTATCCAAAAATAAATTAATTTTAAAAATAAAATTTAAAACTATATTTTAAAGTAGTAAAAAACACTCAAACTGTCAACCAGCAACTTTTAACATGATGAACATTATGAATAAATTAACGTGCTGCCAAAATCAATTATTTTTGTGTAGCTGTCTCATCCCTACTCTACTAAAGCATGTTCTGAAACTGAAAAAGAACTGTTTAAAAAAATTATAATTGCTTGTCTAGGTAAATAGGGATTTTCTTAATACTACACAGAGATAACTACAACCATAACAATAAATCAGAAAAACTAGATAATTGTCATTTAAAATTTCCTTCTCATTAAAAAATTTTTACATTCATTAAAACTGTCTCAATAGCCATACAAATCTTCATTTTGCGATAAGTATATACAGTATGTACCTAATGTAAATACCATAAGGAAAAGAAGAACTCAGAAAATATTAAACTTTTTTGCCAACAATTATACTATTTGTGGTAAAGGGGATATTTTCATTCTTACACTTATATTTAGAGCACATAATTATGTTGGTGTCAGTAAAAATGGTTTAGTTTTCTGCATGGAAAAAAGAGACAGAGAGATATGAAGACCAGAGATTAAGTAAAAAAAAACATATAATCCAGAATTAATTTGCAAGTATTAGTACAAGCTCTTATTTTATTTTTTCAATCTACCTACCTCTCTATGTGTATATACGTGTGTATAAAAACCCTATAGTTCAGAATTAAATGGGAAATATCAGTAGCTTTGAATTTTTTTATTTTCTTTATACATGTGTATACATATGAATATATGTCCGTGTATGTATATGTGTACATGTGTGTATGGGTGTATGTTTTTTTTCACTCCCAGCTCTGACCACCGAAAAGGATTAGTGACTGCAATATACTCAGTAGTACTGAGCACCCCTAGTATTCATATTGTGGTCTCTAAATGCCTTTGCCCAGTGAAAAGAATCAGAGCTCCTTAGAGAAATGGCCAATTCGAGGTCTAAAATGGAAAATATATAAGATGAACCCAGAACACCTGTTCATACCAGAAAGCTAAGTTACTATCATAACCCATTAGGGTCCTGTCAAAAGGACTCAGGAACAAACTAGTATATTAGCCACTAGCCAAAAACAGGACAAAACATCAATAACCGAGAACAATGGATCAATCAATACCCATGAAATGTTTTAATGTATGAGTTCATGACTGTATAATAACAATCAAGTTATCTCAAGATACAAACCTTATTCTGGATCCTTAAAAAAAGTGAGTAAAAAATTTATAGAAAAATTGGGGAAATATAAACTCTGACTGGGTATTTGATAATACTTAGGAAATTTCAATCACTTTTAGGTATAATAATAGTAGTATGTTTAATTTTTTAAGGCCCTAACATTGAGACATACACACTGAGATGTTTACAGATGATATGATGACTGAGAATAGCTCTAAAACAAGGAGAGGGAGGGTTGCAGTGGGTGAGACATAGACAAAACAGGCTGTAAGTGGATAACTGCTGAAGCTCTATGATGAGTATACAGGGGTTCTTTTTATAATTCTAATTTCTATGCTATGCAATGTAAACAAAAACTATTTAAAAGCTGAAGCATTTTATTCATAGGCTTCCTCTATAGCCCTTTGCCTATTCTTACAGATGAATTCAACGTTTACAGCAAAGAGGAAAGCAGGCATACACACCACAGAAGGAAAAATGGCTGAAGATCTGACCAAGTTGGAAGAAAAAAAACGTATGAAAAGTAGTTATGAGGTGGGTTCCATATCATAAGTAGAAAATGGCTCTGGAAACGACATTTGGAAAAAACTAGGTTAAGCAAAATTAAACAAGAATGTTTACCTTCTGCCTTTTCAACTCAGATTGTGAATCTAAATGGAATATACAAAGTGGAGACTTTCACAAACTTATCTGACAAGAGAAGCCTTGAGCTCTTGCAGAACCAGTGTTGGGTAAAAACAGGATGGGGAAAATGCCCTAAGGTCAGAAAATTTAAAGCTGCAATCCTAGTGTGTCTTACAGTTTTAGTAACCATAATGATTAAAACTAATCTATGAAAGAAGGCTAAAACCAAGATTATCAATATTTGTAATAACCACAGTATACAATGTTTAGGCAGGAGTTTCATTAAAGAACCACAAATTAAAAAAAAAAAAAAATTAAAATTAAAATTTCACAATTTCCATCTCTAACTTTTGAGTTCAAGCTGCATGGCCACTTTCTCACAAGCCTCAGGCTTGGATTTACTGATTCCGGTAGCACAGTACTTATCGCGTAAAGCAGTATTTAATAACTATTAAGTGTATCGGTAAAAACACAAAAATTCTATGTACATGATTTGATTTATTTTGATTGAATCCAGTTAAATACTGTTCTTGTTATTAGCTTACTATTTATTCAGTCAGCCCCATCGAGTTCTAGGAGTTAAGTTGCACTATCCTCAATTTTTATTCCTAAGGTTCAGGTCTAAAGAATGAGAGCTTTGAAATCATTGACTCTTTCCTGTCTCTATTCAGTTTCCAATCATTTCTCATTCTGGAAAAAAAACCCACAACAATATTAATAATAGCTAACATTAGGAGGGTTTACTTTGTCCCAGGCATTGTTCTATGTACTTCATAAGTTTTGCATCAGTGAATCCTCATAACTATTGAGAGTTTAGGCATGGGTGTCAAAAATGTACCAGTAGAACAGGATTCTCTTTTGATATAAAAAGCTACATACCTCTTTGAGTTTGGGGCTTCAAATAGGGACTTAACTGTTCCTATTCTAAAACTGGATCTTAGTTATCTTACAAAGGTGTAAACAATTCAAAGTAGGAAAAACAACATTCTAACCAGGCATGGGAAGAGGCTACATTTTTTGTCCTGTTTGGGTACTTATCCAACTTTAGTACAATGAGGTGGTGATAGACAAACAAGAAAATAAAGCAGAGTCAACCGAAACCTAAAAGTGTTGTTTATATAATTATTCCTTAAAATACTTCAATCTCTTTCCTGAGGAAAATTTCTCACTTTTCAGTCATATTTGAATGTCTCAATTACCTTATTCCTGTACTTTCACTTAGAAATACTATGCATCTATTGATTATAGAAAATAGGCATTTATCCAATCATCTGAGAACAATGGTTAAGAAAAATGAAATAATAGAAATAAACATTAGCAAAAGGTTGATAATTTCCTTTTCTTGGCAAGGTCTATCCTTTCTCAACTTTATAAAGCCCTAGACATTGGTGTGAAAATTTCCTTTATTTTACATAATGATGGTGATGGTAAATGCAAGCTTTTTTGTACTTTTTAAGCATTCTTCCTTGACGAAGTTAAAAATTCGCACTCCCGTATCAACCACACTAATTTTTAAATTTCTAAACCTTAATGTTCCCTGAAACCCAGAGGTTTAAAAACCTTTAGCCTATACTACCTAGGTAAGGCAAGCTTCAACTTAATTTTCTATTTTGTTCTAAAATATGTTAAAAATGTTTCCAGAAATTTTTTGGCTTAAGGAAATGCTTATGGTTTAATAATTTCTATAACTTAATTCCAAATATTTAGAATAGCAACAGTAGTATTCCTTTCATCTTGTTTGGTAAATTCAACTAAAATGGTACTTACCCTGAAAAGGTAACTCTCATAAAACTTAAGTGATTTTTGCCACTTATTCAACCTTGATGTAATTCAGTGTTTTTTTTATATATACTTATATAAAAGCGAATGAACAAACATAATTTGAGATGGAAAAAGCAAGACCCTAGAAAAAAGACATGTCAATAGGCCTTAGCAAGAGCAAAACTTACAAAAGTTATTTAAAAGGCAAGAGGTTTTTCTTTTCCTCGCAGCCCATACATAAGCAAGCAGAAAGTTGTGTGTGTGTGTGTGTGTGTGTGTGTGTGTGTGTGTGTGTATTTAAAGTTGTTACTATATCCACAAACTTGGTAATACAGTATTTTAACCATCTGTACAAAACACTATTGTTTTATAATGACTACTTCCTAAAAAACAGATAGAACATAAAGAAATGGTACTCAGATACCTATCTAACCTTACACTGAAAATTATCATTGAAGCCATCATTTAAAGGAAGCTTATTTTTGTATTCAACAATACCTTTGAGAGAAAACTGGATCAGAGATCTATTTTTTCAATATAAAACATTTACATGTAAGTTTATAAAAAAGTTTTAAACTCTAATCAATTATAAATTACTTTTTATTTTCATAAAAGATGTTTAAATAAAAGCTGACTCAAAACTACATTTTAAAAAAAAACCTAGGATAAGAAATTTCTATGAAATTATCCACTACCCACCCCACCTAGAAACTAGGTTATTCCAGGGTTCACTAAATACTTTTCTGAGACTTATCAGACCCACAGTCTTTTATTGGTTACAATGTTCCAAGAGCAACTTGTAAGCCCCCAGCAAAGTACCACTGTGCTGGCAAGTCGTTTTTTAGGTTTTTCAAAACTTTAGACCACATTCAACTTAAAACTTCTGAAAACATTCCAACTCTTCCATTCACATTAACTGTTTGGAACATATAATGCATTTTTTCCAAGGACAAAATGATACAACTATTGCTCTATAATCCTGAACAAAGAACAACACAGGGCCCAAAGGGCTCCTATGAATCCCCCACACATCACAGTCTTTTTTTTTTTTTTTTAATCTTTTAAATCCAGAAGAAAAACAAGGTTGCATATACTTCTGGTCATTCTTTGGAAAGACAATTCAAGATATATAGTTTAAGACAACTATACCAAAAGGACCCTGAAAGCTAGAGCTATGTATCATGTCTTAGGCAAAAGTTGTTGAGGCCTAGTTATAGGGGTATGCTGAGCTACGGACACTTCTTTAGTGTTTGGCCAACTGGCACTAGGAAGCAGCAGAGATGAAGGATGGTTAAGGGTAGCCATCAGGATTATATCTCAGCTGCTACCTTATCCCTCACTACTCAGTCTGCCAAAACAGACCTTGCTCTGGGTCATATGGAAAAAAGGATAATGGGAAGCAGGGTGGCTCTATCTCTAGTGAAAGAGAAAGCAAGGAGAATTCCTAGTGTCTCAAGACAATACAACTTGACATTCGACTTGCTGACTATATATATAATATATATATATATATATTTTTTTAATTAAATTTATTGGGTGACATTGGTTAATAAAATTATATAGGTCTCGACTATACAATTCAATAATACTTCATATATATGTTGTACTATGTGCTCAATACCCAAAGTCAAATCTCCTTTAGTCACCATAAATTTGACCCTCTTTACCCTTATCTACCTCTCCCCTTCCCCCTTTCCCACTGGTAACCACTAAACTGTTGTGTCTATGAGTTTTGGTTTGTTAGTCTTGTTCATTTGTTGTTTTCAATTTTATATTCCACATACTCTAATAATATGTCATATATAGAATTGTGCCTAACTGCTTTAGGTAGGACATTATTTGTGGCCATGAATTCTGCTTCACATGTTCTACCTACTGTCAACTGCAGTTATTTAGTAAGTTAAAAAATTCATTTACATATTAAAATTTAAAAGCAATATTTTTATAACATTTTAATACAGATCTTCAATAAATTAGATCATTTGTAATACTTACTGCTTCAGCTTCTGCTCTTGTCTTGAAAGTAATTACTGCATGAAGTGAAGAGTCATCAATCTGACAATCTTCAATTTCGCCATATTGCTTTAAATTAAAAACAAGTATTTTCTCCAAATAAATATTCTGAAACATTCAAAATCTGATGGTTTTTAAAATATTAAAATATCAATAAATGTAACTCAGAATACATAACAATTCATGGTGATTAACAGAAAAAAAATGGTCAATAATTCATTTTGGTACCTGATAGTCTAAGATAAATGGTGGTCCGACCTTCCAAATACTATTACTATTGTACACTTTCTAGAACTAGGGAAACTTATTATTAATTGACTTATTCTTTAAATAAACAATGGTCAAAGACTGAGCTTTCTTATTATCTTCTATACTCGTTTATTTCTGATTCCAGAATATGCTAAATTCTTTCTAAAACAGAATATTTAATCCTCAGAATATTTTATGAGCTTTCTGTAAAGATAGCGAAGGTGGGGGGAGAGAATAAGAGAACTTAAGCACTTTTCTCAAAGTAATTAAGTTAATTACCGGAATGAGAGTCCAGGTCTTTCGATTCAAAAGTTTAACAATAACTGATCCTGCTTTCACTCTCAGTGAAGACTCCTCTAGATCACATATTCTTTTAGGACATTTGCAAGCTAAACATATTAAATTATGCTTGTTTCGGTTTGTTGGATTTTATTTTTTACCTGTGTAGGAGGATTTTTCTATAAACAGCAACCTTTATCATATAAAATTCTAGTCCTCTGTATGTCATTACTAATACCTTTCTTCTTACCAAACATAAAATTATAAACATGAACTTATTAAATACACACACACTCCATACAGAAAAATTCTGTAGAGCACAGGAAGAGAATCGCCTCTAGAATCAGTCGGATCCTCGCTGTCAGTTACAAGCTGTGTAAACTTAAATAAGTTACTCTCTTCACACTTCATTTTCCTCATCTCTAAAATAGGCATAATAAAGGTACCTACTTCAAAGAGTTATCTAAATAACTCATAACATAGTGAGTTATATAAGGCACTTGGAATAATACCTCCCATAAAATAAGAGCTCTATAAATTTTAAATTATAATTTTTATCCACCGAGACCAGTAGCTGTTTCATTTCTAGACTGGCCAGATCAAGAATATTACCAAATAAAACTCCATCTTAATAAAAAAACAACTCTGAATGGCCCCTGCAGGGTGTTAAATTTTTCCTTAAAAGTAAATATCAAATGAAAGTATAGGACTTCCTTCTCTAAAACAACAGTTTAAATCATTCATTTCACAATACCTGAAGGCTTACTAAGTGTAAGAATTGTAATGTTTCTTCCAAATAATAAACAAAAACTCCCTACAGCTTGCTTTTTAAATAACAAAAGATCATCATAGAAATTCTTTGGTCAGATTAATGGATTTAAATTTGTCATGTCATTTTCATAATTTCCCCTTTAATATATCCATTATCCCCAACAATGGTTATCAGTATTTGTTTACTGGGCAGTGAAAAAGTACCGCAAAATGAGGAAGAAGATCTTCTCTATCACTCTCCGTAAATGCAGAAATCTCCAATGCCCTGGGACGGTGATCCACAACAGCATGACCAGGTACACCTCGACCTCGACCTCGACCCCTGCCTCGGCCATGAGCTGCACCTCGACCTCTTGAATGAATTCCTCTACCCCGACCAGATGAAAGAATCCCTCGTTTTGCTGCCTAGAAGGAATTAAACACGTAAGTTAAACATCACAAACAGCCAAGTGTTATACACTTTATCAGATGAGTCAAACTTTTATATACTCTGACATCATATTCAAATAATGCCCTATAAGAGTCTCATAATTTAGGGTGGAGTTTTATATTTTAAAGTAAAAGCAAATGTAGGCAGTTAATGAATTTAAAAAAACAAAACATTAATTTAAGCACTGTTTCAAAATTATTGTGTGCTTTTTTCTAAATTCTTACTCTCCAACACATCAGACTCTATCAAAAAAATAAAATCAGCGATTCTTGATTTCCAAATGGCGTTGTTCCTCCAGAAGTCACTTTCATACAGAGATATGTACACAATAAATGTATTTTCCTATTTATAATTTTCAAACTGTTTCCCTACTGTAGTACAGTAACTACTGTACTTCAGTAGTTACAGTTATCTCAAATTCATTGTTCTGATCACTTACAGTTAACATCATTATACAACTAATGTCCATAGTAACTTATATTCCACCACATCACTCTGTATGAATAGCATACCATTCCTTCATTTATGAATACTTCCTATGTGCAAGTCCTTACTCTCATGAAACTCAAATCCTAGAGGGGTAAAGAAACATTAAACAACTAAGTTATCTGATTTTATCCATGAGAGGTGACTCAAAAAATGGGGAAATGCTTTAACTAAAGATTTGAACAGAACATTAAAGATGTGAACAAAGTACTAAGATTTGCAATAAATAAAATACTATAATGTTAGTTCCGTGAGGATTTTCCCCCACCCCGTTTTATTCTCTACTCAATCCCCAGCACATATAATAGTAGGTGGCAGATTATAGATACTTAATATGTGTTCAATGAATCAAAGAAGGAACAAAGAACAAGCAACACAAAGGTAAAGGGAGTGCTTGCAGCAGGAACAAGGAAACCAAAAGCTGAAAGGAACATGGTACTTCAAAGAATGAATAAAATCCAGTGTAGCTGGACCACATGAGATGAAGAGATGAGGCTGGAGAGATAGGCAGAGCCAGATCATGAATAACTTTAAGGACCACGTTAAGGATTTTAAATTTTATTCCAAGAACCATGAAAATCAATTAAAACATTTAAGGCGGAGAAGTAATGTAATTGAATCAGGATTTAAAATGTTATTCTGGTGAGAGTTTTAAGAACAGAGTAGAAGGAAGAAGAAAACAATACCAATCAGTAGACTACTACAGTAACCCCAGCAACTGAAAACAGAAGCTTGGTCTACAGCGGTGGCAATGGACATAGAGAAAGTAATGCATTCAAGATATATTTGGGAGTAACATGTATAAAACTTGGTAATTAATTGGATATGAATACTGAAGAAAAGGAAGGAATTGATGAAGGCTCTCGGATTTTGGTTTGGGTAATTGTGTAGATGGAGTTAAGGGGCAAAATAAGCACAATTTTGAACACACTGAGTCTGAGGATGTGAAACATCCAAGTGGAAATATCAAGGAAGCACCACTGCCAAATCTCTGCAAGTATAAAATCTCAAGATATTTAACATAAACTAAAATAATCTAAAATCCAAATAATAAAGTTCAAAGGGCAAGGATTAATAACAGAGCAGCATATACAAAAGTCTACTCTGAGGAACAAAATGCTCCCTGAAAAGGGAGTCCATGGTCAAATAAGTTTGAGTAGTATTAAATATTTAATATGTAATTCTGGAGATTCACAAATTAAAGATCTCTAAAAAAATCATGTTTAATAGTCAAAACTCATGTTTAATATAATCTTTTCCAAATTTATTTGGCTTCACAGCTTTTTTCACTAATATCTGTTATCAAAAAAATGGAATGTGTGTGGTGAATGACCACACTCTAGGCAACACTGCATTTCTGTATACATTAACTGCAAACTAAAGTTTAGCCATTATTAAAAAAAAAAAAAGACATGTTATTCAGAGTTTAGCTATATTATGATAAAGAACCAAAACATAGACTAGAAAACAATACTGGTAATACTATTATTTGTTTACTAAAATTATAGGCCAAAAATTTTTTAATGATAATTGTTTTTAAAATATCACCAACACGGGCATAAAATCTCCAGAATGGGGAAAACAGAATTTCTATATTAACATAAACATATCTTTTTTCAAAACCTGTTACTTGGGCAGAACACAAATGAACTGTACCAAGCTTCCAGAGAATGCTTCCTGTGACTGTTAGATAAGAAAGAGTCCTAAGACAAGCATAGTGGCTATTAAATGTTAAGTGGTCAAGATGTTAAGATGATCAAGTAGTTAACAAATCTGGAAAAAAGTGGCTATTAAATGTTAAGTGGTCAAGATGTTAAGATGATCAAGTAGTTAACAAATTTGGAAAAAAGTATTATTCTAAGGTTAAGCAAAAGTAATAATCTAAAATATAAAAAATTGTGACATCAAACAATGACAAGTACCAACTACATTAATGACAATGTTTCTCTGTACTTAAAAATGTTATTCTGATTTTTAAACATCTTTTTGTTAAATGTTAAAAATTCTCATGTATAAGAATCAATTTCACTTGATTTTTCTTATATAAATAACCATGACAAAATTATAAGGTAGTTTATTTTTTCTTTCATAAACATCCACAGCACCATCTATAGGCAAAAGTTAAGGAAACATGTTCTTCAATACAGTTCTATCACTAGAAGTCTGGTTCTTATAGAACTCAATACAATATGCTTATTTATGCACAGGCTAGCTCCATAAGAATACCTGAAAAGCTTATAATAGGTTTTGGTCAAGGAGGAAGGACAAACCAAAAATAGAAAAGGAATAAAATTCACTAGAAGTGGAAGGACTCAGGTGTATAGGTAGAACTGCTGCCACCCCTCATTAAATAAGATTTTCTCTACTAGCTTTGAGAGATTTGTTAACCTCCTTATATCGACTCCCAATATGTATGCCAGAGAATAAAGGGAATATTTTCAAATTAACCACCACGACTACATCTGCTCTTCTTTAGCACACTGCATAGTTGTGATGAAACATACTTCCAGCTGTAATTCTGTATACTTTCTCCTAAGCTCAGTGACTTCTTCTCCAGCTTGCATCTTCTTATATAAATCCAGCTCTGTGTCAAGTAATTCTTTCTGCATCTAGAAAATAGAAATTACTTTAGATGATAATAATTAATACTTTGTATTTATACAAAATTTTTTACAAAGAAGTTTTATACATTCCCATTTAATCTGTACATTTCTTCTCTATCTCCAGTCCTACCTACCAATCTAGTTCAAGCTATCACTCACCTCTGGTCTATACTACTGCAATGACTTCCTAACTTGTTCCTATATCCACTGATTTCTCTATGCCAGAGTGAGATTTCTATGGACTGAAATACACCTAACTTTATCAAATAATATAACCACACAAAAGGGGGAAAAAAAAAAGTAATCCTAGACCACAGTTCTCACTCTATACCCTTAGTGGGATACATTGTAAAGTTATAAAGAATGCAAATAAATTCTAACTTTTATTTTTAGCTAGTTGTTGGAAGTGGTATTGCTATAACAATTCTGGGACTATTTGGAATGTATTACAGGACTGAGCAAATGAGTACTGTATTGACTGACCTTAGTGGGAACCAAGTTGTCGTTATGGGAAAAGGGAGATAAAATATGGAATAAGACAAGAAAAGGAAGAACCCTGTGGTGATTAGATCAGAAATACAATATGAACTCATGATTTTATATATATACACACACCAAGTATAATTATTGTATACTGTTTTTTTCTCTTAATCGCTTATTACCATCTGAAATTAACTTGCTCACTTATTTGTGTCTAATGGATTAATCTACCTGAATTTTCTCCCCTTCTAATAAATTCGTTTTGTATTGTCAGGTTATATCTCTGTTCATTAACACTTTATACCACCAACTCCTTAATAAAGTTAAAATAAATCTCAAACTCCTCAGTCAAGCATTCAAGTACCTACATTATTATCTTCAAAGTACCTTATCATGATTGTCCATAACAAATTCTCCTAATTACTGACTTTCCAACTGTAATTCACAGGATTTGAAAGATTAGTAGTTTGCAAGTATTTATTTACTTATTAATGAAGGAAGAAGAGAATGATAGCATACAATGGTCAGATTTTTAGAAAATGCTATAACCTAAAAGGAAAATGAATCTTAAACAATGCAGTGTTTTAATGTTTTTCAAAGTAATATGAATAATAACACAAATTAAAATACCTGAGTCTTGGTTTTTATACTTTTTGGAAGACAGCGTCCAGGAGAAGCAGCTTTGACCTCATCTTTCAACTTGGTAATATTTTTTGTCAAAACCTCTAAAGTTTTCATTATTTCTGCTTTATCTTCAGACTTCATTGCTTTGTTTTTCTCCAGTTTTGAAATTAACATCTGCCAGATTTTTAAAAAGAGAAAAATGTGAGATACTTATTCCTACTATTACTAATAAAAACACAGCAAACAAAATATAAAAATAAATACTACTTTTAGTTTATGTATTTATAACAAGGCTTATAACCACTAAGACTGTGGAATAGCAGATTGGTGATGCTAACTGTCTCAATTCGAGCCTTAATCTTGGTTTATTTTGTAAAGAACTACCGTATTACTATTTGGGTCTCTTAGAACATAAGAAATTCAATTCAATCCCTGAAAAGTTTTCAGTTTGAAAAAATATTAATAATTTTATTTTCTAATCCATTTGTGGATATTACTGCCTCTAAGTAACTCCACTCCAAATGGAGTCTGTAACCTAGAATGAATCAGAGGAAAAGTTCTGTTCTTCCTTCATATAATGAGGTATTAGGAAAATGAAACATTTAATTACTTTCTTTGTCACTGGGAACAGTAACTGGCTAGCCTAAGAATAATATCCCCAACATTGATAGGAAACAAGAAGATAAACAAGGTAATATGGGCTAGAAGATACCACCCAATATTATAGGTTCTCTTAAGTCAAGATGGTTTCAGTTTTTGGAATAAAGCATTGTAATTTCTCTTTATCAAACATTTTTAAACATAATAAATCCAAATTTAAACTATAAAAGACATACATTTTAAACCAAAATGGAAAAGTTCCTGTCTTTTCAATATTTTGAAACGTCATAACCTTTACTCAGATATGATCAAGAACCTAATTCAATGTCATAAACTGCAGCAACACTGTACAAAAGAAATATTACAAGCCATATAAGTTTTAATTTTCTAATAATCACTTTAAAAAACTAAGAAAGTAAAGTTAATTTAATAATGTATATTCTTTTTAGCTCAAAATATTAAAAATGCTACATTTCAATAGAAATTATTGAGATGTTTTACTTTTTTCCCTCATTCTGTCTTTAAAATCTGGTATGTTACACTTATAGCACATCTCAACTTGGACTAGACACATTTTAAATACTCAAAAGTCAGATGTGGCTGTTATTAGACAACAAGAACTAGAGGATTCCAAGCATGTTAAAGAAGAGTACCTATTTCAACACTGAGCAAAGGTTCCATATCACTATCTGTTGAACTGCTAGGTACCACCATACTTAGATACAGACTCCTCACTTTCATTTCAAGTTTGATAACCATAGTTCCATTTAAACTACTTCAATTCCTAACATTTAATATATGCTCTTCATATCCCCAATACGCTCTCAATTGATATAAACTTTACCATCGAGAATATTTCAGTTTTACCATCATCGATTACAGTAAATGTTTCCTAAGACTACCTATATAGTGTAAGATTAAATTCCAAGTTGTAACATTTATAAATACATTTTGTCAAATCTAGCTTTAGTATTTTACCTTCTGTGTTTCAATGTGCTTTTCTAAAATTTCTTGTTTCCTTTTTCTTACTCCTAGAAAAAGATAAAAAATATTATTAGAATATTTACTATTTATATTTCCAATAAACAAAATTATAAAAGAAGACAGAAATGGTTGTTAACTGCAGAAGCTTGGCAACAAAAATTAAATGCCAGGTTTTCCTATGTAAAACTTAAATATGTATGCAAATTTCAAAGATCAGGAGAACCTTTTATTCCTAGAAAAAAATATTTACTGCTACATTATGGAAAATAAAAGTTCAGTGGCAGCCAACATACTCCTTTCAGTATCATTCTATTCTAAGCACTGAAAAAACACATACATGCAAAAAGCTTTCCTCTATGAAAATTCTGTATAATAACAGCTGTACTTACCTGTTTTTTTTTCTGTGCTTCATTATTATCAACTGCAGAGGTGGAAACAAGTAAAGTTTTTTGTGCAGCCTTCAAAGCAGCTGGATTATACACTGTTTTTGTTAGGCCAGTAGATGTAGATAACACCTACCAATACAAATTCAATTTCATAAAAATGTATCAAGCATTCATGATTTTCTAAGTCCTGTTTTTTTATAAAACTCAACGTTAAAGCGCTTTCGTTAAAACTTAGCACATTGAACTTAATGTTATATGAATAATAACTAAATCACATTTAGTGCTTTTTAAAGAAAGATATGAATGAGGAATAAACGATAATTTTTTAAATTAATACCATATACCTATAGAAAAAATGCAATCCAACATACAAAAACTTTAAATCAAGAAAAAACAGTCATTACTATATCATTGAGAAAATATTAGTTGCTGAATATATGTGTTAGTATTCCTAGTGACTAAAGCAAAACCCGTTCATAAGACATGGCACAAAAAGAAACTGGATCCTGTTCCTCAATCTGAAACTGTTTGTCCCTCACGATCATTTGCAATTTACAGTTCAGAAATAAACTTGCTTTCTTTCTCCTTTTCTTTGTTAGCCATTGCTCCTTCTGCTTCAAAGGACCTTATTCCCTGAAGTCCAGCTGAAGGTCGACAAAACCAGTTAAGACCTCTACAAAGCCCTAATCATTTATTTCTTCTACTTGGGTCCTTCTATGAAATTCTATTTCTACAGCTATTAAAATATTTAATAAAAATGATCTGATATGTTAATTTGTCTCTTTCCCCGTCTACTTGAAATAAAAACCATGTCTCTTTCACCTCTTTGCACTTCTGGGACCTAAATCTTGTTAGTAACTGGGTAATTTCAAGTAACTTTTTGGGCCTCAGTTTATCTATAAAATGAGAAAGTTCAACTTGATTATGTCTAATGTCCTTAACAAACCCAGGAAGACTAATTTTTTTCCTTGGTTCGCTGCTATATCTTCAGTGCCAGGGCACTTTATACATATTCAATAAACACTATGCACTAAATTAAACTGAAATGATGACAGATCTGAGTGGACAATCTTTTCCACACAAGAGTCAAAAAAATAAAAGTGTACAGGTTGCCATTTTTTATTCTTCAAAAGAAAGTACCTATAGGTTCCATGGAGTGGTAGGTTACTGGTTCTTAGATGGAGTCTAGGGATACCTTCAGGGAGAGCTCTGAACGCTATAAAAACTAAATATGAAACCATATATGTCAACAATGTAACTTTCCAGAGGAAGAAACGTAGCTTCTAGTTTTAATGGAACTGAGGACATAAAAAGATGTTTTAAAACTACATAAATAGAAGGGTATCGATTAGAAAAGAGCCCTACTTTCTAGCTACCAAAAAATATAAATATCTGGGTGTACCAGAGAAGGTACAACCTGGACACTACTTTTTAATCGTTTATCATTAGATTAGAGAACATCACAAAGTTCAGACAACTCATCACTCAATATCCTTAGTATTCAAGAATGGCTAGCCTCTAAATAAAATAAAACCCTAGAATACTGTATTTCTACTGGTTCCATATAGCACAACTGATGTTTAAAAATAAAAGTTCTTTTACGATACTTGACATGTATCAAAATTTCACTGATAATTTTCTGCAATAGTCAGAAAACGAATAGTCAGATATCAACCACTAACACGCAGGAAATAGTGTATTCAGTAAAATAGAGTAAAATTAAACATAGATTTAATTTATAGTCTTAACTTCAGACACCATTTTCTATAATTCTAGAGAAAAAAATTTCTTCCATGCTACCTTAACACACCACACAATGCCAAATTGTATGATTATATAAGGATAAGACAATAGCTTTAAATGGAGAAATACAGGATAATCTGCTGAAAACAGAATTTAATGGGGGTGTTTCATAAACTTTTTTCATGAGGGTTCCATAACACGTTGAAAAGTTGTGACCAGACTTCTGTACTCAGATCAGTTGGAAACAATAAATATCACAACCCTATTTTCTAGTTTAAAAATTTTATCATAAAATATTTTATCATAAAAGTTTTTGATAGTATTTTATCATAGTATTTTATGATAGTATTGTATCATATTATTTTATCATAAAAGCTGTGAGAAAGCCAGAAGTAAAGAAATCCATATAATTTATTTGAGCATTTCTCTCCAATTTCGGCAAGTAGGAAACACTCTGTGTCCCAAAGATATTGACATCATGTATCAGACGAAGGAGTGCTTTTTCAAAGTGAATAAAAGTTATCTCACAAGAAAGAGAAGACTCTTTTATTCCTAGAAATATCACATTTCCTTGTTTTATCCCGGAACTTCCTCCAGTAAAAATAGAACATCAGCCAACATATTTCATTGAGCTTAAAATATCACTATGAAACATTATCAGATTATATACTCCAACTATAAAAAAAGGGCTGCCAATTATAACTATAAACACCAATGACTACACAATGTAGCCTAATTTCAGAGGTAGAAAGTGTGAAAACAGGATGTCTTAACACAATGAATGAACTATATGATTACAAATATTACTATATGAATCTATTTGATTCCAGAGTTTAGACAGTAAGTTTGGACAGCAAAAAATATATTTTCAAAAGATGAGGATATATTATTCATGATAAAAGAGAAGAAAATCTGCTAAAAATGTAACTAGCAAAGGGAAGTGACGAACCCAGTAGGAAAGATACTACAATTCCTAAGTACACAGACAAAGCACAGGCAGTGGACTTTACAAACTACCACACCTTCTTTACTTCCCAAACAGCTTTCTCTATGTGCTGTATTTTTACATGTTGACTTTATTTCCAATGACGTTATTTCATTCATTCATTAATTCCAATTGTTTGTGAATTCTTTTGGATTTTCTGCATACACAATCATGTTGTCTGAGTAAATATAGTTTTGTTTCTTCCTTTTCAATCTTTATGTCATTTATTTCATTTTCTTGTCTTAATTTACTACACTACTGAAAAAAAGTGATGAGTGGAGATTCTCATTCCTGATCTCAGGTGAAAAGAAGTCAACATTCCACTATTAAATATGTTAGCTACAGGGTTTTTTATTTTGCATATACTTTGTCAAATTAAGCAAGTTTCTTTCTAGTCTCGTTTTCAGGAAGTTTAATGTGATGACGTTATATTATGTTTTTCTACTGTGACAATCATATGAGGTTCTTCCTTTTCATCCCCTGCCCTTACTTTATTCTGTTAATGTGAAACTGATTTCCAAATGTTAAATCAACCTTGAATTTCTAGAGTAAATCTTACCTGGTCGGGATGTATTATCTTTTTCATATCACTGCACTTTTGCTAATATTTTGTTTAGGATTTCTGTGCCTATGAGATATTGGCTATCATTTTCCTATCATGTAATATACTTATCAGGTATATTCTTTGATACCTTTGGCATCAAAGGTATGATGAATTCTTAATGTGAGGTAAAAATTATCATATGCTCTGCTGTTAAAATGTACATCGTTAATACTTCTTACTTTCCAAGACAAAAAGCCAATTTCTTAACAAGATAGAAGTTATAATCCATTACCATATCTTTATCTTATTTCCTATATATAATATTGCCAACCATAATTATTATTTGTACTTATAAAGACAGAAAAGCAGATTTTTCTCACGGATAAGAATGGAAGGAAACAAAGTATTTTGTAATTACTTGCTAGGAAAGAAGGTTATTTCAATTAAAATCAGCCAAATATCATTTTTAAGTAACCAATGCCCAAATTGGAATCAAATACAAAAGAAACAGTTAAGATGCTTCACAGTCACATTCACAGTCAGCTCTAACAGGTCTTGCTTAAATGCAATAAGAAAGTTTCTGAGGAGTTATTAATATAATTACTGCATGGTCAATTTTTATATTAAGTAAATAATCACCTTTTCAATAAATCTGAATGTTCATTTATGATAGTCTTTTAGGCACCACACAAATATATTTTCTATAGCAAAACTTAACAAATTGAGAATTCTAGGGAGAACAACATGACTAAAGTTAAATTTCTAAAATATTTTCAGGGACTAACAGTTTTATTTCCTTCGCTAATACTCAGTAGTTTAAGAGAGACAAAGGGATTCAAGATCTTGCAAAGAAATATTTTAATGTCAAAGAAAAAAAGGTGTAGAGTCAGTAATCAATTTTCGCCACAATAGCTTGTTCCCAGAAGATATAGCATAGCAAATAATTTTATATAAATCATATTTCTCTCTAAGAAAAATAATCCTCATAATAATCTTGACTGAGTAATCCAGGTAATAATCCTGATAGAGCACTGTACTTAAAAAATCAAAGTTAGTCGATAACAATTATAAAAAATTATCATAAATTTCCCTACTCTTTATATTTAAAGTAGCAAAATTACACAACAAATACAAACTTAAAAATCAAAGGGTTATTTAAATGACTGCATTTTATAGTTAAGGCAAATGAGAGGGTAAAACTTGTTCAGGATCATAGAGTGTCAGCTGCTAAATCAACAGTGTAAGTATATGACGTGCAATGTTCCTTCAATTATACCACACAATTTTCCTTTTAAAAGTTCCATGGTATAGATGTTAACATATCATCATGCAAAGAACCAAGATATATTTTTGGATTGCAAAAAAATACTGCTAAGGAACAATAACATCCTGTATCATATGCTTGATATACCTAAAACTGATATAAAAACATTAAGTATTCAAGTGATCGATCAGTTTGCTTCCCACAATTTAGAAGGGATTTAAGGAGATAATCTGGGCAGTCTACATCTCTTCCACAAAAACTAACCAGGATGGAATATGCAGATGTCACCTTTATTCTTCACAGATCTCCCTACAGTAAGCAGAGGCACTCAAATTGATCATTTGACCAATCAATCACTCTACTCAATACCAATTTAATAGCTATTGCAATATCTTAATACTTAGCAGTATCAATTAAGTTGTAAGTTTCTTCTCTCTTAGCCCTCTCATAGAAATGTAATCTTAGCATAATCATGAAAGGGTTTACTCGGTGTTATTTATAGAAAGGGAATAAAATTCTGTATTTGTGTATTTATTTGCTTTAACAATGATAGAAGATACTATGTAGATGCTAGCTTTGAAATCGCTCCTGCTTTCAATTAAAAAATTTTTTTTGAATATTTGATGATAGAGAACATTCTTTATTCTTCCTGAGACTTCTCTGAATCACTGACCTCTAAGGAGTCCACAGCAAAAATCACTATGGACTAGGGGAAGAGATAACACCAAGAATAAGCAAAAATAAAATGCTATTCTTTAAGCAGGTTCACTGAAGATGACTAAAGTTACATACTTGTAACTATTTTCCTTAAAAGATACTTTACAGTATTTACCAAGGTTTTTTTTTTTTATAAATAACCTATTGCCATTAGTGATTTTTCACAGATTCAGTTCATGATAACCATATTAGTATACTTATACTATCAATTCCAAGTTTGTATCTCTTTTATCCTAAAGCTACAGAAAACATGCTAAAAAAATAATGAAAACGGTAGCAAAACATACTAGAAAAATTTTATAAAAGCTATAGTTAGTACACTTCAATTTCAGAGTCCAAATCTTGACATAAATAGATCTATAAACATAATCAGGTTTTTAGACCTCTGCAGAATTGTTCAATACTTCACTAAGTGTAACAGACCTCATATTGTTTTTATTCCTTACTTATTATCAAGGATAAACCTAATCAGAGTCAATACTTAAATATGCTAAACTTAGTAACATAGACTAAGCAACACAAATTTAGAGAAAGAGTATCATGGAAAAATTTGAAGGTTTCATAGAAGAGGTTAGAGAGATTTTCAATCTTTAAAATAATGACTAGAATTCAGTTAGGAAGAGGAAAATGCAATCCTGGAAAGTCACCACCAAAAAAATAAAAAAAATAAAAAAAAATAAAGAGGCAGGAAATAGCAAAGGACAATGAGCAGAAAAAAAGACTTCTTAGGGAAGAAAGGAAGGACAAAAGCAGAAGTAACAGAACGAAAAAAATTAAGATAATGTTGAGCTATGAACCAAGCTAAGTCATTTAGTTGAGGAAATGAAAGTTTCTATAAGAAACTGACATTAAAATAAGTTTGAGAGTAGTGTAGTGGCAGTGTAAACTAAGGGAGAGAGATGCCAGCTATGACACTACATCCAGAGGCCAGGGCCTGAAGGTGGTAGACAAAGAGATGTGGACTGCAAACACAAGAAAATGACTCGAAAGGTTTTTAGACTGCACTTCCAGAGGTGAGAGCTAGGAGAAATTAATTTATGTGGGAAATAATAAATAATCTTAGGCATGTTATGCCTGAAGTAATGTTGAAGTGCCCGAGGGAAAAATCTGATATACAGAATGGAGTTCATATTCAAATTTCTAGAATTGCCAAAGTTTAACACAGTGAATAAAAAAATAATAATATACTGAAAAACCAGTGAAGAGGGCAGTCAGCTATCTCATGGGATATTTAGTTGCTACCTATAAAGTCAATTTCCTATGAATATTTTATAGTACAAAGAGCCATGGACTAAAAGAAGGTATAGATTCCAGTCCTAGCTCAGTAACTCATAGTGTATAGATGAACCAAAAAATGATTTGGGCCTTACCTTCCTTTAAAGTGAGGGTATAGAAATGGGAAACATTATCTAATTCTAAAATTCTGTGATTCCACGTACCTCAAATAAGACTAAAGATTAGGGCATTCACTCATACCTAAACAGAAGAAAAAAACATCTACGCCGAACTATAAGGCAGGTCCATAAATAGTCTAAAATCAGCATTTGCCCTCGTATTTAAAAAAAGAAATGACTAAATGTTTTGTCAGGCTATACGAATAGCTGTTAGCAATGAATAAGAAACTTACATTTACATCATCTTTTCCAGTTTACGAAATACTTTTAAATAAATAATTTTGTTCAATCCTCACAAAACTGTGAGCAAGACCAATATTACCATCACTATTTTACCGATGAGGAAAAAGGTTCAGAAAGACTAACAGTACTGCCAAATGTCATGCAGTTAGTAAGTGAAGAGCCAGAGTTCGAACTCAGGTAAAATTCCTAATTCATGGCCCTTTCTACTAGGCTGCCAAAGTTTTCAAATTAAATTGTACAGTATCTATAAATATAATAAATAAAAAGAAAAACAAAAAGAATGAAGCGCATGGAAAATATAGTGAGCAGCAAATATTAAAATGCTGATGCAAAAAAGTAAATAAAGGTAGGCAAATATTTTTCTTTTTCAGCAAATGGAAAGCAAAAAGGTAGGAGATAAGAGATACAGATACTATTAAGAAGCAAAAGTTTGGAACTATGAAAAAATTAAAAAATTGAGATGCCACCTGAAAACATTTATGAAGCCAAGACAAACACATCATGCTATTCTTACCTTTTCAGTTGCTGAAACAGATGGCTTTGATACAAAACCCAACCTGTCCTTCACAGATAACTTAGTTACATTCTAAAAAAATTAAAATGGACATATTCAGTGTTTCCCCAAACATATATAAGTCTGTTGGGATTTTGAACATTCTGATTCTACTAACATATATTGACTATATAAGTATACTGATGTTAATCACAAAAACCTGAGCCTTTTACAAAGACAGAGACAGAAAAACTGTTTGTGGAAAAACAAATAGTATGCACCATTACTCAACCATGAAAAACTATGATGTAAAGTAAGAGGTTTGAATCAGGTGGTTGCTAAAGTCCCCTCCACTGATACAGACTTATAAATGCCTAAGAGTCCCATGTTGACAAATGGAAAGTTTGAACATTTTAAATATTAGATTTGAGTAAAATATGTGCCTGCTTCCTGAGCTTAAAAATAAAGTCATTCTTTCCTAAAGTATAGGAAAATACACTGTATAGCCAAATACATTGCACTTAGTGATTATTTGGAATAATAGGATTGGAGATTTTTAAAAAATAATTTACCAATTTATATTCTGCATGTTTTTATAGAATCTTGATATATTACTTTTCAGGAATTATCTAGGAAGACTATTTTAATAAGGTGGCATCTATTAGTTAAGGGGAATGGTATATCCGAACTCTATTTTACACAGCAAATGCTGAAGTATCTGGAGACAAAGGAAAGCTAACTTTCAGAGACTGAGGGTGTAGAAATAAGAAACTGCCACTCAAGTATGGAAGGGAGTGGGAAGGGAATGACATATGGAAAAGAAAATCCAAGAGTCAGGAATAAAGTGATGCAAGGTTCTGAGAAAGCTGCATAAGTAACTTGAAACAGTATGCTAAAATCTGAGATTTAAGCCTTTCCATCCCAAAAGCTTTCAGTTCATGCTACTGCATAATTATCTCTGAAGAGAATTCTAGTTAAGTGAAAGATGATGGGAAAAATAAGATTTAGTGTACTGAACTTCACTTTTCAGGCAGTTTTGCTGGAAAATACCTCCTCCACAAAGTGAAAGAGAACTCTTTCTTATAAATAAGTATTAACTAGAAAGAAGAATTTAAGATTCAAATACTATAGAAAAAGTAGAAAGTGAAAATGTTATAATAGCAACAAAAAATTTACAAGTGAAGTTCAAATATGTACAGACTATCCTATTTCTGTATAAAATACATACAACTAACTATAATTCAAATCACCAAGGGAAATTACTTTACTAAGAACCTATTATGTGACAAGTACAATAATAAGACTTTTCACTTACCTGAGGAAGGTCTGAACTGGCACTCTGAGCTTCTGCTGGTTCGACAGTACTTGAAGGTACTGGACCCATACATGAGTATGTATTTTGTCTTGGATGTTTGTCAAAGGCGTGTTCCTTGACCCAAAAAAAAAAAAAAAAAAAAAAAAAAAAGTTAAACAAGCTCATTAGTTCATGAGCATGGAAAGTCACCTGTTATTTGCTACTAAATTGCCCCTACAGAGGAAGTCTTAAAAGTACATCTTATAATCAAAACTTAGCCACCTTCCAGATTCCTTCTCTCTCTCTCCCTCCCTCTCGCTCATACACACATGTGCACACACAGTTTTCCTTGCATATAATAACTTATTTATAAAGTAGAGAAAAAATTTAAATCTACCCCTCATTATTTTTTTTAAACAAACAGGAGAAAGTTAAATCGAGAAACAAACCGTTGTAAGACACCTCTACTAGCAATTAATCTAACATTACACAGTGATTCACTGATCGAAACAGAAAGAGGGAGGGAGAGAAGGAAGGATTTCCAAGATGAACCCACAATCTGAGTTTCTGGATGATGTACAGCTACAGTGTACTGAGTGTCTCCTATCTACGACTTCTCTATATGCTTTCCACATATCATCCTATAATTGTCTAAACTAGGGATCAACTTCACGATAAAATGAAAGAAGTTAGAAAGGTAAAGTAACTTCCTCAAGTCTACACATTTAACAGTGGTTGAGTCAGGATCTGAACTCAAGTCTACCTGACGGCAATGCCTCTGCTCTTAAACACTATGCTAAGAGCTTTCTAAGAAAAGCATTTAATTTTACACAAATTTCTCTCTTACCTTAGGAGCAGTTTGTAACTGCTGGGTACTTCCTTCTCTGTGCCAATAAACCTTAATAAAACGATTGTTTAGCACTGCTTCTGTACTTGATATTGCTTTCTTTGCTTCTTCATATGTTGCAAATTGGATAAGGGCACCTTCAGGATCACCATTATAGGCAACCTAAGATTTAAAATAAGAAGAGTAAATTTCCAAATGAATCTGTTGCTCCATCCAGTAAAATTCCTCAACAGATGAAATACTGGTCCCTCTTAAGATTCTGTCTTTACACTCCCTTTAATCTACATTAGTACCTTAGCCTACTTTCAGGCCAGAAGAACTGGTAACTGAGGACTGTTCAGAGTGGAACGAGCCTCCTCTATATGACACTTTTAACAGAGAATGCTCACTGCATAAACAAGCATTCAAAATGTTTGTATTTTTACTCCCAATATTAATACTGACGAGAAATAATCTCTAGGTCAATGAGTGACTTGGCCAAGATCCAGAGTCAGAAGACCACATAAATACTTTTAAAGGAGTGATCTCTAACGAAAAATTACAAAAAAAACCCATCGGTAAAATTTTCCAAATATGTAATTCTCACAAAAAATATTTCCAGAAGTGTGAGAAAATTTAAGAAAAAAATAAAATCATATTTTAAACATAAGAAAACAGATTCAAAGAGTATGTGATTCTGTAGACCCATATTAATAAGTAGTAAATACAAGGATTTTCACCTCAAAATCCTTGTTCTTATTCTTTCGATAATAGCAGTATTTTCCAAACTGTGGTATATACACTACTGGTGGTGTGAAACAATACAAAATAAAATTTAAGAACATAAGCTCTGAATCGAACTACCTACCTGGCTCAAACCTTAACTGCTACTCTCACAAGAGTATGCGCAAGTTATCTAACCTTTCAGTGCCTCTGTATCTTCTTCCATAAGTAGTATAACACCACACTGTAGTGTTAGAGTCAGATAATAATTTATGTAGAACAGGGAGTAAATAGTAAGCATTCAATAAATACTATAAAGATGATTTTAGGTTGCACTTTGATAATTATACATTACTGGGATTTAAAACATCAATGCATCAATGTTTAATTAAAATAAAGCTAAAGGGCTTTTTAAAACTGTTTTTTAAAAACGTGTAGTTTATAAATAATAATGCAGGTAGTATGCAGATATAGCAAAAAGACTGGTAAAAAGATGAAAAAATAGCAACCTCACAATTAAGAAAACAAATTGAACTGTGAGATATCACAAATTGAACTGTGAGATATCATGTTTCACCCCTTAGCTTTGAAAAATTTTTTAAATTTAATATTACCAGTGTAGTTAATTTTTGTGTGAGGAAAAATTTTTCTGAGAACTCTTTTGTCTAGATCTAAATGTGACAGATCAAACTGAATTGCCATAGAAAGATATTCAGAGACAGTCAAGGTTAAGTAAATAACTACAGGATAATATATGTACTATGGGTCTGTGTATTTTAAAATATATATGTATTTTTAAGTTTGCATATTTGCTGAAAAGTAGATACAGAAATGCAAAACAAAATTCTAGGATACAGTAAATTATTATTAACATTGTAATTATGTGTAATTAACATTGTAATTAAGAAATGTGAGAGACAAAGAGTTGAAGGGAAACCATTTTCTTTAAATTCTATATAAATCTTTATTGTCCTACTCTGAATAAGCATGCATTATTTTCATCTATTACTTTTATAATATTATATTTCTAGAGGCAAGAAAACAAAAATTTCCCTATTATCAACTTAAGCTATACTCTCTAAAATTTATTTTTATCAGATGATGGGAAATAATTTTAATTGAAGAAGATACTATACAAACTGAAAGAAAAAAAGAAGCCCAACATTATTTCAACATATATAATATAAACTTGATACTAAATAACCTCACAAGTTACATGCACCCAAGCCAACAGTCTAATTTTAGGTGAAGTCAAACACAAGTTACACTGACATTTATCTTGAAAGATGTTCAAAAATGGTAAAGGAAAAAGTAAATGTTTAAGCTAATTATGGATTACATGGTATCTGGGCCCTAAAAGTATCTGTTAAATGCATCCCAACATAGAGGAAGCTAAAATAATCTGACTAGAGCATTCTGTTGTAATGACTTTGAGAAACTAAATAAATAAAAACTACTGTAAGATTAGATTTTACCAGTGTGATTATTTAACTTTGCTATAATTTCATAACCTCTATTAGGTAAAAAGTGTATAATATGATCAAAACTCCTGCCTTTTCAAAGTATAAAAGTTATTCAAAATCACATTTTTTTTCCTAAAATATAAAGTTTCATTTCACATCCAATTGTCTAAATTTAGAATAACACCAAATTTTCCATATTTTTTCATAAAAGTATTTTTCTCATTACATTAAATTCTCTCCCTAAATAATTAAGCAAAGACAGAATCATTTCATAGCTCTTACCTGTAAGTTAACCAAGGTCCCGAATCGACTAAAATGCTCATTAAGTTTGCTGATATTATTTAATTCTGGAGGAACTTTTCTAAGTTCAAGTTTGGTATTTTCATTTCCAAACTGAACCTTTTTCTGGAAACCTGGGCTGTTTGTTCTATTAAAGTTCGGTCTGTAACAAAATTCAAGTTAAATTAATACATTCATTTATAAATATTAACCACTATCAAGTACAAAAAAATAAAGTTTTACAATTTAAGTTCCTTTTTTTTTTTCAACATTGAAATTACTGGTTGATAATGGAAATTTAATTTTTCCAAAACAATGAAGTCTCCAAATTAATACTGTTCACACTTTTTATGGAAGCCAACTGAGAAGGGTCTTTCCATATCACTTGTTACTTGCCATTTTCAATCCACTTCTACATAAAACTCTTAGCAGGAAAGGTCCTAGCACCTTTTCAGTCAATTTGCATCTATAACCTTTGTTCCAATTCTGCAAAAGCTAGCTTACTGAAATATATCTTATCTTAAAATGTTATTTCAAAGGTAAGAATGAATATCTCAACTACTTCCCAACTTAAAAAAAATGTCAGAACTATAGGCCATACATTTGATACTTAAAAGGACAAAACTATGGCCCAGAGAGATTACACTGCTTACCCTAAAGCACAGAATTAAAGGCAGACACAACTAGAAATCATCTATTTTTACATGATGTTAAAGCTCTAAGTGTTATCTTAGTCTCTCCCTAAGCATGCAAATTTATAAATGAATCATCATACACACCCCAACATTCTGATTCCTTACTACTTTCTCTGAAGCCCTTCTTTGACAAGTTCAGTGCCTATCCAGCCTCCCCGACCCTGAAAAAGATCCCTTTACACCTCTTAGCAGGAATTACTCATATGCTAAAGACTCCTTCCAGACCTGACCCAAATTTTCTTCCCTACTAAGGAGCTCATGACTATCCTTTATATAGGTAGTATTCAATGGCATCTATAACATAAGGAATAATTTTTTATAGGTGGGTGGAGGTGGAAAGAGGAAAAACTATGTCCTCAACCATACCTGAAAATGCCTTCCAAGTACCAGACAACTAATAAAATTTTAGAAAACTTACACTTTAGTGGAGGACTGCCTACAGAACAAAATCATGAGTTATATTTTGAAAAACAGTACAGTCATAATAATTAAAAATTACTGCATAATAATGTTCCTCAATTTTCCCTGCCAGCTTACTTATCAAACCAAGTCTTCTTTGTAGTAACTCCAGGCTCCCCAGAACCAATGGTTCTTTTCCTTGACTCTGAATCCACTACTATCCTCATACTGCTTTTATTAGGAGGTTTTTCTGTTTGAAAAGAAAATATGAGAAAACATAGATTAATATTTTGTTTTTATCATAGCTACTTCCTTAAATTCATACTGAAACAAAGTTCTGACTTTTCGTCCAAATATATATTTTAAAAAATATATAAACGTACATTCAAATATAGTAATCTAAGGGATTTTAACTCATTCCAAATTCATTTCAACCTAACTAAAGAAGAGTCTCCGTAATTCTCACATGTCAAATTACAACAACTCTGTGGGCCACTTCTCTGGGAAGGCGAAATCCATGTCACTGTTCCCCCTTTGCCATCATCCTTGCCACAAATATGACCTTAAAGAATTGATAACTCGAGTTGTAATTGAAGTGAGCTGCTTAAATATCGACATATTAACATAATTATAGCATACCTGATTTTGAAAAGGTAAATATTTGAGACTGAAATGTAGTGCCAAAGAGCTATAAATATCTGCTACTGTCAACATTTTACATTTACTTAGTTGAGTTTGATACAGTACATTTAACTTGTTACTCCCAAATGATAGCAAAGATTAAAATAGGCAAACCTTAGTCCATAGAAAAATAAAACTTTAAAATTCCCTTTTTAAAGATGAATAAAGTGGTTGTAGAAATCCTATTCTTAGTATTTCTAAACACATAACTAACCAAAAGAACTTAAGATCTGTTTCAGCACAATCTTTCTCATGGCTACAACTACAACCTCTACACAGGAGACCACATCAATCAATCTCTCTATCACATGTGAACTCTGCTCTGAGGACCAGTCCTAAATTTCTAACCTCTTGGTTTTCTCTGGCCATCTTCTGCTTTCTACGGGTATCCTAAAACTATGCACAAATCATCTTCCTATTTAAAGTACTTTTCAAATCTTAAACATTTCTATTAATGAAACTACCATTTTCCCAGTCATATTTGATTTCTGACTCTGCCCACATCCTTTCAATTTATCTTAGCTGTATTCCTCTCATTTTCCACTGAGACAATGTAGGTACAAATATGCATTACTTTTTACCTAGTCTACTGTCCTGAGCTTCTACTTCCAGATTCTCCTGCCATCAACCTATCCTATATAGAGCTACCAAAATCAGTGGCCCAGAACCCTGCTGATTCTAAAACTGACACTTCCCATCAACATTTAAACAAGCACAAATTACTCTATTTTTAAAAGAAACTTTCTAAGACCACTTTCCTCTCCTGTGACAGCCTTTTCTCTCCCTACCCTCACAGCTATTTCCTAAGAGATGTCTACACTTGCTAAATAACTTTGCTTCCTTAAAACCCACTCATTTACTAATCCTCTGAAATTAGCAGCTGCTCCCACTACTGCACTTAATTTGCTCATGCTAAAGTAGCTGATGTCTTAACTTGTTGCTTAAACTTATGACTACATCCCAGTTCTTCTCTTGACTTCTCAAGAGCATTTGATGCTGCTGATCCTCTTCCCTTCCTTCTTAGATATTACCTTCCCTCGATTTTCAGTACTGCCTGCTTCTGTCTCTGCCCTTTTGGCTTCATTTTCTCAGTGTCTTACATAAGCTCCCCTTTCTCTGCCCATTGCTTCGGTGTTGGCATTCTCCAGGGTATTAACATGAGCTTTCTAATCTCACTATACATAATCTCCCCAAGACATCCTATCTATTGCCATAGCTTCATTCATCAGTTCAGTGATTCTCAAGGGGGAAGGAGGGAGTATCAGATACAAGAGAATGGCTTTTGGAACCTATGTCATCAGTTAGGCTTGCAGATTTGGGTATGCCTCCTTCCATCTTCCTTTACTTTGCACTATACTAAATGGAACAGAAGATTAAGAACCACTGTTCTACATGCTCATGATTCCAAAATCTGTATTTTCTAGCCAGCTGTCTCTTACAGATATTGGATTTCCAGATCTTATCTCACTTTGGACATTTTTACTCAAATGTCCCAGGCACACAACAAATTAAACACTTCCAAAGCTAAATTTATATCCTACCAAAGCAGTTCTCCCTCTCAATGATTATCATCTGCCCAATTTCCAGAGCAGAAACCTGGTATCTTTAATCTCATTCTCTCCATTTACCCCCATTCTAAGTTCTGCAATCCAGTAAGATACAAGGATTGCCAATTCTTTCTACTAAAGTTAAATCTTTCACTTCCCACTGTTACTCCCCTAGTCTAGTTACTATCACCTCTTCTCTAGAATTCTTCAAATGTCTTTAATTGGCCTCCTGCTCCCTCTGTTCCAGTCACAAAGTTCTTCCAGTTTCTTAAAAGTATTTTAGGGTATATATGTTTTATCTACCCGCTTTCTCTGGCTAACTCTGATTTATCCTACACAACTCTACAACAGATCAGGTGGAAACATCCAGTATCTAGCATGGGTGATGTTCACAGTGCAAGCTGCAGTTTCTTTGCCCAGTGGTATGTTTATAAGACCAGTTCTGCAACAGAATTTTTGACTTTTCTCTGCCTCACAAGTCTGGTTCACTGGCCCTTTTGCGGAGTCTTTGAGCTATCCAATATCCAATTTTACTTTAATGTGTGGTCTTTAAGATTCACTAAAAGAGGCAGTGATGTGTTTTTCCTCAGCAGTGGTGATGTGTTTGCTCCAATTCATCTGTAGTCTCTCACTCAGATTCTCTTTTATTGTCACTTACTTAAAAGAGAGTTAAAAAAAAAAAAAGAAGTCAAGTTCCTCTGGGTATACAAGAAGGAAATGTGTCTATTATTTATGTGTAGTGTGGTCCCCACCCCAATATTCTTTTAATAGTTTTTCCAGTTAAAATTTTCAGCACTGGTTTTGTTGAAGGCAAATGGAAAACTATTCAGCCCTTCTTCCTACCTATCTATAAACAATCAAGAGAGTATCTATCAAATTTTGACCTCCTTAAAATCTGGAAAGAACCATTATCAGGACCTCTAGGTCACATTTATATTAGTAATTCCAAGGCATCGAAGGGCCTAGATTTTTTCATTTGTTTAATAATGATAATCCCCCATCAAGTTTAAAGTATAAAGCATGATAATTATCACATAATAGTCTATGACAAATTTAAATTAAGGGCATCTGCGGGCTATTAGAAATACATAATTATATAATAAAAAATTATACAAGTTTTTAATTATGGATGTCACAATCCATGACATTAAATTTCAAACCAAATGGGCAACAGATGAGAACATTCTGGAGAGAGGGGGGACTAAAAAAAGTTATGGAGATAGAAGTACAGGTAATCCTCAATTTAAATGAGTTGCTAAATCGGTTCTGTGGTATATGAAAACAATGATATTAATAAAGAATATATTCCTAAAGCGGCTCAGAGAAATAGTATGTGATGTATCTAAAGAACAGTACTAAACACTATGTATTCTATGGGAAAAGGCGCTCTAAGTAGGTATACCAGATATTCATCTCTCAACAGGGCTACTTCCTATAACTTGTAACTGTATGCATGTGGAGCTGAAATGATCACAACTCCAACCTCCACACACTAAGATTTACGCACAAGGGAAGGTGTTTGATCCTTCTTCCTTCTCTTATCACTGCCAAAAAATTGGCCTGGCATTGAAATGGGTCTAATAAATACTGATCTGTAGTAGCACATATTTATGTCACTCTAAAAGCGCAAGATAAGAGACAACTTGATGTGGGAGTTCTAGTGAGAGCAAGGAGTACTGGAATGATAAAAAGAAAATAAGTGTTAAATAGTAACCCAAAGAAGGGAGGGGCTTTCTCTAAGCTAGCCAGGTAGGAGAGACTCAGGAGATAAATAGCCACAATCTCAAGTGGCTACTTTTCAATTACAAGCAATTTTATATTCCTTACATAGAAACTGTTAAAAATGTTTTTTCTTTCATTGTTAATAATAGTAATTAGAATGTCTCAAGAAGAATTTAAAAGAGGTAAAGGAAAGGAGGTATCCACATGAAATGTTATCAAAAAGGATACAAATAAAACTGGGTATAACTGAAAATGATCCTCACTCCTCCAATACAAAAACTTATTTGAATACTCAAAGTAGATGCTCAGAATCTGATAGTTTCTAATGAATCAACAAAAAAATGCAAAGTAATCACAAGTTTACTAAACCACATTATTGTTACTTATTTAATTTTTGTTTACTTTTAACATGTTAGAATTTGATATTAGTTTGCTTCTAACATTTTAAGCAAAAGGAGTTATATTTTAGAACATGATTCATTAGCTTTTAAAATTTTCTTAGAGGAGACAGACTTTTTAATGAAATTTCTAAATGGGAGAAGATAGAGTTTAGTCACAAGAAGATAGAGTTTAATCACAAGAAAATTTTAAAAGCTAATGAATCATGTTCTAAAATATAACTCCTTTTGCTTAAAATGTTAGAATCAAACTAGTATCAAATTCTAACATGTTAAAAGTAAACAAAAGTAAAATACACATCAAGCACAAGTTTGTACAGCTAATTTCATTATCTAAACTATGAAAGAATCTATCTTTAGGAATTAAAGCTTCACTCTCAAGAGTTTCAATGAACCTATTAAGACTGTATGTGATAGAAAATAATCCAACGAAAGCTACCTTAGAAGATATGTTACTTTTGTGAAATTTCTTTCCCCTCAGATGGTAGAACAAAGTGTCACCAATACACACATAGGGAACTACACATTACCTTTTCTTTCAAGGGAGACCAAAGGATCCAAGAAACAAACATAAACACCATCCCTTACTCAACCCCAATAAATGAGGGACTGACTGTTCTTCATAAACGTTTTATCACTCTTGATATCATAAAAATGATAAGAAAAAAAGATTAATTATAGTACCTCTGGGTGGCAAATCCATATCCCCTGATGTCAGTCCTATCAAGTTAGGCCTTTGTGCATGTACTCTATGTCTATACATAGGTCTGGAAGTGTTTGTTATGCTGGGGGCCTCAGGATTGTAGCCATCTGTGTCATATGTATCTGGTAATACAAAAACTGTAATTAAAAAACAATTATAAAACTCCACTTCATAATTTTTCTATATTGACAATAGAAAAAGTAAACTATATATTACTAATATATAACTAATGCATTTCACATGTATTAAAAATTGTTTTATAAAAATAAAAATGTTATTAAAAAGAAAATATAACTTTTAACTTTAAAATATAACTTTAACTTACGTTTAATGTACATTCACCATGTCTACATTTTATTTTAAATAATTTTAGTGGAAAAAAAAAAGACTTGCTAGTGCAATTTATTCTCTAGACATTTTTAAATTCTTTATCTAAAACTATGCTCTAAAACTATATTATATTATGAATATAGAAGGCCAAAACTGCACCTGCAGTAAAAAGAGAGGGTGGAGCAGGAGGAGGCTGGTGATGAATGCCAGTTGTTACTACAGTAGGAACAGAACTGGTTGCAGAGTTTGGGGGAGCATCCATGCCAGATGGCTGCAAAGGAGGAAGTGGAGGTGGTGGTCCTGTCAAAACCAAAGAATAAGAAATATCATCTGAAAGCAAACAAATAAAATAAGTTATTTGTATATCCAAACATGACATTCTCATTCATCAAACTATAATATCTAAAAACACCAAGCTCTTAAAACTGTATTAGTTTTCTAGAGTAAAATATCCTTTTAATGTATGCCAAAACAGGTTTGTCTTAAGCTATAAAGGACTATAGGCAGCTGAGATTCATCAGGAATGGGCATAATTCAAGGCCACTCCAAATCATTGGAAACCGTACGTTTCAAACAAAGTAGGGGTATATTCTAAATGGAACTATCTTGCTCTTAGTTTCCAGCAGGCATCTATAAAACTACTTTAAATACTTTTATAACAAAAGTGAGCATCAAATCATTAATTTTTTAAAAAGACTATGAATGGACATATAATAAGTACAGGTAAATAAACATATACTACTTACCTGTGACAGGTGGTAGACTGGGTGGTAGTGGGCCTGGCGGTGGCACTGGGGGTCTCAGATTAACGGGTGGGGGTGTAAGAATTGGTGGAGGTGGGGGGAGTCCAGGAGGAGGCGGTCCTTCAACAACAGGAGGTTGTGCGGGAAAAGGCAGCATACCAGGAAGATTCACATCTTCTACAACTACCGGGTCACTTCCATGATCAAAAGGGCACATGTCTCCTCTCATACAGAAACCCTTTTCTGTGAAGAAAAATTGAAAGAAACATGAAAGTGCTGGACATATAAATTTCCTCTAACGCAAGTGAAATATTTAAAAACAGAAATATTTTTAATATTGGACAAGTATAATCAACCGTATCATAATTAACCATTTCATAACCATACCAACTAATTACTAATAATATGAAACACCTATCAAGTGATAATATACTAATGTACACACTAAAAAAAGTCACCAAATTAAATACCTAGCTATCAAAATGGTATAAAACTTATTTATGTAAAAACTTATATACATGTCATATTTTTGTCATTAGGAACATCTGCTATATTTAAATCTCTCATTTAAAACTTAAAAGATATTGCAACTACAGCTTTAATACAATATATTCAACTTTTATAGTAAAACCTTAAGAGTCTTTAATTAATTTATAAAATTACAGGGGTGATAGTCACATTTTTAGGTTCTACTTACATGCCAACAACCATTCCTTTCTGAGTTTTGTCAAGAATAATTCAGTAGCAGATTCCCTGATAAATGACTCAGTAAATATTCTTCTTGTTTGGGAAACTCCAAAAATATATTAAGACTTACACGCAAATAAATATCTTTAAATTGATGTTCAATAGTCAGTGTGACTAATGGAAGTTTCAAAAATATTAAGGAATTCATGAAATGCTTAAGATAAATTTCCCACCATTTTCAATAGGTTAAGCCTTTGTATAATTGTGTGCGATCTAAACTTTCAGAATCTAGTCAGCTGGAAATACTAACTCAGTACTTCATGAAATAGTTGAAAGACTTACCATCATAGTCTCTACATCGTTTCTTTGGCATTGGTGGTCTGACATATGAGTTGTGGTCCACCTGATCTTCATGAAATTCAGACCAACTTTCGGTAGTGTTATTACCATGATGAGTAGGAGCAATTACTGTAATAGTGCTGCTCAAAGTAGGTACAGGGTAGTGGCCAGATGAAATATTAGGTACCGAAGAAACTGGAGTATAATTGTTTTCTAGTGGATCTGTTCTATCCAAGTCATATTTAGGCTTGACCAGATCTCTTTCTGCAACGAAACATAAATGACTTAAAAACATATATTCTATCAAAAAAAATGCTGAAGATCTAAGAAATAGTGTAATTTTTGCTAAACACAGAGAAAATGTTCAAATTTTACACAATCCTCATTTCCTTTTAAAACTACTCAATGAATACACAATGTTTCAAGATAAGCTTCTTTTTTTCAGTGTGACCTAAACTATAAAACCACACAAAGTTGCTGTATTTAATGAGTTTTTTCCTTGCAGTTATTTATCGAAAAAAGATAATTTTTAATCTTCTTCATTGCAATCTTAGCATACGTAACTTCAGCCTACAAAACATGCAATAAAATAAAAGTATGAGAGAGGAAAAAAAATGGCATAGATGATAGAGGCTCTGTCCATCTGTCTGGTGACCAAATCAAAGTTGTGATGGAAACAAGCAGCAGCAAGGAAAAATCGCCTGGGATCTAGATGAACAAGCCATACAACTAGGGAGAAATCCAAGAAATCACCCTACAATGGCCAAAGATAGGACAGGGCAAGGACGCAAGGCTGCCCGGTCTCAAGCAGCTGAGTGAGATGGACGCTGTGGCAACGACAGTGGCAGAAGCCTCTTAAAGAGGCCCCGTCCACGAGTGGATTTTCGCAGTGACCGACCTGCTCACTCTGAGCACCAGTGCCCATTTGGCTATGCGCAGGGGGCACCAGGGACTTACAGAAAGACATTGTCAGAAGCCTGAGAGGAGACTCACACTACAGAAGTGCTGGCAGTATCCACTGTTTCCTGTTGAGCCCTCCCCCATACCAATGCGCCGGACACAGTGCTGCCATAGCCATGACTTCATCAAACTGGGTTAACAGAGGTGTCTCCGCCCAGAGGATTCCCTGAAACCCCACCTCCCTCAACTTGCAGCACCACTGAAGCCATATCCAGGTGTGTCCTCGAGAGTCCAGTGCTCCTTGATCACACTGGAGCCAGTTGGCCTCAGTTTCTGGTGTGGCCTTTTGAGGCAACTATCAGCACAGCATCTGTGGAATGCTTGCTGAATATTAACTGGTGGCCCTGGAGGGGTAGAGGCTTTGGTCTAAGTTTGGCTGGCAGCTGAACCCCTCTCAAGACTGTGCCACTGGACACCTATTTCACAAATCTGCACTAATAAGACTGGGAGACTTACGAGCTTTGCTTAATACATAGAAACAGACACGGAAAGGAAGCCAAAGTGGAAAGACAAAGAAGCAGAAACCATATGACGGAACAGAACAGAGATCCAGATATAATGGAGTCAAGTAATCTAACAGATGCAGAGTTCAAAACACTGGTTATAAAGATGCTCAATGAACTTTTGGGAAGTGTAGATAAATTCATTGAGAACTTCAACAAAGAGAAAAAAACATAAAAATGGAAATGGAAATTATAAAAGGGAACCAGTCTGAAATGAAGAACACATTATCTGAGATGAGAAGTATATTAAATGAAATAAACAAAGGAATAAACAAAATTAATAAAGAATTAAATGCCCTATCTAGAGGATGAGAAAGCCAAGGACATGCAATCAGAATTGCAAGAGATACGATGCCAAGACTATAAAAATAATTTAAGGAGCGTATGGGACACTATTAAGGGTCCAAATATCTGTCTGATCAGTGTAACTGAAGAAAATCAAGATGCTGAACAGCTGTTTGAAGAAATAATGATGGAAAATTTCCCTAACCTGGTGAAGGAAATGGACATAAAATCCCAGGAAGCTCAGGGATCCAAAACTCAGGGATCCAAAGAAGCCCTCACCGAGACACATCATAATTAAAATGCCAAAGGTTAAATACAAAGAAAGAATATTAAAAGCAGCAAGAGAAAAACAGATAATTACTTATAAGGGAAAACCCATTAAGACTGGCAGCTGATTTCTCAAAAGAAACTATGTAGGACAGAAGGGTTTGGCAAGAAGTATTCGACAGAATGAAGACCCAAGATTTACAACCAAGGATTCTTTATGCAGCAAAACTGTCATTTAGAGTTGAAGGACAGATAAAGAGTTTCCCAGACAAAAATAAGCTAAAGGAATTTATCACCACCAAGCCGTATTACAGGAAATGTTGGAGGGACTTCTTTAAGAAGAAAAAATACAAAAGACTCCCTTTAAATTAATAGACACACACAGACTGAAAGGAAGGGGATGGAAAAAGATATTGTTTTGATGGACCTAGAAAGTATTTAGGTCAGACAGAGAAAGATAAACACTATATGATTTCACTTATACGCGGAATCTAAGGAACAAAAAGAACAAAATGATCAAAAACAGACTCACAAATATAGTGGACAAGTTGGTGATGGACAGAGGGAGAGTTTGAGGGGCTGGGAGAATGGGGTGAAGGGTTAAAGAAGTACAAATTAGTAGCTGGTGGATGGTTACAGAGATAGGGAGCACAGTATAGGGAATGCAGTTAGCATTAGCTAGGTAGAGGGTCAAGGGAGGGAGGGAGCATTTGGGGGCATCATTTTACGAACTATGTAGATGTCTAACCGATGTACTGTATACTTAAAACTAATTAAAATAAATTTTAAAAAAGTACAACTGGAAGTTTCAAAACAGTCATGGGGATGTAAAGAATAGCATAAGGAATATAGTAGATAATATTGTAATAATTATGTATGGTGTCAGATGGGTACTAAATTTATCTGGTAATCACTTTGTAAGTAATATAAATGTCTAAACATTATGTTGTATACCTGATACTATTGTATGTCAACTGTAATTAAAAAATAAAAAATTATTTAAAAAAAATAAATAAAATTACGGTTATTTAGTTGTCATCCATCAAAAGACCCTAACATGCTTTTTTACAGTGAACACTATTTAGTGAAGATGAGAATGAATGAGCAAAAAAGGAAAAAAAAGTTCATAATAAACATGAAGAAATTAACCAGACTGTATATGGTCCTAAGGAAAGAGAAAAGATATTAAGGAGATTAGTTAAGTGAAAAGATGTGCAGAGAGGCGTAGTATACATAGATCGTGGGGAAAAAAATCTTAAAGGGTTAGAGAAGTACATTATATATAGGCTATTAATATTATTTCCTAGATTAAAGATAACTGTATAATAAAGGTTGCAAAGGTAACAAAAATCTAAGCTTGAGTGAAGGTGTTTTACGCAAAAGTGTGTTAGTTGTTTTATCGGCTATGTCTTCCTTTCAATAATACACATTGCAAGAAATATTATACATATTAGAAATCACATGGTCTTGTAAATACATCTGAAATGAAAACTTTTAACTTTTCAGTTTCGAGGTATAACTGATATATAATTAACTGAAAATATTTAAAGCATACAATTTAAGGAGGGGGAGACTATTCTATGTGTATACCTGTGAAACCAAACACCACAATCAAAATAATGTACATACTGTACATGCTTATCATCCCCAAAAGTATCCTTGTGCCACCTGATAATCCATCCCTCCTTTAATCCATCCCAGGCAAACACTGATTTGTTTTCTATCATCGTAGGTTAATCTGCATTTTCTAAAGTTTTACATACATAAATACTAATCTTTGTCTGGCTTCTTTCACTCAGCATAATTATTTTGAAATTCATCCATTTTGTTGCACGTATCAACAGTTCTTTCCTTTAAATCCACTGTATAGGTTATAACACAATTTGTGTATCCATTCACCTGTTGATAGACATTTGGGTTGTTTCTAGTTTGGGGCTATTACAAATGAAGCTGCCAGGATCGTTTGGGTACAAGTCTTCATGTGCAAATACACTTTGATTTCTTTTAGGTAAATACCTAGGAGTGGAATGGCTGGATCATTTGGTGGGTGTAGGTTTTACATTTCCAAGATATTCTTAAAGTGTTTTCTAAAGATTCCAGTTTACTGCCATCCTCACCAATACTGGATAAAATCAGTCTTTTTAATTTTAGTCATTCTGATGAATGTGCAGTGATAATTCATTGTGGTTTTAAGTTGCATGAAATAATTTTTTTTTTTTTAATTTTAAAAGCAATCACCTGGACCAAATCAAAATAGAAAAAAAAGAAGAAAACGCTGACAAAATTTAAACAATTTTTAAAACCCTCAATTAAGAAGTGTTTTCACAATAAAAGAATGCAAACCAATATATACACATATATGATTTACCCCTGCTTCGTGTCCTGCTTCTGCTTCTAGTCCTGCTTCTATCCCTATCCCTGTCACGAAGCCTCTCTTTACTCCAACTTCGACTCCGACTCCTGCTGTAACTGCGACTTCGCCCTCGTCTTCTATTGTACCGGTCTCTGTATGAATCTCTTCGAGGAGGGTTTCGATCATAATCTCTTTTGCGAGAACGATCATCTTTTTTCCTCTCATCACGACTTCTAAAGAAATATACGATCACTTTCATGTAAATAATTTTTAGATACAGGAAAAACTCTAAATGCAAAAGTCATATTAAATTCTTATAACATCACGACTCTTTATCCCACCAGAATACAAATATAGGAAGCTAAAAAGCAACTGAAAAACTGAACATGATCTGCTTAACTAGTCCGAAACTCTTTTAAGGGAAAACAACTCTTAAAATCTTAATCCTTAATCTTATAAACAAAGGCATCTATACATTTAGGCATCTGTACAATATGTCTTATTGCATATATTGTCTTATACATGTATGTACCATGTCTCATACTTGTAGGCATGTATCACATGCACTGCACTCTAAATGCTTTTGAAGCCTTTATGGAAAAAATAATGTTTTCATGTTAAAGGGAAACTACAAGCAAAAAAAAAGTTTCACGTTACAATTTCATTGGAATTTGAAGTTAGGAATAAAAATAACAATAACTAATAGATGCCAACCACTGTGTAAAATCTCACTTCCAGGACATACAAATCTGACCTAGATATTCTTGGTAGAAGAGAACTGAATTACACTTTCCTAGACCAATAAAAGAGTAGACATTACTTGCCCTTCAGAAAAAGATAACTAACGTCTAAACAATGAAGATGGTTCAATGAATCAATCACCTATTTTCTCTGTATCGGGAGCTTGATTGGGGAGGACTGTGATTTAGCCTTCTGGAAAACTTCTTCTCTCGCTCTTCCTCCTTTATGATCTGATACACACACAAAAAAATGTGTAATTTTAATGAAAATTATTCCTTGCCATGTTACTACTACAATGATTTAACTGATATTAAAATATAGGAGCAAAATTGTCGTCTTCTAAAAGTATTCAAACAAAAGAAATTTCTCTTCTAAATACCATCATCTAGTTTAACCATTAAAGACAGGCATGCTGAAAGTTAAAGTGAATATAAAGAAATTCGTAAATGCTTGTCATAGATAACAGTAGTAAGAAAACATTTTAAGCAAGTGTCTTCATTTTAACATTACTAGTGAAAACCCAATTTTATTCCTTCTTTCAAAAGTCCAACATACATTCATGTTTTGGTTTCATGGATTTGGTTTGGTGCCAAACACCTTAGGGAATACAGGAGAATGCATAAGAACTAACCAAGCCAAGAAAAACACAACATTTCAGAAAATATATAAGATGAAATAGTTCTCCGGTTTCTCATAGTTTGGCAGTTATGTATTCCTCTTTCCTACAAGAGGCCTCCGCTAATACTATATAATTAATAGAAAACATTCCCTTGTTTAGTGCTACTTTCTCTAGGCCTGAATTTCCCATGCTGTACTGCCCAGAACACTGTTTCTATAGGACCATTAATAAGTATTACTAGAAAAAAAGGATTTGGAAGATAAACAAATTCAGGAACTACAAAATGTGTGGCTTCTGTAAATATAATAGGACTCAAATTTTGCATTTTTAATAAGAATCCTAAGATATTCTGATGCAGGTTGTCTACAGATAGTATAAAAATGTAAAAACGTTCCAATTGTTCCAGTTGCCCCAGCATCCCTTTAGGCAAGAGCCTCTCATTGTCAAAAGTGCCTCACACTGGATAAATTAAATGGAAATCCTATCAACAGACCAAACCCTGACACTGCTTAAAATCCTTCTTCTAACAGCTTGCCTTTTTTTTTTTCTTGTAAATACTTTTGTTCTCCTCCCACCCATATCAACTCTCTCTCAAACCCCCAAAATGGGTACAAATAAAACTCTCCTTATGCACTTTTTCCTTTCTATTTGCCTCAATGCACACTTGCCAGTAATTTATGTTGACAGATCATCATATTCCACAGTACATGCTCAGTAGGCAACTTTTACTACACTCACAGTATTTTTAATCCAGATTGCCATCTGACATTCTGACACTTCTGAAAAATCAGGGATAAATATCCTTAGCAATTGGTCAAAAAAACTATAGTGAAATATTATTATATCAACAGATGTAAGAGTAAGGCTTTGCCACTAAATAGTTTTGGGAGGAAGACTTCTTATTGCTTCTCAAACCAAAAGCCCATGATTTACTGAAGATTTTTTAAGAATTAAAATGTAATCTGTAACAACAAAAATCTGGAACCAATCCAAACTTCCATCAATGGAAAAAACATATATAATTAATAGTATGTGTGTATATATATATACACACACACATACATATATCTCTAAGTGGCATAAGCAGTTACCAGTACAATATCCACTAACTCTTTTTTCCTCATTAACAGAACCTCTACACTGTTTGGTATGAAATATGCACAGTTATAAAATTATGTCTGGTCTTCCCCTGCAAAGAGAAGTGATGCAGGTGTTTTGTGTGTGTCTGACTATATACATATATATGTATAAATACACTTTCAAAGATTAAAATGTATTTGAGTATTATATAATACATATGCATAGCATTACATAATAAACATGAATTATACAATCTGGGAAAAAGATTATAAGGTGAAAATACCAAAGGTCACAACCACATCTTCCACTACACAACAATCTCTCAATAATAACAGTAACTATCATTTACTGAGAACCTATACTATGTGCCACACACTTTGCCAGGTGCTTTATAGACATTATTTAACTGTATTACCATTTCACAGCTGAGTAAACTAAGGCTTAGAAAAGTAATGTTTTTAAGGTCACAAAGCACCAACTGGTAAAGCAAAAATTTTAACCAAGATTTGTTTGACCTAAAGCTGGGATAACTGTAGAAATATAATAGCATGTCAATTATTTTGCTGGAATTACAATCTTTAAACATCAAATTTAGCAGACCTAAATTATTATGTGATTATTAAACAAGAATGGTAATCTTGAATAAAAGGTAAAAACTTCAAAACTTCTTATAGTGTGAAGTCATTTCCATTGCCCTGTGAAGGTCCTTTATTTGACTACCTTAAATATAGTCTCCTACAAAATGCATGTAGAATAGAAACAGATCTACTGTCAATCTAATTATTTTCATGGAACACAGATAATGAGCCCATAGCTATAAGATACTGTGCAGAAGAGAATTAAAAGCAGGCCTGAGATTGTTATCCTTAGAAAGATTAGCTTGCAAGGTAGGCCTCTGGCTGGCATCTGTGAACTTTGATTTCTGGAAGGTTCTGTAATTCCCTTATAATAACAGTAAATTCTTATGCCTGAATTGTGTACATATTATAGTTTATGCTAAACACCTGCTTTCCTCCTGGGAGTCTGGAATTTTGGTACATACTAGGAAGAAGTTACCTACTCAGCTAGAACTAAATAAAAACCCTGACCACTGAGTCTGTAACAAGCTTCCCTGGTTCACACATGTTGTCCCTCCTTGTTAAGTACTCCACTGGGAGAGGCCTCTGGAAGCTTGTGCCTACTTTCCCCCAGACTTCGCAGCATACACTTTATTCCCTGTGATTTTGCTTTGTATCCTTCTACTGTTAAGAAATCATAACCATTGAGAATGATTATGCTGAGTCGTGTGAGTGCTCCTTGTGAACCTGAGGGTGGTCTTAAAGACTCCTGACACAGATACAGAAAATACAACTCACTTTAATTATTCCTTATATGTTTTAAAGAACATACAAGGGTTAACACAAATCCTTACCTCTTCCTTTTTTATATCTTTTTCTTGGTGCTGAAAGAATTCTACCTTTAAGCTTCCTGATGATGGTTGTTCTGGAGGAGGTAGGTAACTCTTTGTATTCACAGCATCAAAAAGTTTTTCCACAAATATCTGTGTCTCTAAAAATAGAACCAAAAAACACAGATTAAAAGACATCTGCTAAGATATTAACTCTCCACTTAATAGCTTCCCAACCAGTGTGCCATGGCACAAGTCTTGTAGTAATACTGACGCATTCAGTTTTCAGGGTGGTAGGGGCTAGAATGGCCAGAGCTTCTGGGCCAGTTACTTCCAGCCATGACTAATCTCCATGTACCATCCCCAGAGTGCAAAACACAAATATTACCATTATCTAGATGTTGGTAAAATGAAACAAGCGAAAAAGAACTGTGCTAGACAACATTCAAAGTAGTTTCCTAAAAAGTACTATCTTTGAATAAGCTAGCATTCAGTTATTTTCTTAATTTTTAAAGAAAAAAAATCTTTAAAAGAGCATAAGGACATTAATGAAAGAAAAAGCTTCCTTTATAAATAAGCTTTGGAAAAAAATCAGTAATAATATTACTGGTTCAACTTTGTTACAATTAGAACCAAGACTTACTGAGTTTCTTCAATACTATAAGTAATCTTATTTTTAAATAACTTATTAAAATAAAGTAGTATTTTTAAATCAAAGTTCTTACCTTTTTGAAGAAATACATCCAGTTGATCAATACACAATGCCTTTAACTCTTTTTCACTTTTGTCTTTTTTTACCAAAGCGAGAACATATTTTGCTAGGGCTGATGGATCTGCATCACAACTGAAGGAAAAAAGCAATGTTGAAGAAAATTTAGCCATAAATAATTTCAAGTTCTACAAATTCCATTTACAATCTGACTTAATCAGTATGATAGCTACATGAGTTAATATATGTAAAAAGTACCTGGCTCGTGGAAGGCAATAAAGTTCTCTCTTATATTAATATACTTTATGTAATATATGTAGTTGTCATTATCTTTCCAAATATATACTAATATATAAATTAAAAACTCAGTAGGCTTTATTATTATTAAAAAGAGAAACTATAACAAAGTAAAAACAATTTCAAAACATCAAAAACCAATAAAAATACCAAAAGGCTTTGTCCTCTCAGAAACACATAATAGCCAGAAAAACAATGAGAATACAATAAAAGGAAACTTAAAAACATACCACACGATATATTTATTTTAACAACAGAAAAAAAGAGTCTAGAAATAGATCCAAATATATATAGAAATTTAGATTTTTATAATGGTGGCAATGCAAATCAATGAGAAAGAGATGAACTATGCTACCAGCTCCTAAATTCATGACCTACAGGAATGAAAAATGTCCAATGTGCTACTAACTTAAGTTTCGGGGTACTTGATTAGTAATTGTTAAGTCAACTTTGCTCACAGATCTTCTTCTATTTATTTATAAAGACTTGAAGTAGGTTATAACTTACAAGAAGGAAAAAAAAGTCCATTTCAATGGTACATGAGATAAAAAAAAAAAAACTTTAAAATTTACTTCAATATACTTACTTATACCAACAAAATTTTAAATACAAAATAATTTATGGTAAATTAATATCTTCATGTTTTATTACAATGAGCATAGAAATACTTAGGTCTGTTATGAAATAAGCATGAAGAAATGGGACAATAATCTCATAATGTATCAGCCTATAGATAGATATATCTGGCAATCTGGTAATACTACATGAGAGACCATGAAATAATACTTATTCATGTTAGGTAACTTGAATAACATGATCGTTTACATTAACCCAACTAGACATTAAACTATATATACTTCAGTTTACTGGAAATCACTGTGTTACATAACAGTATCACTGTTATATAGTGTTTTATTACAACTGATGTTGATAAATTCTACACTGAGTCCCTAAATATTATAATTTGATTTAATATTGGCTTGACTGTTGTGGTGAATTTTCAATTTAATAATGGCTTTTCTAATGATCTGTCCACTTTACATTTCTCTAAACACAACACCAAATCTATTCCACCTCCATCCCATTATTTTTTAAACAGGAAACTCTACAAGTTGATTAAAATGTTAGCAGCTAAAAATATGGAGAAAGGTCTTTGTGATTTTTATCATGATGGTCAATGGACTACCGTTTTATAAAACGGCAAGACAGAATTTATAATCTTTTCTCAACAATTTCTATAGGAAACAATTATAATCAAATCAAGAACCAATTAAAGTCACAAGCACAACATATCAATGAACACAGACAAAAATTTTAAATGCCTGAGATAGTGTGAAAGACGGATTACTTTTTAAAATTTGTTAGAAGGCAAATTATATACTAGAAGTTTTTTAATTTCACATTTAATAGCAAAACAGGTAAATGTGCTTTCAAGAGACAATTTTTCTAAAGTCCTATAAGAAGTGATTTCATTTTTATTTCAGTATTTTTGAAAACAAACAAACAAAAGGTATGTACTTGCAAATTACAGCGTAGTAAAAAATAACTTGAACCACAGAAGTGTAATAATATATTGAAATGTTATGGACCAGGGAAAAACAAATTATGTGTTCACTTTTCTATTTGTCTTAAGTAAAAGTGCTAATGCTGCATCATCTGAACATTTAGCAATGATAACCTCCTATGCAAAATGAATGACATACAAATGTCTAAATTACCAAATTGAAAGAAAATTATATTTACATAGTAAGGCTGTTGTTTAAAAAAAAAAAAAAAAAAAACTGTCTCCATGGTAAGCAATTACTGTTCATTAGGTACTTAACCACACCAGTTGCCACTGCTGATAACAGGTTTGCGATTTGAATTATCTTGTCAGAGCTAGACTTTACACTCTGCTACAGTGTTAGCATTCTGGAAACATGTGAAAGAAAAGTGGGACTGAAATCTTTCAGATCAGAGAGAGACAAATATATATATGTAATTTTGAAAGGTTTAAGGACAAAGAAATAATACTGAAAGAGTGACATACTTCATTACCACCTTCAAGTCAAATTCCCACAAATGCTATATTCTATAAGTACTTAGCCCAGCAAAAACATAGTCTGCAAATAAAGCATGATTCTAACCACAAAATGCTTACAGGAAAGTCTCCAAAAGAACTGAATTTTCTTAATACTTAAATTAACATGAATCAAATCAGCCCCAATATAAAGGTTATAATTACCACCCTAACACATTCATCCTATTAGTTTTTACTTTTTAATTACATGTATTGTAATTGTAATTAAAATGTATCGTAATTAAAAAGTAAAAACTAATAGGATGAATGTGTTAGTGAGCTTTCAAAATAGTAATGAGTAAAGTACAAAAAAGCTAACACTCCAGTACAATTTCAAAAAGAAATTTGTTTTGTTTTGCTCAAGTTTTTTAGAGGCTTTAGAAATTCAGTGGAAGATAACTGATGAAATTTTACCCAGGCTTCCATTTTCAGTAATCTTGAGAAGGAGGAACTGGAGGTGGCAGTGGGAATTTAAAATTAAATTTAAATATGTTAACTCAGTAACTTTAGAACACGGATATACACCCACATCTGTTCCTACCAAATTTTCACTTTATATTCAAGAAAAATATCTAATTTGCATCAGCCATGGTTCTATTACTCTGTACTTAGAATTACTCTTTCGAAAATCCAAATTTCATCGCAATATAATACATCAAAAACCGCAATTGCTATAGTTAATAATACAACTTCAATTCAAATACAGAAGTAAAAATAGATTATTTGTATATAGCAGTTAGTTACAGCAAAGACTATTCATTGAGAATTATCATACCCTCTTCATTCTACAAAAATGACCAACACAAAATAAGCATATATAAACATGATCCATCCATGAGCATCATACAAACCACTTCTTATCACTGAAAACATCACAATACATGTAATTATAACACAGAAAACTATTCAATCGGTTCCTTCGTTTCCCTGTATTATTACTCCAAGAAATAGCAGTGATTCCTTCTTGAGAACTGTGGTTCTCAAATTTTTTGGTCTCGGGATCCCTTTACACTTTAAAAATTACAGAGAACTCCACGGAGCTTTTATTTAGATGGGTTATAGCAATCAATATTTGCCATATGAAGAACTAAAATTGGAAAATTTTTAAATTATTAATTTGGTTAAAAACAACAAATCCATTACAATTTAACATAAACACTCGCCCTTTGTGGGGGGTAATCAAAAGGAGAAATTTATTAGTACAAATAAATGGGACGTCCAATGGCGGGGTTAACTTCAGGCATAGCAGACGTAGGAGTTCAAATGATAGCACCAGGCCCCTCTCTTTCCATTCCGCTTTCCCTTGAATTTGCTCCATTTTCAGGAAGGTCCTTTCCATGTGGCAATAAAGATGGCCTGGAGCAGTTCCAGAATTACATTATTCTGATAGCTAAAAAAGCCAGAGAAAGGAGCCTGTCCTTCTCCTTCACCCTTTGCCTTCTCCGATGCATCACACTGGCTCTTTAAAATGACTCGTCTTCCCCAACATGGGCCATAACTCTATTGCAAGGATGGGCAGAGCTCAATGACTAATAACCTCACCAGAAATGAAATACCCTATTTTTTAGTGAAAAAAAATAAAAATAAAAATATTTCTACAACAAAATAAAATTTTATTGAGAAGACTCACAATGTTTCACAGTTTTTGTAATTACCATTAATGTCTGGCTTAGAAAACAGAACGATTCTATCTACTTTTACATTCCATCTATTGTGATATATGCTGTTTCAGGTGAAATATATAAAGAAATTTGGTCTCATACAGACTTAAAGTTGGAAAAGTGGGAACTTCATAGACCCAATGAAATATGAAAGGGTCTCAGGAAAAAGCCAGAATCTCTACACCACACTTGAGAACAATTATTTTAAAAATTTAGAAGGTATTTATTAAGTGTCTAATTCAAAGACAAAGTCAATCTTCATTTTCTCAAAGGTAAGAATCGGACTGTAAAACTCTATGCTGTTCAGTGCAAAGAGCACAGCACAAATGGCAAACAGCACAGACAAGAACCATCACAATGGTTCAATGTGATGCCACAGAGCTCTCTTATTAAAGTGGGACTGCAGATGAAATGCTAATATGGCAACCCACAACAACAAAACTCCACATTTAATATATGTTTTACATTCCAATTCACAGTTCAGGAAAAGTTGAGTTCTCTGGGACAGGGCTCTGCCTTCCAAGGACCACCCCTTCAGTTACTCATATATGGATTCACAGTCTACTTACTTACAGATTACAAAAGTAATATAAAATTTTAAAGTTATAAGACACCTAACCCCGTCCCCCTTTTAGAACAAATGTTAAAAGTAGAATTCCCTTTCAAATCTACTGTTGTCCTCTAAGCCAAACTGTCAGCCTTTCCTTGAAGTGTGGTATTATTTTAAAGCTGGGGGTGGGGGGACAGGCCTAGAATGAACTCCAAAAACCCCGGGATTTTCAGATTTCTAGTCTGGTGTTATCTTACTTCATTCATTAGTTTTGTAATCCCAGGTTAGTATGTTATTTCTCTAGGCTTCAGTTTTCTTTTTTAAAAACAAAGGCACTGAACCACATGATCTGGGGAAAAAACCATCATTGCACTCCATCCATCCACTCTTCTCATTTCCAGGAATGTTTAGTTAACCGAACTTTAAAATAAGTATGTAATAAAAAAATTTTTCCCTCTAGGTCTTTCTCAACACTCAGGAGCAAATTTTCAACTTTTGAGAGGGATAAATAATAACTAAATTCTACTAAGAAGAAACATTTTATATATTTCTCCTAATTTAGCAAACTTTAAGATTTGTACATATTTCTACCAGTATTAAATTGTTACTATTGTGTGCTTGTCTGTTTCCCCCACAGGGATTCTAGGTAATTATGCCTACTTTTTTCCTTACAAGGTGTTACAAAGTATCTACTAATTATCACATTATATAAGAGCATACTAAAACACAGGGTATATCAACCAAAAGTCACATAGGACAACTCTCAGTTTAGGTCAAACTCAATTATGGCAAATATAAAAGTTCAAGTTCAAAGATCTGTCACAGATACAAAAAAAAAAGTCAATAAAAATATCTCCAGTGTTTTGACAAGTCTTTCCTAGATCCCTTTTCCTCCCATATCCTGACTGCTGAGATGACTCCTTTGTTCCAAGAATATTACCTTCTCTCTTCCTACCTCCAGTCAATGTCTAAATTCAGGCCTTTCACAACTCATTCTTAAAACTAGGATTAAAAAAACAATAATCTTCTTTGTCTCCAAAATGTTAGCTAGTCAAATCAAACCTCTACACACCAAAGCATCATTCTTAGGAAAAGATCTGATCAAGTTACTCCCCTGTTTCTATAAATCTTCCCCAGCATCTCATAACTTAGTCTCCCAAATGTCCAAACACTTCAAGATGGCAATAAAACTTCTTAATGTAAAACCAGTGAAGGCTAGCAGGATTCAAAAACCTCTTCCTAACCATAATGAAGTCATAATTCCTCAGAAAACTTAACTGTTCTTCCAATCTGGGCTATTTAATGTCATCAAAAGCTTCAAAACTTTAGCACAATCCAATTTGAGGAAATGCATGAAAAACTGCACATTTATGAAACAGTTTTCAAAACAGGATCTCTTTCACGGTCTGTTACAACAAATTATACTTTTTAAAAAGGTAAAATAAGTACTCAAGCTATCATTAAGAAAAATAACAAAGATTACAATGGTCACAACTGACAATGTCTTATAAAATGTCTCAAAAAGGTTCTAGGTCTCAAAGTACTTGTTGCATTTAAAACTGTATTACAGATGTCACCATCACTTTACTTCTCCCCTTTGATTTAATTAATTGGACACCCATAACTGAAAAGCAAACAAACAAACAACAACGACAAAATCCAAATGCCTCTACACTGCATATCAGGACACCCATAACTGAAAAGTAAACAAACAACAACGACAAAATCCAAATGCCTCTACACTGCTTATCAGGACACCCAAGAGATCCACCCACTTGTGCACCCGAGAGTGGGTGGTTTGGACCTACGACAGGTGGGGATCGTAGGTCCAAACCACGGAAAAGGCACAGGACAATGCAGCAGTGAGCCAGCATGACCTTTCTGGCAGAGAGGTGGAGAGTGAAGGCGGTGAGTGGGGGTGTGCAAGGCCATGAGTGCTGCAGGTGAAGGAACCAGATGCTGAAGGAAGACTGCACTGACTGTGGGAATGGGAAGGGAAGAAGGCAGACAGAGAACTGAAGGAAAATTTCTCTTGCTGTCTGTCCCAAGGAGGCTAGAGAACTGCCCACGGACCACTGGGACCCCCTCATTTGACGATCCCCCACTGGGCTGTGGGTACATCCCAAGTACTAACTACATATTTCCCCTGACTCTGACACCACCCTTTGCTTTAAAAAAAAAAAAAAAAAAATGACAGTATTCCCAACCTTGGCAGTAAGTTAGCTCCACTAAGAGAAACAAAAACTTGAGCCATAGCGCCCCCTTCTGGAAAACAAAAGGAAGGCCCCTAACTACCAACCTGTTGAACTGCTAGAATCAAACTAACAAAGCCTTGCTTAAGAGAGTTCACTGCTTCAAATGTGGCAGGAGAGGCACCTCTCATCAAACACCACAAGTCACAATAACACAGTATTCACAGAAAGAAAATAATTGTCCAGCAAATAAACCCAAATACATGAAATATTGTGATGTTACTGACAAAAAAAAAAATCAGCTATTACAAAGAAATGCAACAAGCCACAAGAAAACTCAGAAAGGTAATACAATGATCTCAGGAATAAAATTAACAAACAGAAGCAGTACTTTACCTAAAAGATAGAAATTCTAAGAATTAAATTCTGGAGTTGAAGAACTCAATAAATGAGATTTTTAAATACATTAGAATGCACTGAAAATAAAGCAGATCACATGGAAAATATTATTAGCAAACTAGAGAACATATATAAAAATGGTTCAGGTGGAAGAAAAGCAAGAACTTTTTTTTTTTTTTTTAGTTAAGAAGCCCTATGAGAAATACCTGACTCCATTAGAAAAGCCAACATAAGAATAATGGGTATCCTGGAAAGAGAATGGAGAAAGAAGGGAGCAGAGAGTGTATTTAAAGAAATAATAGCTGAGAACTTCCCATATCTAGGGAAGGAACTGGAAATACAAGTTCATGAAACTAAGACACCTTATTATCTCAATACAAAAAAAAAACCTTCTCCAAGACATGTTAAAACTGTCATTAGTCAATGATAAAGAAAGAGCAGCGGGAGGAAAAAAAAAAAAAAAAAAAACAGTAACCTACAAAGGTACCCCCATTAGGCTTTCAACAGATTTCTCAGCAGAAACTAAAAACGCCAAGAGAGAGCAGAATAACATACAACCAGGCACTGCATAACAACGTTTTGGTCAATGATGGACTACAGGCACAATGGCGGTCCCCATAAGACTACAACACAGCTGAAAAATGTCTATTGCCTAGTGACATCATAGTATTGTAACACAAAGCTTGCAAAATTCATCAAGGCTGTTGTTGAGATGGCAAACAACTTTAACTTGGGCGTGGATGAGGATGGCATTGAGGAGCTCTTAGAGGCAGTTACTGAGGAACTGACTAATAAGGAGTTACCAGAATGGGAACAGGAATGCATAGCTGAAGCCAAGGCAAGAGAACAGAAACTGCAGAAAAATAAAAAGAACCCTCAAGAAAATACAGTGAAGGGCTTAGCCGAATCTTTTTCAGACCATAACAATCTCCTTTAAAAGTTTGAAAGCATGGACCCTCAACAATGAGAGGTTTTCATTAATAGAAAGGAATGGTCATGGCACATTATCTGCTTACAAGTGAATCTGTAAGAAGAAAAAGCAAACCACTATAGATATATTTCTGAAAATAGTAACACTTCCTCAACAAGAGGCTCAGGCAGGTCCCTCAGGAGGTATTCTAGAAGAAGGCATTGCTATTATTGGAGATGACAGCTCCAAGCATGATACTGCTCCTGATGACCTTCCAGTGAGATAATATGTGGAGCTGGAAGACAGTGATATTGATGATCCTGCCCTGTGTAGGCCTAAGATGTGTGACTTAGTTTTTAACAACAAAAAAAACTAAAAACGTAAAAAAATAAAAATTTTAAATAGAATAAAACATAGAAAGAAAAAATATTCTGTACAATGTGTTTGTATTTTAAGCTAAGTATTATAAAAAAAGAATTTAAAAGTTTATTGTATTTTCGAAGAAAAATATTTTTCAAACATTTAAGGTAGCCTAAGTGTAGAATGTTTATAAAGTTTATAGTAGTGTACAGTAATGTCCTAGGCCTTCACATTCACTTACCACTCACCCAGGGCAACTTCCAGTCCTGCAAGCTCCATTCACAGTAAGTGCCCTAAGGGTTTACCATTTTTTATCTTTTATAGTGTATTTTGTCTGTACCTATGTATGTTTAGATAGGTTTAGATACACAAATACCATTGTGTTACAACTATCTACACTATTTAGTACAGTAACAAGCAGTAATCTAGGAGCAATAGGCTATATACCATTGAGTCTAGGTGTGTAGAAGGCTGTATCATCTAGGTTTGCATAAGTGCACTCTACGATGTTCACAAAATGACAAAAGCACCTGACAACACATTTCTCAGAACACAGATCCATCATTAACCAATGACTGTATTCCAAATATTGAAAAATAAACATTCAGCCAAGAATCCTCTACTGGGCAAAATTATCCTTCAGATATTAAGGAGAAATAAAGGCTTTCCCAGACAAACAAAAGCTGAGAGAGTTCACCACCAGTAGACAGACCTACCTTACAAAAATAATAAAAAGAGCTCTTCAAGCTAAAACAAAAAGGACAAACGTATACAAAAACTCTGATTAACAGCCAGAATTAGAATATGGTAACTTTTTAAGAATAGCATATTTAACTAAAACTACAGCATAAAAGTTAAAGAAGAGTATTAAAAACAACTATAGCTACAACTAAGTAACAAAATGACAGCATAAAGAAATGTGACATCAAAAATATAAAAGGAGAAGAGTGAAAAGATGGAATCTTAACAGGCAAATTGTAATCAGCAGAAAAAGGACTGTTTTATCTATGAGATGTTTTATGTAAACCTCATGGTAACCACAAAGCAAAACTCTAGAGCAGAGACACGAAATATTAAAAAAAAAAAAAAAAAAGAGGAGACTGAAAAAATCACTATGGAAAACAGCTACCATATGACCCAGAAACCCCTATTCTGTTTATCTACCCAGAAAATTTAAAAACACTTATTCATAAAGATATATGTATCCCTATGTTACCTGCAACATTATTCACAATAACCAAGACATGAAACAACTTAAATGTCTTTCAACCAATGATAAGATAAAGAAGATGTGGTACATTTATACAACAGAATACTACTCAGCCACAAAAAATAAGATGAAATACTGTTATTTGTGACAATATGGGTGGATCTTGAGAGTTATCATGCTAAGTGAAATAAGTCAGATGGAAAAGAACCATATTTCACTCATACATGGGATAATAAAACACAAAGTACCAAATGAACAAACTCACAGACACAGAAAACAGTATGGTGGTTACCAGAGGATGGGAGGGAGATAGAGTGATGGTGTTTAAACAGGATTTAAACAGGGTACAAATTTGTAACAAGTAGTAAATAAGCCATAGAGACCTAATTAACAGTATAATGAATATAGGTAGTAACATTGTACTTAATTATATAAGTAATGTGATAAGTACCACTGCTTCGATAACTACATTACAATATAAATGTATCAAAGTAACAAACTGTATACCTTAATCTTACACAATGTTACATCATCAAATTATAATCAATTAGAACTGTATTACACATAGCAACAGGCAACAAGTGATCTGCTGAATGGCATATTAATTCTTATATATAGGATTTATAATCATTCAAATGGTTTTCATTTTTAATAACTGACTTCACTTGAAATTTTTAGAAGTGTTTTTCATATCAACTTTTTAAATGTCAGTAGGCAATTAAAAATTAATAATTGGAGAATGTAGGCAGAGACACAGGAAGTGTAGAAATAGCAGGATATAGAAAGTTATAAAGAAGTCAACAAAACAGACTATATACTGACATTATCTTCTGTCACTCTTTTTAAATGGCTCTTTGAGACAAGAAAACTAAAGGAATTACTTGCCACAATGCATCACATGATATCGTAAAACCAGTTTATCTGAAACTACTACATTAAAACCACCACTACCAAAAGAACACCTACTTGGCCAAACTTTCAAACATCCATCTCTTAATATTAAAAAGGCCTCTGACAGAATTAGGTGACATTGGAAAATAATTTCTACTAATGAGAACAATGGTGGGGGAAAAACAGGGGGAAAATAGGAGAAAAGGAGGGAGGGAGAGAAGGAAAGACAGATGAACAAATGACAACATAGGGGAAGATGTTTATTGCAGACTTATTTACAAAGCTGTCCTTTATTCGAAGAGGAAACATTCCAAGACCCCCAGTCAATACTGAAATGGTGGTTAAACTGAACCCTCTATACATTGTTTTTTTCCTATACATGCATGCCGATGATAAACTTTAATTTATAAATTAGGCAAAATAAGAAATTAATAACTAATACTAAAACAGAACAATTATAATGATCTCTCTCTCTCTCTCTCTCTCTCACACACACACACACACACACAAACATAAATATATCTGATAATCAAGACGGCAACTAAGTGACTATAATCTAACGGGCAGATAACATATAGTGTGCACACGCTGGACAAAGAAATGATTCACGTCCTGGCAGGAAGGAGTGGGATGACATGAGATTTCATTAGGCTACTCAGATCAGCACACAATTTATAACTTATGAATTTATTTCTGGACTTTCCATTTAATATTTTTGAACTGCAGCTGACCACAGGTAACTAAAACCATGGAAAGTGAACCTGTGGATAAGAGGGAAATACTGTAAATTTTGTGAAAATAGGAAACAAACTAAATGACACATAAGAACAATATGGTTACTGTGGTACAGCCACTCAATAAGACTGGATTTCAGCCACTTAAAAGTATAAAGAGTACTTATTAATACTAAGAGTGTTAGAGTGGAAAGTATAAAGATTTTTACACTTCATTTCTAAGTGTTCTGGTAACTTTTCTTTCCTGTAACTATATGTAGGTGTAGGAATTATTTTCATGCTTTACAAAATAAGATAATTTTTTTCTAAAAGTAATGGTCACATCTTAAAATACTGTTAAAAGAAAATGTAGTATATGCATATAATGTAACACTATGGAGCCACTAGAAGGAATAGGAATCTACTTAAGAACATACTCATGTTGGAATATACGTACACAGTGTCTGTTACCTGAAATATTACGTTAGTGACACATGAATACTATGACCCTGTAAAAACATTATATACCTAAACATTATACTTGTTTATTTTTATAAATATATGCTTACATGTTTATACATGGGTCTTGAGAAAGGGTTAAAAAACTCACTTTTTGCTTATACTTCTATATTTGTTTAATTTTATTAAAACAAGCAAACATTTTCAATTAAAAGAAAAAGATTAATTGGGACTAAAAATTAATCAACTAAAAATACTATAGGAATTATTATACCTATATAGCATTAATCTGACATTGGAATATCATTCACAAAAGAAACTATAGATACATGCAACAAGAATAAACCTCAAGAACATTAAGAGTAAAAAGTCTTATTCAAAATAGTACCTAGTCTATTATTCCATTTATATGAAGGTCTAGAACAGGCAAAACTAATATACAGTGGGGAGAAAAACAGAATAGTGCTTGCTTCTAGGGGTAAGTGGGAGCATGAGAAGAGGAATGAGGAAACTTTCCAGGGTGATGGTAATGTTCTTTATTTTGAGAGGGGACTGGGTTACAAAGGTATGCATTTGTCAAAACTCATCAAGGGGTACACTTAAGATTTGTGTACACTATACAATTTACATCAAAAAATTAAACTGTAAACAAATACTAAACTCTAATTAATAATATGCATGCTAAAGTATTTAAGGGTAAGTGCACTGATGTGTGCAATTTACTGTGAAACACATCAAAGGATGAAAGTGTTAAGTACACTAAAATGTTAATAGCAGAATATAAGTGGTATAGGTGTGTCACTTAAATTTTCAACTTTACTGTGTATTTGAAATTTTTTATAATAAAATATTTTTAAGAGGAAGACAATCAAGCAAAAATGACCAGGAAAATGTTCAGAACAGGTATCAGTGACTGGGGATTAACCTTACTAGAAATTATAACTCACCAAAAATTGAGAATGTGGTCTTACATAAGATCAACGTAATATATAAAAAGTCTAGACTTAACCAAATTTGTGTAATGATTTTGTGTGTAAATAGGTGACATTTCAAATTAGGAAAACATGGATTATGCAGTCAATTGCATAGGGATAACTTTGTATATACCTGAATGAAAATAAACCAATAAAACTAGACCCATACTTCATACCTGACACTAAAACATTATCCATTTCAGGTAGATAAAAGTTTTAAGTATTAAAAATAAGATTACAGAAGACATGGATCACACCACTAGAGAACTCTAAAGATACAGAGTGACTTGGTTCAATTTCTGGCTTACTGACTTACTGTGTTAAGTCAATTAATACACTGGCATATAATAATAAGCATTATTAGTGATAGCTATTGCCATATAATCATTACTATAAATATCTTCATCTCAGAATGAAGTAGTTTTCTGACTATGATACAAAACCTAGACACCATGAAAGGAAAGATAAACCTAACTACACAAATAAAATATTTCTATTCTTAAAAAATTACCATAAGCAGAATCAAAACATAAATACCTATATGGGGAAAGAGCTACTGCACAGTTTCCTTAAAATATGAAAAGCTCCTACAAATTAACTTAAGAAATCAACAATGCAAGAGAAAAACTAGAAAGGGTATAAACAACAGAAAAAATATATATGGCTCTTACACATCATAAAAATTGATAAATCTAACTATAAGACAAATGCATATTAAAACTACATTAGGAGTTCCACTTCTGGCTGGATGTGGAAAATAACAAGAAATCAATGTTTTCATCCTAACAACAAAAAACATGCCAGTTAAGCTACAAAATTATGCTATTTTTAAAGCCCAAAGAGATGAGGATGCAAGAAAACGAACTAATTAAGAAGGTGGCAAGCCCCTTATAAGAGAAAAGAAACCATGGTTACTCTTAATCCTGGTGAAAAGGCAAGAAGAGAAATCTGCCACAGATGGAGGCAAAGAGAAAACGGCCAAACTTTTAATCCTCTTTTAACAGTCACATACAGGTTGTCAAGACAGATTAGAATCCCAAGGACCCTCAACTACAACCCCTCACCAACACTTACCAACCAAAAAGTCAGGAGTAGTTCTAGGAGCAGAGAAGAACTAGAAGAGATCTGTCAACACACCCCCAACTTTCAACCTGCAAAGTGTGGGAGAGGAGCAGAGGGCTAAGCAAAACTCCTCTGGGGCATTCTAAGCCTTGAGAGAGAACTGAGTGATTACCTTACAAATGACAAGGAAAAGAGCAACAAAGCAATAATACTGAAAGATAGCTACAAATATAATGAAAGCCAGAGGTGAGACTAAAGAGATCTCAGCAACTCAAAAACCTGGTAGCAGGACTGTGAAGCAAGAAGAGATGATTCACCAAGTTTCAAAAGCTGGGGACCTGGAGGTATCCAGAATCTCATTATTGCTCAGTTTCCAGGCCCCATGAAAGGGAAAATACTGGTCCTACCCTCAAAACATTAGAAGCCAATGGTGAACTGAATCGAAATTGTTATAAAGCTCTAAACCAGGTCACTACAGAGCAAATGACTCAGCCTCTACTCCAGTGGCCTAACAAAAGAAAGAGCATGGCCCTTACTGAAGATAAATCTTATTTATTTCAGTCTCCACTGTGAGTCTCCAGTGTTCTTTTACACAAAATGTTGAGCACAAGATCAAATAACAAGAAACACAAAATAGTAAGAAAATGTGGTCCATATGAGAACAGTAAATGGAAGCATACTCAAAGATGGCCCAAATTACAGAATTATTGGGAAAGAACTTTTAAAAAACTATGATAAAAATGCTAAAGAATTTATTAAAACATGTGGACAACATGCGTAAGGAAATAGAAAACTTCAGCTAATACACAGAAACTATTAAAAAGAGCCACATGGAAAAACCTAGAAATTATCACTAGGAAAAATTGAAGACTTCAATGGAGAGATATACCATATTCATGGACTCAAAGACTAAATATTATAGTCTTCCTTCTAATACTTATCTCTACGTTCAATAAAATCCCCACTAACAATCACACAGGCTTTCTTGTAGAAGCTGACTAGGGGATCCTTCCCTTTATAGGGAAATGCAAGCTTGGTTATTCTGCATAACCAAGACAATCTTCAAAAAGGACAAAGTTGGAAGACTTATGTAATCTGATTTCAACACTTACTCTAAGCTAGTTAGCTTTAGACAGTGTAGTATGAGCAGAATAAACAAATATCATTTGATTAACAAAGAGTCCAGAAATAGATTCATACATGCACAGTCAATTGATTTTCAACCAAGATGCAAAGTTATCCAATGAGGAGTCTTTTTAACAAATATTTCTGAAAAATATGACGACATTCATATTAAAGGAAAAAAAAGAACCATTAATCCTATCTCACTCCATATATATATATATATGTGTGTGTGTATATATATATATATATATACACACACATAGTTTTTAAATTCATTTGAGATAAATAATAGACCCAAACAAAAAACCCAGAGGCAAAACATTTCTAGAACATAGAATATCTTCATGATCATAGAAGAGACAAAAGTTTCTTGGATACAAAAGCACTAACCATATAAAAAATAAATTGGACTTAAAAATTTTTTAAATTTCTGCTCACAAAAAGATATTATATATAAGCCAGAGTGGGAAAAAAATATTTATAGCACATATATTGCACAGGAATATATAAAGACCTAGAAATCAACGATAAAAGACAGCCCAATTTTGAAAATAAGCAAGACTTAGACACTTTACGAAAGAAGATATGATAGTAAATAAGCACATAAAAAAGTCCTCGATAGCATTAGTCATCAGGAAAATGCCAAATTAAACCCATAAACAGAATTAAACTGTCAGTACAAAAAATAATAATAGGATGCTATTTCACATTAAAATTTTTTTAAAAACTTGAGTTAAATATTATTGAGGATGTGGAACAACTAACCTCTCATACATCACAGGTAGCAATGTGAAATGGTTCAACCACTTTAGAAACATTTTGGCAGTTTCTTACAATGCTAAACATATACAACTACCCTATGACCTAGCAATTACTCTCCTAGGTATTTACCCAAAAGAAAATATTTCCACAAAGACTTGAATATTTTTAGCAGCCATATTCATAAATGCCAAACTTAGAAAGTGGCTGCCTTTGTTGGGGAAGGAAAGTAAAACCTAGAAAGGGGCACAAGAGAACTTTTCCAGAGAATGTTCCATATTTTGTTTTATGTGGTGATTACACAGGTGTATATAACATGTCAAAACATATCCAACTAATCTGTTTATGTTAATTATAAACTTACATGTGGTAAAGATATACACTGTACTACTATTTGTGCAATTCATCAATAAGGAATGGTTAAATAATTACACTATATCCATTACACTAAAATACTAGGCAGCCTTAAAAAAAAGACAAGTCTTTTGTGTATTATACGAATGACCTCCAAATATGATACCAATCATGTAAAAAAGTCAAAAGTAGACTACATAAACATATTTGGTTGTATGCTGGTAAAATATCTCTGGAAGAATCACTGAGTAACATATCTCAAATATACTCCTTTATTTCATACACACAAAAAATAGTAAATATGACCCCGTTAAAAATAACCTTTACCTGTTTCAAAAGTGGACTGAAACGAATTTTTCCACAAAAATAAAGTAATTGGAGAGTAGTGAGTAAACAGGATAGAAAGGGTTTACCAACCACTCATTTCTCTTTATTCTGTGGGACTAAGTAAGCAGGAGTAAGAAAAAAAAAATTCCCAGCTGTTTACCTCTAGCTTGAGTTAGTCATGCTCAATATCTACCAAACATTGGCTATCTTATTTTCCATTTTTTTCATAACACTATCCCTGTTTCTTGGCTTATGCATATAAATTAAATTTATTTGAGAAGTACCATAAGCAAAGATAAGGGAGTGCTCAAACAAAGAAAGGCTAAATTCATTTTAACTACTCAGCATTCAGATAGAAAAGCCAAGTAAGGCTGCAGCAGTGAAATGTGGCAATGAATGTCAACTCAATAAAAATTAAAGGGATAAAGAGGGTAATGAAAAATAATTTAGCCAATAATTACTGAAAAACTCTTCTACCAGCTGTAAAATTCATCGGATTACGATTAACATGTATAATTCTTTTTTGTGTAGCTCCATGTAGGCCAGCAATCTTGAACATTGCAGCATCCAACAATAATGAGTAAATGTTAATATTCTTCAGTGTTCTTTCTCCTAAAAAATATCACTAAGCTCTAGCTAATCTTAAGGTGCTATTAAGTAAAAATAAAGAGAAACAGACCCAGGGATTAGTAAATCTTCCAACTGCTCATGTATCTGCTTCTCTTACAGGTAAAATACAGCATATATTATACGCCCCTTTATGGGTACACAAACTACAAATTTTCACTCATTTATTTCTCAGGTGCATACCACACACAAGGCATTGTGCTGGGTGTTGTACAGAACACGAAGGCAAGTTTTGGAGTCTACTCTGAAGGCCCTTAAACAATAATGATGAAGCTAAAACAAGTATGAATTAACTACTAAATAAGTGTGCAATTGATGAGTGTCACAGAATGTGCAAACTAACACTAGAAGAGAAAATCATGTCATTGCTTCCGGCTGGATAGATCATAAATAGCTTTCTGGAAGAACTGGAATCAAACTCGACCTTTGAGTTCAACACAGATAAAGGAAATGGAGAAAAGCAATACATCACTATGTACAAGAAGGTTCTAGAATTAAAATGTCATGTTTTGAATCCTGTCTCCATTTACTAGCTATGAATGAAGTGTATTACTTATCTTCCTAAGACAATTTCCTCATCTTTAAAACTGAGATAACAGGTCTAAGGCCATGCTACTCTGAACAAGCCCAATCTCCTCTGATCTCAGAAGCTAAACAGGGTTGGGCCTGGTTGGGAAACCACCTAGGAAGACCAGGTGCTGTAGGTGTAAAAAATAAAAAAAATAAGGAATTGTAAGCTGACAAAGTTCTTACAATCTGTGAGGTCAACCGAAGGTTGCCTCGCCTAAAAAATAAAAATAAATAAATAAAATAAAATTGAGCTAACAGAACCTAGTCCACATACAACGAATGTACAGCATTAGCATATAATCAATGAATGTCACCTACTACTTAAAGTCGGGAAAAAAAGGACAGTAGAAACAATGTAATGCAGAATGACAATAAAAAGTTCAGCTTTGCTGAAATTAAGACTCATGTAAAAAAAAAAACAGGAAGATATAAGCTGTCAAGAGAATTTGAAGCAGATAATTAGAGTTCTGAAAACCAAGTTAAAAAGCAACTTATTTAGGATTGCTAAAAATTTTGATCAAATAATAGGATATAAACAAGGTAGAGTATTCATGACAGACGTGGGAAAAAGGACTAGAGACAAGAAAGTTTGTTAGGAAACAAATTACAATGGTTTAGATAAAGAATGAAGACCCTTACTGAGCAATGTTATTAGTAAGACTTATTAAGAGAGACAGAACCCAATGATTAACTGAATGAGGGAAAAGAAATAAGGGAAGAAGCCAAAAAATAAAACCTCAAGCCTGTGTTGACAAAAGAAGGGGTTCTGTAATAAAACTGGTAAGTTCAGTGATGGAACTTACCAGGGTGATGTGATCACAAATTCCTAACTGGTCAGGTTATGATGGGTGACTAGTCATGCCCCAGACATGTATCTTCTTCAGTAAAAGGTTTTTAAAGGAGCCCTATCCAGTGTTCTTGTGTATCTCGGTTAAAACACCTTTAATATGCCGGAAATAATGCTCTTTTCCAGATCCCTGGAAAACCAACCTCAGGGGAGCACGTAATCTTAACTATCCCATACCTTTCTTTTTCCCACCTTAATTGATTTTCCTTAAATTTCCTTCCTAGTTCCAAATGTAAAAAAGAAACGGTAAAACTGTCATTCTCGAGAGCATTTGAGATCTTTAAAGAATTTAAACTTTTAAAAATAAAAATTCTCTACAGGTTTGGAAGTTTCTTACGTCCGTCAACACCGGATAATTTGGAGAAATGAAATAGAGATAAGGGAATTCAGAGAACATTTTTAGAAACAGTTTGAAGCTCAGATAAGAGAACCGGGTGTGTATACATCTAGCAATTGGAGATAAGCTCTGAAGGCTATGAAGGGTGGTTAAGTCAAACATACATAAGTGAAAAATAACTGCATAGAGGTTCTCTTGGAAATGCTCTGAAATTCAATGCAAATGTGTATGTAGTAGATACAACATAGTAAGGAATGAAGTCTTTAATAAAACTTTCAAAGAATCTACAACACACACAAAAATCATTTTTAAGAACCATTGGCACAGATTATAATAGAAATCATCCACAGGAATGTGAATGAGATGTCAGGAGTAGAAAGGGTTAAGAAAAAGTCATGGAACAGACTTTGCAAAATACAATTAAAAGGAAGAAAAAGAACTAACTGGAATAGGACGAATTTGAGAAGATCCAATAGTATTAGGGAATCAAGACCTCAGAAATTTAAAAACACGAAAAAGGCAGAATCAACATTGTCTAATGATATACACACAGGTCAAATTAAAAAATCATCGAAAATCTTTACATTTAGTAAACATAAATTATTGGTAACACCAGGGGAAACAATTTTGGTTGAAACTAAGCAGAAACTATGTTATAAAACGTTAAGAAATAAATGATTGGGAGCAAATGAGTGAAAATTAAAAACTACTATTTCAAGATTTACCAGTGAAAGAAAGCTAACATGAAAGCGACTAGAAGAAAAGTATGATTTATTTTTGTTTAGTTTTTGCTGCAATTGTTGCCGAGTTCTTCTTCTCTAAGGAATGGAAGATTGACTTTCTATGCCCAAAGGAATCTGTAGAAAGGAAAAGATCAAAGAAGAGAAACAGGAGTAAAGTTCAGAAGTAAAAAAATCACCTTTCAGTTCTTCCTGTAATACAGGAACAAAAATAAATTTTAATGTGGTAAGAAAGGTACAGTAACAAGTGTGGGTGAAGGGGGAAAGACTACAAAAGATCTAAGGAGGTTTCTTTAACTCTAAAGCAGAGATAACTATAATGCTTTAGAATTTTGTTTTGTAATAATAAAAAGATTATATACAGTAATAGGAAAGAATACACTGTATTATGTAGTAGTAAATTAAGAACACGAATCCAGAGTCAAGAAGCTTGAGTTTAAATCACTGTTTAGGCACATGCATAGCTAACTGTGTGATGCTGGGCAAGTATCTTAATTTTTGCTTTAGTGCTTCAGTGTCATCACTTGCAAAATGGAGGTAACAATGCTTACTTCACAGAACTTGGAAGAATGCAAAACTTTTAAGAATGCATACAAATGTTAGGTGGCAGTGGCAGTGGCAGTGGCAGCAGCAACGGTAGTGATAATAGGAACAGTAGCAATAGTAGTAATGTAATCTATCTGTGTTTAATCAACTAGTATTTAAAGGAGGAGGAAATGGCTAGGCTCTAAAAAATATGCCTCCCAAGTACAACATAAGTAATATAGTCAACAATATTGCAATAACTAAGTATAATGCCAGGTGAGTACTAGACTAATCAAGGGGATTATTTCATAAATGATATAAATGTCTAACCATTATGGTGTATACCTGAAACTAATATATTAAATGTTATGTTAACTGAAAATTAAATTTAAGAAGCAAAAGATGAAAAAAGATTTTTAAAAATATGCCTCATTTAATCCTTTCAACTATAGAAGGAAACAAGTATAATTCTATTATACCAGTAAGGAAAGAGGAGGTTCATCAGCCTACAGTACTCAGTCAACAAGTGGCACGACTAAGAGTTGAACATCGGTCTATGTGGACACAAGACTTATTTTCTTTCTACTATACAATACTACCTTCACAGCACTACATAGCAGCAGGGACACAAAATTAGGCATTCTGTTCTTTCCTACTAAACTCACAAAATCTGGGCACATCATTAAGTCTATCCGCCTTTCAATTTTATCTTCTGAAAAACTAAAGAGTTTGATTAGTTCTTAAGGTTCCCTTCAGCTAAGAGTTAATGATTTTATTAAATTACCAACTTTCGTACTGTGTAAACTCATTAAAAAGTTTTAAAATATAGTAGGAAAACTTCTACTTAGAAAATGAAAAGAGAAAAATTGAACATCAAAAAAAAAAAAAAAAGCTTAAATTTTTGTCCAGGACTTCACATTTAAAAAAAAAAAGGTTAGAGGAAAAACCAATATCTAATTTTATTAGCAAGTATGACTAAGCAAATGTTTGAGAGAACAAAATATCAATCTAAGTATTTCAAAATAATTTTAACACCTACATTTTCAATAATTCATTTTAACACTTATTCACCTACAGACCTCATAATCAAATAAAATATAGGCTTATCAGCTTTTATTTCATGCTGAAACTGCAATCAGGCTAAGTTTTTTTTGAACGTCAATCTGAACACTCTCCTGCCCTAAACACTTTACTGGCTTCCTATTATCTTTCACTGACATTCAAAAGCTTTAACATGACTCAACACAGTCTTATATGATCTGGGTCCTCTCTCCACAGCTATCCAATGCTATTCTTCCTTCTATTCTTTTTTCAATTTCCTTCAGTTCCTCCAAAATGCCTTTTTTTATTTCATTTTAGTGCATTCATCCAATTTGTTCCCCAAAACCTAGAATGCTCTCACAGCTCTCCATTCCCATCATTTTGCCCCAGCAAATTGCTCTTCATCTTCTCAGGCTGAGGTCAAACTTAATAACGCTAAGAAAGCCTTTCCTGACCTCCCAGACATATATTTGGACAACATTATGGACTTCATAACACTCAGTCTTGTAGTACAGAGTTCAACATCATTATTACCTGCTAAATGGTTAATATGAAGATAGTCATTTCATGTTTTGTTTCCTATTTTCCCAACATCTAACACATTGCTTAGCAGAGTACATTAGGTGCTCAATAAATGTTTGCTGAATTAATATATTCAAAATGTGGAGTAAGTTCAAAACCATGAGATGCCTTATTAGCACAAGCACCTAAAAGGTTCTATACAAGTTTGAGTGACATCTTATCCTTGGTCCTTCAAATGTTCCTCCAACAGGTGCTATTTGGCAATTATATAGCTTTAAAGCAAAGCAAAAAAATCCCTTCAGTTAACAAATATACGTTAGTTTCACGAAACCAAGGTTAGAAACCACGGGTCTTATTAAATAATTGGAATCAGCTTGAAAAGTCATTATCTAAAAGAATTCACCTGAAATGCAATTTAAGGACAGGAACTTGGATAAGGGCTCAATTTTACCACAGCAATGTACGTTACAAAATGACCAATCCCAATTCCTACCGCTGCCTGGGTTCTACTATTAGTGCCTTATTTATTCAAACAGTAATCACTGCAGGGCTAGTCATCTGAGTAGGCTATATGGCACCTGGAATATGCTTTATTGAGACAGAAGAAAAATTATAAGCACACACACTAAGTAGCTATAAATAACTATAAATTTTTAGGTTGGTGAGAAAAAAGGAAAAAGTAGTAAAGCAAGTAATTTAAAAACTGAAAGCTTAAAAAAAGTCAACTCAGTATTTTTTTAAGTTTTCTGTTCACCTAATACTTATTGAGTGCTTAGTAAAACCAAGCCATGTTCAAAGATTTTAATACATATTCATTATTTTCTTGATTATGGAGATAAGGACACAGAGGCATTGAGTTAAGTAACTTACCCAATATTATATAGCTGTTAAGTGGCAGAGAAAGATTTCAGAGCCAGCCCTTCTGGTTCTAGAGTTTTCCCTCTCAATAACCATTGTGCACCGCTGCCCCCTCTTTCCAATCCACTGAAATAGGGCTTTTATCTATGCCACCCCATTCCAGTGAAACTATTTTAAGGTCACCAATGAATTCTACCTTGCAAATCTAAGGGCCACTTATCTGCCTATAATTTTTTCATCCATTCTGCAGCATCCCATTAAGCTAACTTGCCTCTTTTGTCATACATTTCTTTAGTAACAGATACCTCAATTTTCTCCCTACCTCAGACCTGGGCTCTCTTCCTCATCTACACATTCTTCCTAAGAAATCTCCCACAGTTCTATGGCTTTAAATACTATCTGTATGACTCCAAATTTCTCTAGTTCTGGCCCGAGTTCCAGACTCATATACCTAAATACCTATTCGACATCTCCCTTAGATATATAACACCTTACACTTAATGATCAAAACCAACGACCCTTCACTCTTCCCCTCAACCTTCTTTACCATCAGCCATCTAGTTACTTAGGCTACCTAGATCATCCTTGATCTCCCTTTCCCTTATCTCCCATATGCAATCCAACAGCAAGTTCTATCAGATCTGCTTATAAAATATATTGAGTTCTCTGTTTCCACTATCAGAACTATCTACATCTTTGCCTACGATGCCCTTCAGAATGGTCTCCTTGCCTCTATTCTTGACTCTTTAATCCCCACAAAGCAGCTGGTTAAAATAAAATCAGTCCTTGCCTGTTTTAAATCACTTCTCTTCCCACTATAATTTAAATAAAATCCTAGCTCTTGACCATAGCCTAGAAGATCTTACATGATTTGGCCCCTACTTCTCCAACTTCATGCGCTTCCATTCTCTCTCCTATCTCCCCCTACAGCCACAATTGCCTTCTTTCTCTTCTTGGAACACACCATGATCACTTCTGCTACAGGGCTTTCGCACTTGCTGTCCCTTTTGCAAAGAACACTCTCTTTCCAGAGTTTCACAGAGATGATTCCTTCTTCCCCCAAGTTGCTCAAATGTCACCTTCTCTGAGAGGCCTTCTAATCACTCTTTTACATGATCTTCTATTATTACAACCATCATTGCTCTTATAACCTGAAATTATCTAACTTGTGTTTGTTATGTCTTGTAGACTTTGGAATTTGAAAGCTCTATCCTCAAAGCCTCCCACAGACCTAATAGGTGCTTAATAAATTATTAAATGAGTACATTTTCCCCACTGTACTTTAAGTTGTTTATTGTAAATCAACTAATTCTGATAAAGCACTTGGCACATAAAATATTTGTTATGTAGTCAAGAGATAAATCCTTAAAACACTCCTTAATTTTCCAATCTAAAACATTTCAACAATCTGAACATCCCCTCTAGCCCCCCCCCCCAAAACAGTGCATCTACAGCATCCCACTTAAAACTGTCAAATAGTCCATATGGATAGACTACATTTTCTTCCTCCTCGAACAAACGTGGAAGTAGGAAAACAGAATTTTACCGAGCACCTCAGCACCTGTTACATCTCTCATCAGTTAAGAAGTGCCGATATGCCAGATAGCACATGGGAGACGTGGCCTTTTTTTTTCAGAGATAGTATCTAGGTAAAACGTTAAGTGGCTTAGACTAGAACTATCCAAATCCCTAATAACGTCCACTCACTTTGTTTAAATAAAGTAAAATAGTCTGTGGAAAGGAGGTTAGGCTCAGATTCACTAAAAGAAATCGATATGTGAGGACCCCGGCAAACGTTACGCGTGTGTGCATGCGTGTGTGCGTGCGTGCGTGTGTGTGTGTGTGTGTGTGTGTGCGCGCGCGCGTGTGCGCGCGTGCTGGGGTAAATCTACCTATAACCGGAAAACAAGAACAGGAGACAGGGGTTCAAGAACCAACTCAGCGATAAAATAAAGGTCAGCTCAGGCTTTCAAGAATATCCAGAACCTGGGAACGAGGTGAAAAAAAAAAAAAAAAATTAAAAAACAGAGCCCTGGGACCTCCGTTTACCGCTCTGGCCTCCACCGCAGGCACTTGGAAGAAACTGCATAGATCTGTGTCTGCCTATCTCCCACTTCCATCCCTGCAAGAAAATAGCCCCGATACTCACATGGGCTCGAGAGTCTTGCTGAGCCAGGTCTTCAGTGCCTCGAAGTTTTCAATGATCATTTTAGAAACCATCCACAGCGGCCCCCGGGCCCGTCACACTCCTCAGCCCGCCCAGGTCGCGGCCGCTACAGCCGCCGCTGCCCCCGCCCCCTCCTCCGCGCGCCACCCGCGTGGGCCGCGGTGGGAGGCGCCGGTGGCAGGTACCCGCGAGTCCCGATCGGTGAACAGTTCTGCGAGGACCGCCGCAGGCCGCGAGTCCACAGGGTGCCAGGAGCTCCCCCTCCCCGGACCCCGGCCCGGGCTAAGGCAGCAACGGTTTATCCGGGCCCTCCCCCTTCCCTCCACTCCAGCGAATCTTTCTGGACTGGCAGCGCGACACGCGCCTAGACCCAGACTTTCTCTCAGTCTCAGGATCAGATGCTTGTTGGCAACGCAGAACAGGCAAAAGTGAAGAAAATGAAGGCGAAGGGCAGCTCAATGGGAAGGATTCAGGGGGTCTTCCCGGCTCCCAGCACCCCCAAGAAGATGGCTGCCGATAAATCTCGCGAGAATTTATGAAGTCTCGCGATGACTCCCGGAGCCTGCTGGGAAGAGACGTAAGATTCAGCTGAGAGTGCGCTGGTCAACTGCGGTAGTTTGTTTTATGCTTATTTGTGTGGTCTGCGGTTTTGGTGCCTGTTTACACTTTACTACTCTTAAAGAACAAAGACTTTAGTTTTTTTTTTTTTAAAAAGAAAGACTGCTGATTTCAGAAACATCGGGAGCCCCAGCTCGTCCTTTATAACAGCCATGGCGCGTCAGCTAGACTAAACCTGCGTGCTAGAGCGCTGCTTAAGAGCATCCACACCCGTGTGTGCTGGGACGCAGGGCCGCCAGTAGGTTCCAGCTGTTTTTGCGCTGTCTCCTCCGTTTACCTATGTCCTGCAATACCACATTCTCTATGTGCTGTGATGTGGACAAGTTTGGGAGGCACGGGCTGGTCTAACTCACTGAGACCTCCAAAGGATTAGTCTTGTCCAAAATTACTCCGCTTGTTGGCAAAGCGCTAATGACCTAGGGATTCCCCAAATGAAAGGCAAGATATCCTTGACAGGTCTCAAATAATTTCCAACCATCTGAAACTTCCAGGCCTTTTTCTAGCTAAAAATAAGTGTGTGTTTTTGTGTTTTTAATTCTCTTCATTTAGAGCCATTGAGTCCCAGATAGGAAAATTACAGACTCTCAAAAGAGAGCCTTCATATCAGCATCCCAAATAAATTAACTTCCCTTCTCTGAGTGATCAAATAAGTTGCTTCCTGCTTTAGTTGTTCTATTAGCTATTACTACCATTAAGGTACTAGGTTGAACTTTGCAAAAGGTCTAGTGCCCATAAACTATAATGAAATGAAAACAATTCATAATATAAAGCCACTTAAGAGTAAACCAATAAAAAGTTCTCTATGGCAGACACAAAATTGTTGTTAAGAACTCTAGGTTTATATTTTGCTAGAGCAAACTGTCCTTAATAAAAGTGAAAAAGATCAAGTAAGAAAAGTTAGACATTTGTTTTAAAATAAAGTATACAGAGTAGAATGCAAATTAGAATCTAGCTATTGAATAACCAGGGTGTTGTTTAAAGTGATTTAGCTAAGTGAAATAAGCCAAACACAAAAGAACAAATATTATATAATTCCACTTATATGAGGTACCTAGGGCAGTCAAACTCCTAGAGACAAAAAGTAGAATTGTAGTAGGGAAGAATGGGGAGTTATTTCTTAATGAGTAAAGAGTTTCAGTATGGGATGATTGAAAAGTTCTGGAGGTGGGCCATGTTGATGGTTCACAACAACACAAATGTACTTAATGCCATTGACCTGTACACTCAAAAATGGTTAAAGTGGTAAATTTTATGTATATTTTACTGCAATAAAAATGATTTAAAATTTAATATTGCTAGGAGAAAAGTAATTCGAATTGTTTAGGCTATTTGTTTAATAGATTTGCCTCTGGCTGACTCCACCACTTTTAACCTCATCACCAACTGTTCCATAACTCTGGCCCTCCGCTCCAGACTTCTAAAACTAATCAGCATTCTACTGTCAAATACTATATACTCCAGGTAAACTGATTTGCTCACCATCCTCTTCCAAACATCTCTTCACATCATTTCCACAGGGAATGTCTTTACTTCTTTTTCTGACAGTTCAAACCTTACCCATCCTCTGAATACCACTGCTACTGTGTGTTTAGTCTTCTCTTATTTTTAATAAACAATAGCAACAGCCTTTTAATCTCTCTACCTCTTTTAATATCTCCAGGTTGCCCCCATATCAGTTCATATTGAATTACCTTCATCATCATTGCCTTTAATAGCAATTATTGTGAAACTTGAATCTAAGTCATGTCACTTCCCGGCTTAAAATCTTCATCCACCCCCACATTGTCTTCAGAATAAAAATCCAAATTCTTTAACATCCTATGAAAGACCTTTCATAATCAAACCCCTTCCTATTTGCCTCAGAAACTTCTTTCAGAGCTTTTAAGCCTTTGCTCCAGCCATCCTGAACTATTTCATGTTGTTTGAAAGAGGTGTGTTCTCTTGTTAAATGGAGCCATTACGAAATGTGTTTTTCTTCTTTTCACTTGATGGAATTCTGCTAATCCATCAAAATTTAGTACAGCACCTTTGGAAATCTACCCCTGACCTCTCTGCTCTAAAGCAAGAGTTCTCTGAGGTTTTTCTTACATCAGCCTTTGCTTGCCTCTATTATCTGAGTATCTGTTCCTTAGTGGATACAATTTTAAATCTCCTGCTTCAAGCACAGCCCCTAAGAGATAGAGTCAGTTCTCAGTTCTCTGTTTTTTGAATGATCAAATGAAGCCCTACCACTTCTATGAAATCTTCCCTGACCAATGTAGCTGATAGAATCTCTTGCTCCTCTAACTCCGCGGAACAGTACTTGTTATCTTTCCACAGTTATTACCTCCTAGCATGCTTCTCTCTTTAACCATTAACATTTATCCCTCAATCACTTCAATGCTTCGTCTTCTTTGGCTTTGCCTTCAAAGGTGATAATTGACGTGATAATCAATGCTACTAATAAAAGACTAAAACAGCCTCCATAGACTATTCTCTCTATTCAGTAGCAAATATTTCAGAATGTTCAGCATTAGGTTACTGACTTAACATTTTTCAACACACCATGCTCTTTTGAAGCCCTGTGACTTCTTTAGTGCTGTTCCTTTTGCGTGGAATGACTTTTCTCCTTGCTCAGCTACCAACTTTTCACTGATGCCCTAGACAAAGGTAGTTGCCTCTTGGTTCCTATCTGCAGAATAGGAAATAAAATGTTTTGTTTAGTTTTCTCATCTGTCTCCCTAACTTGATTATGAGCTCTTTAAAGACTGGGACTCAAGCTTATTCCTCTTTGTACTTCTTGCACTTAGCACAGTGTTTGGAACTCAAAAATGCTTATTGAAGGATAAGTACTTCATCTTAAATATGAGGGAAGTAGAGGCAGGGGAAAGTATTTTGGATAAGCAAGTCATAATGATATATCTCCTAACAGATTTATATATCTTAATGGTTTACTTAGCTTCCCTGATACTAGATATAGTCTCCAGAGTGTACTTAAGTCTTCCTCAGGTTCTTCCAGTTCTCTCTCCTAGCTGTTGAATACAGCCTTATTACTCTCAGTGGTGCTTTTGGAGTCTTATTTAAAAATTCAGTCTGCATTTCAACATCACAGAGATATTCTATATTTTCTTCTACTTGTGCTTTACAATTCATTACTCTCTTCAGAGAATCACATTTAGGTTTTTATCCTCTCTGGAATACGTTCATATACTAGTGGTCCCTAACCTTTTTGGCACTAGGGACTGGAATGCCTATGAAAATCTAATGCCTGATGTTCTGAAGAGCTGAGATGGTGATGCTAGTGCTAGGGAGTGGCTGCAAATGAAGTTTCACTCACTTGCCCGCCCCTCACCTCCTGCTGTGCGGCTTGGTTCCTAACAGGCCACGGACCAGTGCGGGTCTTTGACCAGGGGGTTGAGGATCCCTGGTGTACATGGTGTAAGGTGGAGACCTATCTTATTTTTCTCCAAATGGCAAACCAATTTTTCTCTATAATTCTATTTAACAGTCTGTCCCTTCTTCATTGATTTTTGATGCCGTCTTAATCACATATTCATATTTCCGTTTATATGGGGCTCTGGTTCTGACTTCTTCAGTTGGTCTCTGTCTGTGGCTACACCAGTACCATGTCGTTTTCATTTACCATCATTATATAGAATATCTTAATGTGTAATAGAGCAAATCCTTCCTCTTCACTCTTCTTTTTCAAATTTGGCTTAGCTAAATGTGAATCTTTGGTCTTCCAAATACGTAAAACAAGCTTGTTGAGCTTGTCAAAAAAATTCTTCATTAAATTTATAGATCACCTTGAGTTGAATGGACATCCTATAATGTACGGCTGTCACTGAGGTGCACTGCTCAGATCTACCTTCACGGGAGTACTCACTACTCAACTTGCAAAGCATGTAGTTAGCTGACAGCCTCTAGCTGTTAACTCCTAGGTTCTCTTAGCTTTCAGGCTGGAGTTACACTATTCTCAGGGCAATCTCTCTTCCTCCTGCCTATCCTCAGCCAAAGACTGAACAAGGCATAGTATAAGTACATACTTAATGCTGGGATGACAGAAGCTTTGTTAGGCCTACATGACAGTCTAATGACTCCCCAGCCCAATACTGCTCCCCTGCTTTCCCTTTCACAAGTGCTACTCTCTAGTAAACCTCTTGCACTTCTAACTCTAGCTCAACATTTGCTTCCCAGAGAACCCAACCTATAACAAGTGATTTCATCTGAGTCTATTTTTATAAATTTGTAAAAAATTGTAATTAATAGAATTTAATCATCACTTTTGGCCAAATTACTTCTTAGAAACCATTCCTGGCTACCTCGATTTAATATGATCTCTCCTAAGACATGTATTCTAACAAACCTTTAACTTTCTATAGCCATCATTGATTTTGTACCTCTCATTTTATTTTTAATGTACATATACTTTATCTTCTATCTAATGCTCTGAATTTAATTTCCTATGGCCTCTTTAGGTATCTTGTTTCATCAGTTACTTCCTTATCTCCTATTTTCAACTTTTGAACTCTATCGAGCCTTTCAAATTTATGATTCAACAGATGTTTACTGAAAGTCTGCTCCATTTCAGACATACTTGCTGAGAATACAGTGGTGGACAAAAAAAGATGCAATATCTGCCCCAAGGAACTTATAGCCTGATAAAGAAGGGGGGCATTTAACAAATAATCATATAGGAAAAAATTTACGATTACAAATTATATTAGGTATTATGAAAGAAAATAAAGAGGAATATGAACCATTATAATAATTTAGACTAGAAAGTCTCAAACATGGCTTCTCTAAGGATATGATATTTAAATGGTTAAGAAAAGTGAATAATGAGTAGAAGTTAGCCAAGTGAAACAAAATAGAGACAAGTACATTCCAGGCCAACATAATAGCTTGTGGAATGTTCCAAGGTAAAGACACATCAGGATCTTAAAGAAGGGCAAAGAAGTGGCAGAGTATCATGTTAGGGGGGAAAATGGCTGTAGGTCAAGTTAGATAAACATAAGCCATATTAAGATTTTTGAACTAGATTTTATTTAAAATATGATGCACAGTCATTGAAAGGTTTTCACTGTGGCAAGATAAATTGAAAACATGAACATACATCTTTTAAGAGAAAGGTTAATTAAACTTGAGGATTTTTAAATAACAAAGGAGATGTAAATCATCTTTAACTTAGTAAATGTCAGAATTTTTAGTTCCCTAGAAGTAGAATTAAGAGCATGTTAAAAGGAATATAGTTTTCTCATCTGAGAGTGGACACTGATAACTTGGAAAGAAAAATAATGCTTACTGGAGGTAAGTCCTTAGGTAATTCAAGAGGAAACACTTCAGCAATTGTTAATAGTGTAAACTGGGATCAGAGGACATACTATTCATTTCCCCCTTAATAAGATAAGAATACTTCTGGCAAAAAAGAGTTTGAGGGACAATCACCAGTTCTTCAGTGGGACTCCATTTATACTGATGATTGACTATAATGACTCCATGTCACAGTGCTTCTATGGAAAGGATCCAAAATATACCAAAACAGTAGGGTAAGAAGACTAGGAGTTATGCTATTAATACACTGAGCTCTATTTTGTTCCATCAAAGAGGAAAAGTCCTTAGATTTTGGAAAATCAGTTTCCGATAAAAATAAAATGTAAAGCACATATGTAATTTTAAATTTTCTAGTGACCACATTTTTAAAAAGTAAAAAAAAAAAAAAAGATGAAATTAATTTTAATAACTGATTTAGCCCAATTTATCATTTCAATGTGCAATTAATATAAATATCGTTGAGCTATTTTATTTATTTATTTGGTTACTAAGTCTTTACAATTGGTATATATTTTACAGTTATAATACATTTCAATTAAAACAAGCCACAGCAAAAGGGCTCTAGACCCACACATTGCTAGTAGCTATGGGATGTGGGCAGTGGAGCTTTAAAATTTTAGAGAATGTCTCATGTGGGCATTTAATAAGGCTGTGTTTGTTGTTCCAGAGTTGTTGGTCATTTTTCTCTGCTCAGATTCTGGCCACCAGTAAGAGTGGGCTTGAATTTTCAAAAGCCCCAATTAAGGTTCTACATCATTACTTTTGTAATAGACGGTTTTGCCCTAAGGCTACTGGGGAAACAAGAACAAAATGTAGATGTGAACCTTCTTCAAAAGATTGTTTATTCCTCCCCTCACTCTTATTAGCCAAAGAATAAAAGGAGGAAGAAGATAGAATATACATAGTTTTCTTCGGATTCTTGATTTGAAGGACAGCGACATCTCCATAATAAATCTTTGTTGAAAAAAAAGCAATTAAATGAAATGATGGCAGAGTCCCCACAGAAACTCTCTGGGGATCATATGCATATAAGCATGAAATACCTACTTCTCGTGGAATTCCCAACTGAAGTTTGTGAATCTGCTTTGCTATCTCCGGGGGTGGTTTTCTTGAGATGTTTATCCTTAAAATAGCTAATGGAATGTCATATGTAGCATGATGGATGAAAGGAACCCCAGGAGTCTTGACTCTCAGTCTGAGCTGTCAGACTCTCACCCAGGTTATGGGTTTTGTTCTCCAATGTTTATTTATTCAACAAATATATACTAAGAGCCTACTGTATGCTATGAACTTCTCTAGGCCCTGGAGATACAAATGTGAAAAAGACAGGCAATGTCTTAACCCTCATGGAACTTATATTCTAGCCAGTCTGTTAGGCCTCCCCTGAGATTTTTTTATTTTTGGGGTTTCCTTGCTTTAATAGATTTTTAAAAAAATTTTTTTTATTATGGAAAATTTTAAACATACACAAAAACAGAAAAAAATTTAATCTTCCCTATCATCTAGCTTCTACAGTAATTGACTCATGGTCAATCTTATTTCATTGATACTCCATTCTGTCCCCTTACTACATTCCAAATTATTTTGACAGCACAGATATCACATTATTTCACTGACAGATTTTAATAATATTATATATATTTTTTTCTTCTGGATACTGGGATTCACATCTATCTGTCATCTGTGGCAGTTTCTACAGGAGACTTTGGAATTGTATGCATGTGTATGTATATGAATGTGTTACATATGTATGTAGACATATGTATATTCAGCTTCCATCCAATCAACCATTAATATCTATTAAGTCTTCCTCCTAAATGCACATACAGTGTACTCATTATCACTCAACCCAGACTACACACTGTAGCCAAAGAAATTCATAAAAGCCCATTATTAATCATGTCACTATTTAAAACTCTTTATTGACTCACCATTCTCAGGCTAAAGTACAAATTTATTAATAAAAATAGTTAATTGAAATTGTGTTTTATGGTATTAAGCACTGTGCTAAGTGCTTTTTACATTCATTATGTTAATCTTCACAATTTAGCATCCCCATTTTATAGCTGAGGAAATTAAGGCTTTGATTTGCCCAAACATGGCAGAGATTGAACTCGGGTCAGTAAATAACAAAGACCACATCTTTACTAGATTTTTTAATAATTGATACCTGCCTTGCAATTCAACTTTGTATCTCATTTCTTCACCTTTCACACTTTACAATAATGCCATACCAAAGTATTTGTAGTTCTCCAAACAGTACTGCATTATGTAATAGACAACCTAGTATATGCTGATGAAACCATCGAAACATGAATATAAATATATTTTTTTAGAAAATTCAAGATTTCTTTTAAAGTAATAAATGATGAGAAAAACCAGGCAGAAGGACTTTCCCACATGTATTTTATAGTTAGTATAATTTTTATTTTAAATTTCAAATGGAGAAGCATTATAATATTTTAATGCATTGGGCCTACAAAACCCTTAATCTATTTCTACAAACAAGTCATACTGTTTTTTGTTCTGTTCTTTACACATGGAGGCCCTTCTTTTAGAACATTTACCATGCCCAACCGTATTCTTTACCTAACTCCTAATAATCCTTCAGGACTTCTCTGAAAAATCACTTCCTTCAGGAAGCCCTAGCCAACTGGGCTGAGTGTTCACGGTGTTTATTCCTATTATAATTATATCACACTGTATTGTTAATATTTGTCTATCTACCACATTAAAGATTAAGTTCCTTAAAGGTAAAAGCTTTTCTTTTATTCACTGTTTTATTCCCAGTATCTAACATAATAGATATTACACTTCATTTTTCAAACAAACTTAGGCTTATTATCTTGCCACAGCAAGGGAGAGTGCACACCGTGGAGAGTTCAACAGTTAGGGACGAATATCTATAGGTAGTCATAGGATGACCTTGGCAAAGATTGGTTAGAATTTGTAAAGCAGGAAGTTGCTAGAATAATCAGTGGTTTTGTCTTTAGAATGCATGACTGTGTGGAGTTATTGGGAGATAAGTTTGTCTGTAGTTTTTAGAACACCATGGGTCTGAATGAACTGGTGTTAAGAGTCTGAACTTAGTTTGTCTTACATGTCATGTTTTCATACAATTTTGCTATTTGGTGAGTTATAATACAGTTTCACAAGTTTTGATTTCTGTTTCAATCTTCAGTTCCCCCTCACATTTAGTTGCCAAATGAATTGGTTATCTTTTTATCAGAAGAATAATGACAAAGTTTCTGTCCTCAAGGAGTTTCCAGTATAGGCTATTATAGTTTGATATGTGCCATAATAACAATATAAATAAGGTATGGAATTCAGAAGAGACAACCTTTTTATAAACTATTTTTTTTATTGAAATCCTTCCATAAGCAAGGCTCTTACATACATTATGTATTAGGCAAGTTACATACATTATTGTATTTAATCCTCAGCAATCCTATGAAGTTGGTGCTATTTTTCTTATCTGCATTTTTTTTTTCAGCACAAATACTTTTATATTACCAGGAGTTAACAAGCCACAAATTTTGAAGATGAATCCACTGCGAAGATAATAGCAAAATTTAAAAAGGAGATTTCTATGATCATGTGACTTCCGTTCACAATAAAACACTCATAATTGAAGTTTTTATTTTATAAGAGTCAGCATTCTTTCTGCAGTAAGGTAGATATCTGGAATGACCCGTTCATGGAAGTTCACTTAGTCCAACTTAATAAAGCCTATATCCTTCACGTACTGAGGGAAACACTGGTGGCACATGTTGAGGCCATATTTCCGGGTCAGACCATGCTAGTTTGAGCAGATCCAGAAAGAACGGGACCCCTAGCCGAATTTTCTCAGATGGCTCCAGTACAGTTGCTGATGACCCATCTTGCTCTCTTGGAGGCAATGAGGCAAAAGCTTTCTTATTCTCATTTTAAAGTCAAGAAATTGAGATGCAAAAAGATTAAATAACCCACTCAAGGTCACCCAGCTAAGAGATGATAGATCTAAGAATGTACTAAACATTTGCTGGGTACCATCCTAGGTGCTCTATATAAACTCCAAAATAGACCTCTGAAGTAGCTACCACTCTATCCTATTTCACTGTTGAAGAACTTGAAACATGGGAAAGTGAAGTAACTTATCTAAGATCACAGAGCTCATGACCACATTGTAGAGGCAGGATTCAGACCCAGGCAGCCTGGATCCATGGTCCATGCACATTACCACCTTATCTGCTACTTCTCCTGAGCCCTATACTCCAAACAAAACCAGTGGAAATTATCATTGTATAACACATGCTGGGAGCTGAAGAAACAATAATGATCTATGATTGCTGCTTAGCTGAGTGGTTCTGGCTCAGGGCCTCTCATGAAATTGCAGTTAAGATGCCTTCTGGGGCCAGTCTTTAAAGTCCTGCTTGGGATTAGAGAATCTTCTTTCAAAATGGCTATTGGCAGGAGTCCTCAGTTCTACAACATGTGGGCCTTTTCATGTAAATGTATAAGTGTCCTCATGATATAGAAGCTGGTTTCCTCCAAAACAAGCAATCTAAGAGAAAGCAAGTCAGAAGCCACAATGTCCTTAATGAATTAGCTTTGGACATCTAACACCATCACTTTCTTCATATTCTATTCATTAGAGTCAAGTACAGCTTGTATTCATGGGGAGGAAAATTAGGCCTCACCTTTGGAAAGGAGGTATATCAAATAATTTGTGGATGTATATTAAAACCACTGCACTACCCTTATTGCTAGGTGAGAACTATATCAGTGATTCCTTCAGGAGCCTCAGTAGAGAATTGACTGCTTGCTTGCCTATATTACCTTGGGTGGTAAAGATTTCGGTGGTATGCTGGTTAATGTTTAGCAATTGGCTTTCTAGAAAACAAAATAAATGGATACATATATATGTACATAAGTTTTACTGATATAAAGAATGTGTAGCATGCGATTTATGAATAATAATAAATATATAATATCCTTTATTGTAAATTCATACAACAAATTGGTTCTCATAAAATGTTTTAGTTGATTTTTGCCAAATGCTTGTATCTGTAACGTTTGCTGCATCACTTTTTTATGTCTAGACAATCAATGAAACCATAAATCAAACCTAACTCTGTAGCACTTGCCAATTTCCATGGTGTAAATGTTCTCACCATAACCAATTTCAAGTTACCAACATATCACTGAACTCAGAGTGGGAAAGTGATTCACAGTAATACACCATTATGTAGTATTTCCACCATACAGATACGATAGATGTAAATAACTTGAACATAAATAATAATAAAGGATAATAATTAGGAGATGATGAGTTTTGATTGTTTTTTAAAATATAAGTAATGTAATTTTAAGTTCAGATAGTTTGGTTTTTAATAAAATCTATGTTTAAAAATAGCTTGCGAAATTCTTGAAATTTAACGATCAGCTATCCTAGGCTGCTAACAGCTGGTTCCAGCACATGATTGGCTAGAAACACCTTTGCTTTCCACTGCATGGGGAATTCACAGTATTTCAACAATCAGAATTGAAGACAAGAAAAACAACGTCTTATGTAAGAAGCATCAATAGTTTGAAAGAGGAATATCAGTCAGAACAAACAAAGGGAAAATAGAACTGATGAAAAAAAGATGAAAACTTAAATTTTTAAAAGAGGCATCCACAAAAAATTTAAAGAACTTAGTAGATAAATATAAGGATAAAATGGTCACCACTGAGACAATAATCAATAATCTGTGGTATAAAAATAGAAATCATAGGAAAATAGATAGCTTATAATTTTGCAAAGCACATCATAAATTAGTACATCATAGATTATGCTGTCATGACAAAGAAAACAATATTTTTAGACTCTCAGAATTGTCATGTGAATCATTGCTTAACTATGCAAATATTTTATATCTCATAGCTTGAAAATATGCATATTTTTAATTATATATGAATATACTAACAACATGTAGGTTTTTGGTTACTACAATTTTTCTTGGTTAATACGGTTTAAAAGTCATAATAAATTTAAAAAACTAAAATTCTTTCTTTTTTCTCTTTGATCAGGTTTTTATTCAAAATTAGCTGTCCCAGAGTGATTTCACTTTTACAGAATAAACTAATTTCAGTTTATGCCACAGGCTTCTTTTCTTCTATGGTGGGTTTCTTTTCCATGGGCTTCTCGGCTGCTATTTTCTTGGTAGCTTCAGCCTTTTTTCCCGCCAAAGTCTTCTGCTTCATAACACCAACAGTCTTCTTTCCTTTCTTCCCTACCACAGGCTTATTGCCTGGAACCCCTTTCTGATTTGGCTTCTAGCGATGCTTCTTTATCTACCTGGAGCTTGTGATTCTTGGCCTGGCAAAGAATGGTGTTCTGGCGCATGGTCTTCACATATGGGTTTAAGCTTCAACGTGATAGATTTTTCAGTGGATTCTTCTTTAGGACTCTGCAATGAATCTTCTTGCGTGGTGCTCGGAGAGCTCTCTGGATCTCTGGGCTAAGGTCTGTATTGAGCATCTTGTGCATGGGAAGGTGGTTGTTACTCTTGAGAGAGGCAACTTTATGCCAAGGCCATACAGATCATCTAACTTGCAGAAAGCACTTTCAGTCCAAGTGCAGAAACAGCCCACATGCCCACCAGGAGCAAGTTTCAAATGTTCAGTTTGCTTACATTAAGCAGAGTAATTCTGGGGATATTTCTGAAGGCTTTGATGATGCCATTGTCCTCATTGTAGATAATGCAAAGTACCCTGCGCTGGATATGACAATGGTTTCTCATTTTGCCCTTGCCAGCTCTCATTCGCTGAGAGGCAGATACCTTTTTTATATCATTCCAGGCCTTAAGCTTCTTAAGAAGCAAAACAGCCTTCTTGGTCTTTCTTGTAGCTTTCAATTTTATCTTCAACCACCAAAGGAAGTTCAGGAACTTCCTCAATACGATGACCTTTAGACATGACCAGTGCTGGTAAGGCTGAGGCAGCCAGGGCAGAGCAGATGGCCTATCGCTTCTGTGTTGCGTTCACTCTGCTGTGCCAACGGCATCAGGTTTTGGTTGGTGCAAACATGCAGCCCCCACGGCACCCTGGCTAGAATGATGAGTCCCACTGCCTCAAACTCTGGGAATTTGAGCTACAGCTCTGCCTATACCCCATGACTCAGCCCTGGTTTGATGACCTGCTAATTCACAGACAGCACAGGGCTGTCTATTGTTTTTGCGCAAGTTGGTGTGAACAAAGTTCACGATATCGGGTCGAATGGGAGCCTTGAACATAGCTGGCGAAGTGACATTTTTGCCAGATGATTCCCCCTTTTCAGAGTACACCGGTGTCAGTGGACGAGCACACGCCATGGCGGGGAGATGAGAAGGCCGCGCTCCTCTCAACCTGGTGGCTCCCACGGTTAAAAAAAAGCAAAAAACTAAAATTATTTTATACATATTGCAGTACATGTGGAAATTTTTCCTATACAACCTAATTAAGTGGTACCATATTTAATGGAACAGGTACATACTGAATAAAATTTTAATATTTATATTCAAATGCTCATCTTGCCAATATGAGTAGTATATTAGCAGAACTTAATATTTACAGGAGTATGAAAAAAACGTAGGTTTAAACTACTCTCTTTAATGCTGGCAAATGAATTAATGGAATTAATGTGTCAGTTTGTTTCTACTTAAAGCCAAAATACACTCTGATATGCTACTGCAGAGCCAGCAGAGGGAGCTCAAACTTTTTGCTTTTTAACTTACAAAAGAAAATTAATTTAACTTTTAAAAGCTGTTGGATTCTGAAAAGTACTATTGTTATTTAAATAATAAAAATGTATTAGTAAATATAATTTTATTCTTTTGGTTAAAATAATATATTCCCAAACATAAAAGATATCAATATCACTCATTTTATTTAGAAATAGCAGGCAATTAAAATTACATTCTTTCCACTCACTTTTCCAATAGCTTTTATTTCAAAAAAACTTCTTACCAAGATTTCTGGTTCTGGTCAGGTAGACTAAACTAAAATGCACACTTTCCAGCTACAAATATAAAACATGATAGGTAAAATATGGCACATTTTAAATTTAAATCTTGCATATGTAATAAAACATAATATAAACATATTCCTAGGCACTCAACTATCAGCCCCTTCACATATATAAACAACATTATTAGTTTTTTATGTATCCTTTCTTAATTTTTCATGAATATACAGCTGTATATGAATATAAAGTCTCATTCAAATTCATTTTTTTTCTTATGCAAAAAGTAGCATATCATACACCCTATTATGTATCTTGCTTTTATCAATACTATATCTTGGAAATCTTTCTGTAAGTCTATAGTAGAGACCTTATTCATTTTAAAAAAAAACATTTGCATAGTGGATAGCAAGTGCATTTTAAGACTATATCATAATTTATTTAGCTATTCTTAGTCAATTAACTTTCGAGTTGTTTCCAATCTTTTTTATTGCAAACAATTTTTTGATAATAACCTTGTATACATGTGATATGTAGTACATATAAAGATTATGTCTGAAGGATAAAGTCCCAAAAGTGGGATTGCTAGGTAAGTGGACATACAAGGTCTATGGCCATGCCACCCTAAATGTGCCCGATCTCATCTGATCTTGGAAGCTAAGCAGGGTCGGGCCTGGTTAGTACTTGGATGGGAGACCGCCTAGGAATATCAGGTGCTGTAGGCAATTAAAAAGAAAAAAAGGACATACAAGTTTGTAATATTGATGAATATTGTCAAATTACCATCTATGCAGGTTATACTAATTTATATTCCCTCAGGAACAATGTACCTAGTTCATCACAATATTGGTAACTAAGTGCAATGGAACTTTTGAATTTCGGCAATTGGATAGATGAAAAATATGTACCTGGTTTTACATATAATGTACATTTCTATTATTATGAGTTAGTTGAACATTAGTGTCAGCCATTTGTATTTCCTTTCTATGAATTTACTGTTCATAATCTTTTGCACAATTTTCTATTGAGTTGTTGGTCCTTTTCTTATTAATTTGTAAGCAGTCTCTCTTAAATTGGGCAATTAGCCCTTTGTGATATGTGTCACCCCTTTGTTGTCTTTTGACTTGTGGCATGCAAATATTTTCACATTTCATTTGGCATGCAAATATTTTCACATTTACTTAGTTTAATTTATCAATCTTATTTAATGTCTTTTAGATTTTAGGCCACGGTTACAAAAGCCATCCCAACTCCGAGGTTATAGAGAATTCTCCCATATTTTATTCTGTTACATTTATGGTTTGTTTATTTTTTTTCCATTGATTTCTGGATTGTGACTTTATTCTAAAGTATAGTGTGAATTATGGATCCAACATTATTTTTCGAAATGGGTAGCAAGTTGTCCCAATAACACCAATATAGTATAATATCCTAATGACGCCACCAAAAAAAAACTGTTGGAACTGATAAATGAATTCAGTAAAGTAGCAAGATTCAAAACCAACATGTAAAAATCAGTTGCATTTCTATAGAGTAACAATGAATTACCTATGAAATGAAGAAAACAATCCCATTTACAATAGCATCAAAAACAATAAAATATTTAGGAATAAATTTAACAAAGGAAGTAAAAGATTTATACACTGAAAATTATAAGGCATTGATGAATGAAATTGAGAAGACAAATAAATGTAATGATATCATGTGTACGTGGAGCAGATTAGTATTGTTAAAACGTCCATATTACCCTAAACCATTTATAGATTCAATGATATCCATATAAAAATTCTAATGGTATTTTTCACAGAAATAGAAAAAATTCTAAAATATCTATAGAACCATAAAAGACTCAAATAATCAAAGCAATCTTGAAAAGCAAACAAACAAACAAAGCTGGAGATATCACACCTCCTGACTTCAAACTATATTAAAAAGTTATAGTAATCAAAACAGTATAGTATTGACATAAAATCAGACACATAGATCAATGGAACAGAATTGACAGCCAAGAAATAAACCCATATATAGTTAACTAATATTTAACAAGGGAGCCAACAATATTCAATGGGGACAAGAGTCTCTCCAATAAATGGTGTTGGGAAAACTAGATGTTCATTCACATCTGCAAAAGAATGCATAAAGTTGGACCCCTGTCTTACACAATTCACAAAAATTAATTCAAAATAGATTAAGGACTTAAATGCAAGACATGAAACCATAAAACTTAGAGAAGAAAACATAGGGGAAAAGCCCCATGTTGTCAGTTTTGGGAATTATTTTTTGTATATGACTCCAAAACCACAAACAACAAATGCGAACAAGGAGATTACATCAAACTAAAAAGCTTCTGCACAGAAAAAGAAACACTCAACAAAATGGAAAAGGCAATGTATAAAATGAAAAAATATTCGCAAACTGTATGTTTGATAAGGGGTTAATATCCAAAATAGATAAGAAACTCATAAGGCTCAAGAGCAAAAAAATACCAAATCATCTCATTAAAAAATGGGCAGAGGATCTGAATAGACATTTTTCCAAAGAAGACATACAGATGGCTAAAAGGTACATGAAAAGATGCTCAACATCAATTATTAGGGAAATGCAAATCAAAACCACAATAAAATATCATCTCACACCTCTTAGAATAGCTATTACCAAAAAGACAAGAAATAATAAGTGTTGGAGAAGATGTGGAGAAAAGGGAACCCTCCTACACTACTGGTAGGAACGTAAATTGGTGTAATCACTGTGGAAAACAGTAAGGAGTTTCCTCAAAAACATAGAACTACCCATATGAACCAGAAATTCCACATTTGGGTGTTTATCAAAAAACAAAACAAAACAAACCACTAATTCTAAAAGATATTTGCACCTCTATGTTCATGGCAGTGTTACTTACAATAGCCAAGACATGGAAACAGCCTAAGTGTCACACCAAACTCTATGCTTTGTTTCTTGTTTCTTTAAGCCAGTATGACTGTGGGGTTCCATACAAGTTTTAGAGAAAAAAGTTTCATTCACCTGTTGCCACTTTCTTCAAATGTTCACTTCTTTCCAACTTCTGACTAATTTTAGTCACTCTCCAGTGCATTTAGGTAGTTGTTTTCAAGCAGTTGTATTTTTAAATCATAATGTATATTTGAAGGATTACTGTGATGTCAGTGCAGTGAATTGGGTTTAGTGAACAAATGTTGGATGCAGGAAGCCTCACGTAACAAACTGATGATGACCTGAAATGGGACAATGATCATAAGAATAGAGAAGGCAAAAAAATTGAGAACATCTACAAGCTTATATTAGTGAGCTTTGTGACTCTAAACTGTCATATTCAACCCATCTAAAATTTTCTTCATTGTATAGGGAGGATTAGAAAAGAAAAGAGGTTGAGGTAGTAGCATCCAGAATTATTAATTGCTTGTCAACTAAAATTTATAAATGAGGCAAAAATGAAGAGAATTACCTATAGCTTTAAGCAAAAACCATCTTGTCCCATTTCTCCTCATTTTTCATTCATAGAAAATAAATCCAGACATTTCATGATTGATTTCATATTTGATTACAGACATATTATGTCAAGTAGGAATTTTGTCAGCTATTAGCAATAGAGACCTGATTACAATTGCTTAAACACGTAAGAGTTTATTCTTTTACATAAAAGAAGTTAAAAAGTGGATTATCCACACTGGTACAGAGTTCCACAAAGACAACAGGAATGCAGGTCTTTCTATATTTCTGCAGTGCATTTCTTACCGTGGCTTCCATCTTTAAGATCACAAGATGGCCACTGGAATTGCAACCATTATATGTCCATTTTGGAATAAGTAAAGGGTGAGGAGTAAAAGGACTTATGCAAGAGTTCCGTTAATAAAAGCCTTCTAATAAATCCCAATCTATAACTTCCGCTTATAAATTCCTTTGACCAGTACTTAGTTACATAGTCGTATGTAACTACAAAGGAGGCTGGAAAGTACTTTTTTTTTTTTTTTAAAGCTGGAACAATTGACGCCTTGCATAAAATTGAGATTATGTTACTAAGAATAATGGGGAAATAGATATTGAATAAGCAACCAACTTTCTCTGCTGCATGTATCAAATGATTTTGTTGGGGCTCTCAAAAACAAAAACAAAAACAAAAATAGAATACAATGACCCATTAGCAAACTTCGGGTATCTCTCTGTATAGGCATACCCAATTTAGGTGCTCAAGTGAGCGTTAGGAAATTTACTTCCTTTTATCTCTTACTTTTGCTTTTGTCTGACTTGGAAATAGGCTTAAATGTTCTCCCTTCATGATACAAAACCTAGACACCATGAAAGGAAAGATAAACCTAACTACTGGGCCTACAGTCTCCCAGTTTAGCAGTTCCAATGGAAAGAGATCACCTGTTTCTTAATTTTAGAATGAGTCATAAGAGGGACTCATGGTCCTTCATATGATGTGCCTATTCCTACAATCGTTATAGACAAGGCAAGTTGTGCTCTGATTGAGGAGATCTGCGTCATGGACCCTATTCTCTTGGATCGGTCCCAACTAAACCATATGAACCGAGTCAGGGCAGGCATGTTTCCTTATATTAAACTCAATGCCAGAAAAAGGGCAACTGGATGCCAGGCAGGCAAAAACAATAGGCCTGGTGCAGAGGGCAAAAACTTAGAAGGAATAAAAAGTAAGTTAAGACACTTTTAGTCTAGAGAAAAAAAAAAGGCAAAGTACTCGTGATCTATAAATCACTAGCATTATTCCTATTGTCTTCAATAATATTCAATAATACAATGTCGATAGGGAGAAAGTATACTACAAGCCAATGCTGGTAATGCTGTGAACATTATGAAAAGCTTTTACAGTTCTAAAACAACTACCAAAATACTAAGAAGAGAATTTTTATAAGTATGCTATTTATAGGGATATTTATTTGTGGTAACTCCTTTAATATCTACATCATAGAGATTCAAAGTGATGCACAATCATAAATTAATTCTTTTGACAATTCTGTAATAAAAAAGATTATAAGGAGAATAAGGCACAAAGCAATGACGTATATTTTTCCAAAGTCATGAATTAAATCAGCCACCAACTAAAGCTCCTGACTCCCAAAATATATGAGTCATTCTCCTCCTCATTTCCATAAGTTATTTTAGTTTACCACACGATTGGTCTTTTTTGGCATTTTTTTTTTTGTAGGTGATTGGCAGAAAATGAATATGACCATATGTTTGAAACTCAGCATCATCTGCCCTAGGGAAATACTGAACAAAAGAGGACAACACAAATACTCAAATGAAAGAAGCAAATGGGCATGGCAAGAAGTCCATGGAGAAAATTTGCCAGTAGCTAAAAATAACTAATAGTGGAGTGTAAATTGTGGTATTGGAATTTTCAATATTTGGTATGACAGTGAGTACCCTTAGGATTGTCTTTTAGTTTGTTTTCTTTTAACACAATATCATACTTACAGAAAAGTTTCAAAAATAGTACAAAGAATTCTAGAATAACCACCACCCAGATTCCTCAAATGTTAACTTTTATTATAATCACAATCTTCACTTTTTTTCTGCACATGTGTGCACTTGTGTGTGTGCATACACACACATTTTTGAACTACTTAAGAGTATATTTTGGATATGGTACCTCTTTTCTGCTATACTCTTTGATGTGTATTTCCAAAAAAACCAAAGATGTTTTCTTACATAACCATAGCACAATTTTCAAAATTAGGAAATTAATGCTCTCTCAACAGTGTTATTTATTCTACAGCCCTTATTCAGCCCTTGTCCCAATAATGTCAATTATAACGAAGGTTTAGGACCATGCATTACATTCAGTTGTATCTTTCTACTTTCCTTCAGTATGAAAGTCCTGAGACTTTCTTTGTATTTCATGAAGCTGACATTTTTGAAGAATACAGAACAATTGTTTTGTAGAGTGTTCCTCATATTAAAGTTTGTCTGGTATTTTCTCATGATTAAAGATATGTACTCTTGGCAGAAGTATCACAGAAATGATGCTGTGTTCTTCCCAGTGAGCCACATTAGGAGGCATACGCTGTTGATTTGTCGCACTATTGGTGAAGTTAACTTTGATCATTTGCTAAAGTGGTGTCTCTGCTATGTTTCTTCACTGTAGCATTACTATTTTACCTCCTATAATTAATTAATGCTTTGGGGAAAGATACGTTGAAATCATGTAACTATTTGGTTACTCCTCAAGCATTTACACACTAGTTTTAGCATCTGTTGATGACTACTGCCTGAATCAATTAGAATCAGTATCTTTTTTAAAATATTATTTTATTATTAGTTTCAAGTACACAGTACATTGGTTAGACATTTATACAGTTTATAAAACGATCCACCTAATTGCTCTTTTTCTCCTCTGGCTCTCTACCTAGCCATTACATTAATGATAACTGCATTCCCTATACCATGCTCCCCATTCCCATGACCATTTATCAACTACTAATCTATACTTCTTTAACCCTTCACCCCATTCTCCCAGCCCTCCAACCCCCTCCCCTCTGGCTGTCACCAGATTGTCTTTTACATTTGTGAGTCTATTTTTGATTAGTTTGTTCTTTTTTGTTCCTTAGATTCTGCATATAAGTGAAATCATATGGAATTTATCTTTCTCTCTGACTTATTTTACTCAGCATAATAACCTCTAGGTCTACTCATGTTGTTGCAAATTGTAGGATTTCATTTTTTTAATGGCTGAGTAATATTCCATTGTATGTATGAACCATAACTTCTTTATCCAATTGTCTGTTGATGGTCATTTAGGTTGCTTTCATATATTGGCTATTGTAAATTGTGCTGCCATGAACCTAGGGGTCTTTTAGTAAAACTTGTTTCTAAAATCTATACCACTCATGCCATCCTAAGTGTTAGCATAGTTATAGGACTTTCATTATAGATGAATTCTTACAACCTAAAAACACTATAATCAATGATAAGGAGATGGGATACAATTTAAATATTCCTGGTAGTGAGCTAAGGACCATCAATAGGCATAAGTGATCTTATAAGGAGGATGAAAATATTCTAAAATTGACTTATGGTGATGGTTGCACTACTCAATAAAGTTACTGGTTGAGTCACTGAATTAAATACCTGAAATAGGTAAATGTTATGATATGTAAAATATGTTTCATTAAAAATATAAAAATGGAAAAAAGTTAATTAAGAATAAAACAATTTGAGTCAGAACACAGAAGCAAAGGCCAGTGATTATTCAGTGTTGTGATTTACTTAAATAACAACTTACATCTAAATCAAGAGTTCTGAACCTTTTTTTATGTCATGGGCCTCTTTGACAGTCTGATAAAGCCTATGGACTCCTATTAAGAATACTATTTTGAATACATAGAATATATAGATAGCATTACAAATAAAATCAATTATATTGAAAATATATAAAATATTATTTTTGTAATATAACAATATATGAGCTTTTAAAAGTATGCTAAATAACAATAGATTTAAAATACAGGCAAGCCAAAATTAAATTTTATTTTTATAACACTTATCAGTGTGAAGGTTGTTGTAGCATAGCACGTATAAGAATGATAAACTTTTTTTGATGGAGCAACGTGCCATGATACTGGATGAAGACATCCAGTTGACTTCCAGTTTTATAACAATATATGAGCTTTTAAAAGTATGCTAAATAACAATAGATTTAAAATACAGGCAAGCCAAAATTAAATTTTATTTTTATAACACTTATCAGTGTGAAGGTTGTTGTAGCATAGCACGTATAAGAATGATAAACTTTTTTTGATGGAGCAACGTGCCATGATACTGGATGAAGACATCCAGTTGACTTCCAGTTTTGTTGTTGTTGTTGTTTATTTGTTTTGTTTGCTTTGCTTTCTTTTGGTTACAAGTGTTGAGAATCCAGATTCTCCAAAATATATCATCATAAATTTAATTAAAGTTTTCATAGCTTGTTTAACAAGAAATGAATAGGTTCTCTCAAGGAATACCCAGATTCTCTAAAGCTCTTTGAGTTAAATTTCTATTATGAGATTGGATAGATTCACCATTTAGAGGCCCAGAGTTGAACTGAAGTTGGCCAGCTCCAGTGCAAGAATGTCTGTGGTTAGAGAAGCTAAGAACTGATACTGCGGTATTCTTGAGGGAGTGATGAGCATAAACGATATTTTGAAATATCTGTCACAACTTCATGTGATTTGAAAATATCTGTGATTTCTAATGGCAACAAGGTCACAGTTACTAAGATTTTTGCCAACATTCATACTTGAAGAATTTTCTAAATTTTAGTCAATTGTTACTGAAAATAAATGATGTACATATTTTTACTCATCAAATTTAAGCACCCTCTGAATTCTATTCATGGACCCTTTGGCCATCCAAAAGCTCCAGGTTAAGAACTCATGATATAAACATAGATAAACAGAATTTATAACACTCACATTTTGGCTGTTTGGTATAGTTACAGAATGCCTAAAGACAGCATAAATACATTTATAAAGCTAAGATGTTTTAAGAGAAAAGGAAAATTCTGGTTCTGTCTATGTCAAGTCTAAAGATTCAAAAATAGAATTTTAACTCAGTTTCTTTCAAGATTCTTCCTCATAAAATATGATAAAAAAAAAAACTAAGTGCTGTTTAAAACAACAACAACAAAAATGCCTAGTGATGAGACATCTCTTTCTGCTCTTTCATTTCTAGGCATTATTCCAGCCCAAGTTTTCTTTGCCTCATCACTTGTGACAGGAACAAACTGATCTCTTCTTTCTTATTCTTATTTCTAGTTTGGGGCTGTCTTTTTATTAATTTTTTATTATCATCTTAATTTAGATGCTGAATTCTTCTTCAACACATTGCAGGCAGGGAAAGTACAATTGTGTGTTCTTGAGCAGTTCTTTCCTGTTACAAACTCATTTGTCCTAAAATGTGTTATCAGGTTCTTTAGTCTTCTAAAAGAAAAATATTGTAGGTTTCTGCTACTGATATATTAAGCAAAAGAAAAATTTCTGAAGTTAGCAATTAGGATATATTAAAAGTTACATTGCTAGAAGTCAAATTCATTCTTAGATTCATATTATGCCAAATTGGGCACTTCCAAGACTATTTCTGAGCCTCAGTTCTCCTTAGGTGGAAAATGAGTGGAATTTTGCTATCTAATCTCAAAGGTACTTTCTACCTTAAAAATCAAACAAGTCATGACTGTATTTAACAGAGTATCTGTTGTTAGCAACTCACAGATGTCCCCATCTGGGAGAATTACTCTCCCCTACACAGCAGAACAGGAGACTAGATCAACAACATTTTGAGGGGTATAGCTCCTGTCTGATAATTGACTGACATGAGCACAAAAGGTGGCCCCTTTTCCTCAAGATGGGACCAGAATTTCTTGTGGGACTAGAGTAAAGCTGGTGTCCTGATGAGACTATACCCTTGCTAAGCTTCTTTTCTCTGTACGATCTTGCCTCCTTTACCTCCTTCTCCTGAGATCACACTCTCAACTGATCATTTCAACAAGAATCCCCATCTCAAGCTCTGTTTCAAGGGAACTGGCCATAAGATAGCATCTTACAGTAGCCATTTAGCAAAATTTTGTGGACTGAATGAATGGAGTTAATCTGTTTAACATTATTCATAAAATTTGTAGAAAAAGCCTAAGAATGCTTCTCATAGTTTTCAGCAATAACTATGTGTTGAGAGTATTTCTGAGGAAGTACTATAAACATGTCTGTAAGCTTGCTTCTTTCCCTTTCTTATAAAATTAATTAAATCTTTTCCAGAAGAAGCTTCCCCCAAACGCTTTATCCAATTTTCTGCAGAGGATAGGATAACCCCAGGCACTGACCCCAATGAACAAAGTAATGCACTCAATATTTAGGGAGAAAAGAACACTAATAATTTATATTCCCAGAGTTCAGCACATTTGATTATTTATTTCTATTATAAGGGGTTACATTAACAACTTATTAGCAACACACTATTAAGAATGTATGAGAAGACAATGCAGTAAGTGCCTAAATGTGAGGCTTTCAATTATTCAGTGATAAAGATGGGTTATGTAGATGTGTGGTTGGAACAGATTATACAGTTTGTATCAAACCACAGAGAACAGACAAAACTCTCATTTATCAACAAATCTGCTTTTAACTAATGATACAAGTTTTTTGTTTTTTGGGGGGTTTTTTTTGTTTTTTTTTAAGTGGAAAAAGCAATTACGTAAGTTTTGAAGCTTCTTACTGGAGAGAACTTCTCTATAGTTACTCCTCAAACAATCAGAAATATAAGAGCTACTCCTGTTTTATAAGAATAGTAAAATCCTGGGTACCACAGTTTGAATTCTAGCTCTCCTGGTGCATGAACTCTGTTCTCTACTCAGTTCTAGATATCAGTCTCCTGGTCCCAAATTATTTTCTTTCGGTGGATATTCAGTTGTTAATGAGCATCTGTTTGGAGATCATTAGTAAACTCCCAGTTCAGTGTAGTATGATTCACTACATTTGCTGTCATACGTCTTGTGATAGTGCTGTTGAACAGAAAAAAAATGTTTTCCATTAATTTTTCCCTGATGAAACTGCATTTACATGTCTTGTGGGGTTTTATGTATTATAGTCCAAAGAACACTGTAAGATTTATTTTAGCCATCATGAAGAGAACACTCAATTTTCTCTTCTGTTTATTAAAGAATGTATGTACATATATTATTCTGCTTATTAGAGAATATAGCTCTACCAGAGTGGTTTTGAACCCAGTTAAATCTGAATATTCTAAACTGTTTCTTAAAATGTTTGTATTCCCCACAGTGCCTAGTGTACAGCAGACATTTCTGAACACATGTTGAAAAAAATATTGAAAACTGGTACTTGTTTGCTAGGGCTGGCATAACAAAGTGGTACAGACTGGGTGGCTTAAACAACAGAAATTTTTTTCTCATAGTTCTGAAGGTTAGAGGATCAAGGTACTGGCAATTTTGGTTTCTTCTGAGGCCTATCTCTTTCACTTGCAGGTGTCAACCTTTTCTCTGTGTCTTCACATGGTCTTTCCTATGTATGTGTGCATGTCTATGTCCTAATCTCCTCTTATAAGAGATATCAGTCATACTGGATTAGGGCCTACCTATATGACTTCAGTTATCTCTTTAAATGCCCTATCTCCAAATATAGTCACAGCCCAAAGTACTGGAGATTAAGCCTTCAACATGAATTTTGGAGGTATACAATTCAGCCCATCACATACATTTAGATTAGTCTTATACATTTTAACTCTTATCAAGTTTATATACTAAAAAAAAGCAAAAATAAGTACTTAAATTATTTTAAAATGAGACATAAATTATAGAATCACTCTTTTTTACCCGTTTGTTGGAAAATTATCTATATTAACTATAATTTAGTAGTTATTATAAGTTATATTAATATCTCCTCTTGGCAGAAGCAAATATTAATGAGGCTGATGAGATAAATTCAGCTTTCATCTTCCAATTCTTCATATAAATGGAATATAAAACTCTGAGTAAAATAAATTTGGGTGTTTTCATTGATATTTCTTTTATGAAGGGGAACACATCAATATTTGAGGCAAGAATTTGGAATTACAGTATGTTATGTGTTATAACTATATTACCTTTATGGCATATTAATTAAATTATGAAATTACTTTGAGTGTAACATAAGTGAGGAAAAACCTTAGGGTGTTTTTCCACAAGACTACTGGTCTTTGTTGTAATTATAATTAAAGCCATTTCATTTATGTAAAAAATTTCTGCCTTGTAAAAGATAAAAATCAAGGACACACTACACTTTGGAATTCTGATTTTTTTAATCCAGAAAATGATTAGGATCACTAGAAGATAATGTTATAATATACTGGGAATATGAAAAGAAGGGAAAGATTGTCTTCTTTATGAATTCTGTATGCAAAGATATGAATCATGTCACCTATAGAGAAAGCCTTCATATCAACTTTATAAAATATATAATATATTAATATATATATATTTGATATTGGGTTGAAGCTGTTTAACTTGGAGGTTAGTTACAGACTTTTTGTAGGTGCCCTTTATTAGATTGAGAAAATTCCTTTCTATTCTTGTTAGCTGAGATTTTTTTTAATCATATATAGATGTTGAATTTTGTCAAATGATTTTTTTTTGGCATTAATTGGTAATGATAATGTGGTGTTTTTATTTAGAGTGTTAGTATGGTGAATTACTATAATTGAATTTTGGTTACGGGACCAACCATCCCTACATTCCTGGGATAAAAAGCCCACTTGGTTGTGCTGTATGATTCTTTTTATATGTTGTTGGATCTTACTTACTAATATTTTGTTGAAGATTTTAGTGTCTATGTTTTTGAAGGTATGAGTCTGTAGTTTTCTTTTCCTATAGTGTCTTTGTCTGGATTTGGTATAAGACTAATGCTGGGCTTATAAAATAAACTGGGAAGTGTTCTTTTCTATTTTCCAGAAGAGATTGTATAGAATTACTTTTATTCTTTAAATGTTTAGTAAAATTTTCTAGTGAAAAAAGCTAGGCTGGATATTTCTTTTTCAGAAGATCTTGAACTATGAATTCAATTTCTTAAATAGTAACAGGACTATTCAAGTTATGTATTTCTGCTTAGGTAAGTTTGGTAGTCTGTGGTTTTCATGGAATTGGTCCTTTTTATCTTATGTACATATTAGTTATTAAATTTATGTGCACATAATTGTTTATAGGATTCCCTTATTAGGCTCTTATTGTCTATAGGATCTGTAGGTATATCCTCTCTTGCATTACTGATATTAGTATTTTCATGCCATGCACTCAGTCTTGCTAAGGTTTATCAATTTCACTTATTTTTTTTTTCAAAGAACCAGCTTCTTTTTTTTATGAATTAACTTTTTTTTATTTTTTAAATTTTAATTAGTTTTGAGTATACAGTACATTGGTTAGACATCTATATAGTTAGTAAAATGATCCCCTCAATTGCTCCCTCCCTCCCTCTCTTTTTTTTTTTTTTTTTTTTGGTTTTATTGTCTTTCTTTATTGTTTTCCTATTTCCAACTTAATTGATTTCTGTTCTAATCTTTATTCTTTTCTTCATTCTTCTTGCTTTAGGTTTATTTTTCCCTTCCTTTGCTAGTTTCTAAATTGAAAACCTACATCATTGATTTCAAACTTTTCTTCCTTTCTAATATAAATATTTAATACTATATATGTCCTAGTAAGCACTGCTTACCTACTGCCTCTTAATTTTAAGATTTACTACATAAGATGTTTAGTCCTTTGTCTTTCTTATATGTCATCAATATTTCTCCCAATTTGTCAGTTATGTTTTGTCTTCGTTTACAATTTTTTGTCATGCAAATTTGAAAATTTTTTTTATGTAATTCAATTATTTTCTTATTGTCTCTGATATTGAGTCACAATTAGGAAGTCTTTCATTACACCAAGGGTAAAGAGGAATTCACCCATGTTTTCTTTCAGTATTTTCATGATTTTTTAAATTTATATTTAAATTTTTTTGCTTCATGTCCCAGTAATTTTGAGTTCTGCTAGTCTATAGGACTTAGTTCCAGGAGGGAACTCTTCCACCAGCAGACAAAATAGTGATTCTATCAAACCTCTTAGTATTTTCATGCTCTAAGGTTAATGGAAAACTCAACAACCCAAAATAAATAAATGAATGAATGAATAAAACAAGATTATTGAGAATATAGACTCTTCAGGAATTAAATTTTGGATTATTCCAACTGGTAAAGAGCCCCAGCCAGCTGATATTTTTCCTAAGAACAACGGAAATATGGAAAAGACATTAGAAGAAAAAAGTCATAGATATCAACTATAGCCGCATAGTCAATTACGGAAACAAGGTCTGTAGTAGCTTTGTATATTTTCTATTTGCTGGCTGAGTGTATGCATTTATTTGTATATATTAGTGATTTTCTCTCATTTATTATTTTACATACAAAATTTTGAAGATTAAATTTACAATTTAGCCTTAGAAAACAGATTATTCAGTGGGTCTATGGTTGAATTACAATACAGTAATTACAATAACTCTTGGAATTGTGTATCTCTCATTTTGGTAAGAGGGTGAGAACTTTTTCACATACACAAAGAATAACCACATCTCATGTCGGGTGGAAAACTTGAGCTGTTTCGTTGTTGAGTGGAAGTCTAAATTCATGTAGAAAAGTGTATACGGCAGCTGAGTAGCCAAAGGGTGGGCTATACAGTTATCAAATTATTGTCTCTCACTCCAAACCCACCATTCTTTGCCCTGCTTTGTGATACTGCAGCTGGACTCTAAACGTTTCACACTTCTTCCTTTAAGGGAATGTTAGGCTTCTCTGCCAGTAGGGGGCGCTGGTGTGGGCCATCAGGCAATAACAGGAGAAAGATACTTCTTTTTTAGATTCCAATTTTTAGATATTATTCAGAGCAGGATATTAGCAACTGGCTGTGCAGATTGACTTCAGCCATGCCCTAAGGCCATGATCTCCCAGAAGCCAAATCTGAGCAACTCTAGCCTGCCTACACCTTCTGGCAATGCTGTGTCACTTCTAGAGATCAGCTCCAGCCCACTCACAATCTCCCAGCAATGGTGGGCTCTTCTGCAAAACAGTGCTAGCCTATACTCTGGCTAGTTCTTCAGCCACAGGTAGGCTGTATGTTGCTATGGTAGCTTCTTCCTCTCTGAAGAGGTTAGACACTCAGCCTGGGGTCGGGGGCAGTCTTCTCCTGGTACTCGGTTCTTTTATTGTCTATGTTCTCACAGCCTACAGATAGTAGCTGCTTTTTTAACACTTGACATTTCAGGACTCATTTTGGTAGATGAGCACCTTCTACTACTTAGTAATTCTTTATATTGAACTTTTTCTTTTCAGATAACTGGCATGTTTTCTGTATCCTGGACCCCCTGACCCGTAAACCCTTTGAGAAGGAAATCATTTATTTATTTATTTATTTTACCAATTAGTCTTTTGCTGATTGGATTTGCTAGGAGAATAATCAGTGTACTAAATCAGATTGTATTTTGTTTTATAGTGTACTTTCTGTTCTCTAAGTTTCTGTGTCCAAAAAGAAGAGGATATGCTGTGAAATCTATTATCTATTATGACATACACAAATAGCAACCTTTATACTTGAGTGCGTTAAGATTTCGTGAAGCATTGTTGTAAATAATTACCTAATGTCATGACATAATAGCTAAAGTAAAATTGATTATGGTTCATAAATTTTATTGGTTGGTACAAATGAATCAGCAGCAAGTTCACTAACTTTGCTCTTTTTAGGTTATTTTCAGAACTATAAAAAGCCCATTGTAACTCTTGGTGGTTAGAGAAAAATGACATTCTTTTCTGCAGCAGATATTTTTAACAAAAGGATCCATGTCTGATCCCTGAAATCTAAATACGATGCCCAAAAATGTGGATGTTTTTTAAATATAAACCTTTAATATACGTCAGTCAAGACAGAAACTGGCCTTTGGAGTTAGACCGAGGTCCCTATTTCCATTAAAGCAAGCTGCAAACTCCAGCTGATACAATGGGGAAGCTATTCTCAGACTTTAGTGTGTGCCAGGATCACCTAGTGGGCTTGTTAAAATACAGCTTACTGGATCCCACCTGAGAGTTTCTGATTCACTAGCTCTGGGGCAGGGCCTGAGAATCTGTATTTATAACAAGTTCTCGTGTGATAATCATCTGGGGTCCACAATTTAAGAACCAGTGTTTTAGGGTAACTCTTCAGGACCTGCTTCCTCTGTCTCCTCCCCTTTCTCTCCTTCTTCTCATTTTTAATCCCAAATTGCACTTGCTATTATTATCTTGAGACCCATATGTTTGGTACTGTATTCTGCTTTTTTTAAAACATTTTTGAAACTTGGCACATTTTTTTCTTGTTCTTTCCTCAATCATCTGGCCTTAAAATCTCCCACTGCCATAGCCTTTCCATTACCTGCTTTTACCCCCGATATCATGTTATATTAGCTTCCATTGCAGCCCCTTAGCCAATGCCCCTCTTCTTCTTTCCTCCCCTCCCCCTCCTGTAAGCACACAGACACTCTCTGCTACTACCAGTTATGAATAGTAGGTTGTGGGATTTGGAGAGATTAGTTTCGAATGTGATCTTTTTGAGTTAAGCCATGCTGGGAACTAGAAAGACATGAAGCATTCTTCAATAATCCAATTTAGAATCTTCCTTGGGATCAACTGTTTTAGACTTTGTGGAATGATCTTATCTCTTCTGAACATTGTATAATCTTTTCCTCCTGCCCTGAATCCCTCTTTCACAGTTGCTCAAGCATCACTGATACCCATGCAAGTTCTTGTTTACACTGCTTTACCTTTTCACCCTGCCTTGTCCATCTACAATGTTCTATTTATCTCTGAGATTTATCTCAAGCATTGCCTTTTCTGAGAATCCTTCCCAGATGTCTTCTCCCTCAGGCATAGCTAATATGTAACTATGCTTTATGTCCCACTGGTGACATGGAACTTACCCAGATTAGGAGATTTCATCTTCTTTAGAGGATTGGCATGTTCTTTGAAAACTCTTCTTTAATTGTGGGTTTCTATTCTTTGCTAATATTCATTTCATGATTGTCCATCAAAAGATTGTTCTCCTTGAGAGAAAACATTAGAACAGCATGGGAAATGAGAAGTGTGCTTTCACTGTGTCCTCAGCACACACCGGTTGCAACATTTCCTCTGTGTTTAGATTTGATATCACCTTCCTAACCACCATGGTGCCTGATGCTTTTCCTCACTTCCTTTTCATGACCTCGTCTTTCTCTCTTGGCCCTAATTATTGATACTATTCCTCTGATACTAACCAGAGGAGCATATCTGCCTACATGCGTCCACTCTGAGTAAGCCCTATTGTTGTAGCCGCGAGCCCCCAATAGACACATGGACCACCAGAAACCAGTGAGTTATAGGAAACACACTCTTTATTCAGCCAGCTGGGGCTGCCAGGGGTACACAGACCCCATATTAAGCAGACCCGAAATGTAGAGGTACAGGATTTTTAAGCCCTAAACTCATTCTGTCTGAACACAAAAGTCTATTTTTCTTCTATTTACTAACTGTCAACCCACAAGTCGGTTGTGCAAGTCGGGGTACAGAAGCAGAAAGCTTATTGTTAGAATGTTATGTTCCCATGGGTGATAACCTATGTTCCCATGGGTGATAGCCAAGCAGTAATTTTCCAGCCAGCACACTATTTCTGGGACCATGGTCTACAATGATGACTTAGTTTCATAGAAATTGGCTTTGAAGAAACCAAAAGTGAGCATTCTGACATATTTGTCTTATATATTTTATTGTGTAATGTCTAGTGATAAAATTTCAGCAAAGAATAACAGAAGATATGAAGCTACGGCACCCTTTCTCAACTAGTTCTGTGGGAGAATTAGGCCTTATTGCACTATTGCATTAAGGCATCTATTGAATGCAGTGAATTAACTTCTTTGCTATGCATCTAGATAGAGTGGTACTAGTTATGTAATCATCTTGGGAGAGTTGATAAAATTGTTGTTTAAATCATTTTCCCATGTTCTGTGGCACAGATGAGCAGAAAATGTGGCTTTTTGAGTCTCTTAGAGGATATGTGTTAGGGAAATGGCAATGGTTCTGTGATTGTCCAGGATAAGGTCCTGCCATGTCAGGGTAAAGTTGCCCATTGGAGAAAGGCAGACTTAAGCTTAAGCTTTAGAGTCCCTTACTTGCATAAGCCTTTTCTAAGGCCTTGGGAGAGACTATAGTTTTGCATTTGTCAGTTTTATTTCTTTTTAAGTAGGGTCCTCCTCCCAAATTGAGTTTCAGCCTCCACAAAACCTGGATCTGCTGCTGCTCTTATTTAAACCACATTCACCTGAAACTCCAGGATAATTACCTTAGATGGCTTCTAAAACTGTCTTAAGTAAACTATATTACATGCATTTGATCCAGGTCCTAGGTAGAGTTTTTCACTGTGTCATAGATGCCATCTTGTTACCTGGTCCATAGATTATATGTGCAATGACACCACAATCATGCCTCATTGGCTCTATGCAACAATGACCAGCCTGCAAACATGCACGAGGCATGGCAGGCCTGACTGGAACCTGCCACAAGTCCCAGCCTCAGGAGCTAGAACTTGCTCTTTGCCTTAATTTATTTACTTATTGTTTTTAAATTTTTTTTTTTTTGTCACATATAACAGAAAAGGAAGGAAGAAAGGAGGGAGGAGGAAGGGAAGCAAGAAAGAAGGAAGAAAGAAACAAGTTGCTATGTATGGTATTTAAAAAATAATCTAAATTCATCCTTTGGACATATTGCTACCTATTGACATTGTCTTGTTATATGCTTTATATGCTACATAAAAAAGCATATGCTATATGCTTTATGTGCTATATATGATATGTGTATGTATAGATAATATTCCATTCAAAACTATATATATATATAATTTAAATGTGAGATTACCAAAAAATTTCCTGACTCACATTGTTTCTTTCGATATCTCCCATTCATTTACACATATACTAAACCAATAACACTATAATGTAGAATATCTACTCAGTATTAGTGTGAATTATATAATGAGAAATATATTTCTTGAACTACATAGGAACCTTAAACTTTTTTCCTCTAATTTTTTTGAAATATTGTTTCTTAAATGTAGCAAAATTGATGTAATTTAGAGTTTAGATTTCCTAAAATTAGATTACACCCAGCTTTTCTCTCTAGACCTATGACAAACTCTAAAATAAAATTTAAGTTCTTTTAACACTTTCTTACATCATCTCCTTCCATTTCCACCTTCACACCTTATGTTCCAACAAAATTGAGCTGCTTAAAATTCTCTAATCCAGTTGGCTCCATGGTTGGTGATAGAAGTACATACACAAAGACATATCTTCCATTGCCCATCCACATGAGTTTCTCCACCTTATGGGAGGTTAAATTGCTAATGAGTGTGCCAAGAATTCTAACATAAAATATTAGTAAGGAGATTTAAAATTTTGAAAGGTGGATATTTCATTATGATGAGTTTTAAGCAATAACAATAAAACAAAGAAATAAATATACTGTAATTAAAATCTTTTTTAAAAATCACTTGGTATTGCAGAATAGTGCAAAAATCAGATGCTACAATCTGGCTTGCACTGGCAATCCTTGTCTTCCCGGAGAGGTATTGTATGTAAAGCTAAGGGTAAACAGATCCTAAATAAAATTCCTGGGATTGCAATTCTATTCCTTATTTTGGACACTTACTGATAGCATCTAATGGGAAATAAGATCCTCCTGCACTATTTTTTACCCACTATGGAAAGAAAATATTTTAACTGAGAAGCAGAATAGAAAGCCAATTTTATATAAATGGCGTTGAAAACAAAGTTATTGATTTTAGACTTGATTATAGCTTGTGTTCAAATAAATAAAAGGAGGCCTACAAGAGAAATGACAAAAATAAAATAAAATAAAATAAAAGGGGTTATTCCTGTCTCCTTAAAATGTCGCTAAAGAGAAAAGACAATGAGTCACAAACCACCACAGCAGAGCTGAAAATCAGGGCAATTCCCCAGAACTCTGTGTGGGGAAGTGGGGGTGGAGTGTGTTACTACTTAGCAAACAAGCACCTGGCAACAGTGGGGCAGTGACTCAGGACAGTGACTCTTCTGAGGGAGGAAGTGGCTCAGCCACTGTTAGAAACAGGCTTCTGATCTGTGTCTGTATAATCAGTACATGCTAGCCTCTTTTGTCTTTGAAAGAAAGGGTCAGATTGTCTTTTATTCTCCTTAAACAATACTCCAGGTTCCCCTGATTTTTACATTAAATGCAGTTCTAGCTGTATAAAAATGTTGGCTAACCAGACGAAATGAAGGGTGAGGCTGTGATATTTGCCCTTGCCCAAACTGTTCTAGAGTTAGATTATTTTAAGAATAACAAAAGAGAGAGTATGACTAATCTGAGGCTAATTTGACAGCTAGATAAAATGTAAAGGTTTTTGGCTGCTTGGTTGGTCTTTTAGGAAAGACTTAAAAACCGAAAAAACCCAATCAAACAAAAAACAAACAAACAAAAAGAATTACAAAGTGTAAATTTAGCCCAGTTAAAAGGAAGGGTCTTAAACAACAAAGAAACAGATGAAGTGTGTTGATCTCAATTATTATTGTGCATAATATTAAAACAAACTGAGCAAATAGCTATCATATCTGTGAAGCACTGTGAATTATTTCTGAACCTAAGGAATCCTATAGCCAGAAAATTAGAAGACAAAATGAAATCTAAATTGGTCTTTTGGTATTGGTGAGAGCTCAGTAATAAGAAAATAGTCTATTTTGTTTGAAACCGTTTTCCATCCATTAGATTGTCTAATGCCTACTGTAACCTAATCTACATATTTGAGTTGTATCTGAATTCAAAAACACTTGTTCCATAGATGCAAACAAGGGCAGTCATGAAGCTACTTTGAGAAGTAAGAAGTCTAATCCTTAGGCGAGGGTGAAGTGGGTAAAAGGGATCAAATATGTGGTAGCTGAAGGAAACTGGACTCTGGGTGGTAATCACACAATAGAATATATAGATGTCAAATTATAATGTACACCCAAAAATTATATAATTGTGTTAACCAATGTTACCCAAATAAACTTAAAAAAAAAAGAAAGAAATCTGATCCTACGTTTCTCCTGGGTGATCTTAGAAAGTGTGTAAGTGTATTATTTCCTCATATTTCTCCAAAGAGAGTTGTCAACCATCTCTTCCTGACTTGATCTCCAAAAACTAATATCCTGGCTCATATATAACCTCCTCCAAGACATTGTACCCCAATGTTGAATGAACTCAAAAAGAATCTGGAGGCTTTCCTAGAAATAAATGATATTTATTCAAGAGTCTTGGAGTTTGCAAATGGGATACACAGCTAGGCAAACCCCCAGAAGAATTCAAAGAAGAAAGCAAAGTTAAAAGTTCTTATAGTAAAAAGTACATTATTGAGAAGTATCAGTCCTGCATTCTTAGCCCAGGATTGGCCTAGGACAGTTATCAGGTGGATAGATATCAGGCAGTCAGGATGATGGATGCCAGGTGGTCAGGAAGATGGGTGTCAGGAGATCTGGTCAGTCCCAGGCTGGGCTGGATAATGGATGTCTGATGGATGTATACAGGAGTCTTTCACAGGGTAATCAGGAGTCCTGGAACATGAATCCTTCTGGGACTAATTAGAGGGTTACCTGGAGGTCCAAATGTATATCCAGGCATTGACACATGTATAGAGCATAAAGAAATAAGGACTCTTTGGATTTTACAAAATGGATTCCATAGGAGCTATGACAGTAATGTCAACGGGCACATAATGGGGACACCCTTAGAGTGTAACTGGACCATCCCAAACCACAGAAACTTCACTGTTCTGGATAAGCCCCCATCTGCAGGAGACTATAAGCATAAGGATCCCACCTTCTAAGATCCATATAAGCTGAACACCAGACAGATGATGCACAAGCCTGACCACATAGCATAATGGACAGTTGTGCTAGAGCCGAAAACTCTGACCTTCTGACCCATAATCATAGCCACTGGCTTGGAACCACTGAACAGCTGGTGCTGCCAGCCAACAGAGCTCGCTTTGGAGATGCTAAGGACTTTTATTCCTTTGCTCTGTCGTGTAAGACTTTGTACATTCCATGTTAACTTGTGTGGGTACCTGGTTGGTTTATCTGAAAACGTTCCTCTTAATAAACCTGGCATTGTGGAAAGACACAAATGTGTTCAAAAGTGTCATTTCGGTAGTTGCCTTCCTTGCTTGTAACAACACAGGACCGGAAATGTCAAAAAAGTTTAAGTTTCTAGGCTAGTTAGAACAAAAATGGAGTCTTTCCACATGGCACAAACTTCATAATGTTAATAATTTTCACAGCTTGGTTGAAATGATTCTATTTTCTATATTCCTTATTTTAACTCTTTTCTCATCTAAAAAATAAAAACAAAAACAGAATGCCATAAAAAATGACAAAGAAGGATGTGGTTCCATAATGTAGCAGTTAGCACGTCTGCTTTACATGCAGAAGTTCCTGGGTTCACGCCCCAGTGAAGTCACGGTCCATGATCTATGGCCATGCCACCTGAACAAGCCCGATGTCTGATCTCAGAAACTAAGCAGGGTTGGGCTTGGTTAGTACGTGGATGGGAGACCACCTAGGAAGACCAGGTGCTGTAGGCATAAATAATAATAATAAAAAAGAAAAATGACAAAGAAGAGCTCTTAGAAATCAACAATATTCTAGGTAAAAGAGATGAAAGATGGTTAAGAAAATCTCCCAGAAACTAAGACAAAAATGACAAAGAAAAGAACATTTGTAAAGAAAAATATAATATAGATTCTAGGGATTAATCAGGGAGAACATCTGAAGAAAGAGGAGTTCCAGAAAAAGAGGCCATGAGTCTTCAGATTAAAAGGACCCCATTAATTATCAGCAGAATAAATGAAAAAAGATCCACACCAAGGAATCACCAGAACATCAGGGATGAAAGAATCTTGAAAGTGTCTTTAAAATCAGTTCACATGCAAGGGAATAGATATTGCACGAGATCAGCCAGGTTAGTAGCAATTTAGCATCCTAGAAGATAATGAAGCCATTCTGCAAACATTTGTGAGACAATCATTTTCTCCTTGACAAATTAATGGTTAAATATGAGGGTAAATAAAAACATTTGAAGACACATGAGAATTTAAATTTATAACTTTTGTTGGAAACTACTGGAAAATATATTCCAACAGCTGAGAGAATATGTGACAGCAAATTTCAGGGACCACAGAAAGAAAGGGTTTCAATATGGGTAGGAAGCAAAGGAAAGTCCCAGAGTAATAGCAAAAGGACACCCTAAATGACAGCCTTGCAACAAACCCAACAGTAAATCAGTCATATTTGTAGCAGGAGGATGAGGGGAGCTTCTGGGGGAAAAAATAGAATTGATAGATTATTTAATATATTCGAGCACTTGAAAAACATTGATATTTAAGAGATATGATGGAGCATGTATAAAAATTTCTCATGAGAAATCGAGAAATGAGGCAGTTATTAATGTTAAAAAGTGACAAAAATTATTCATGCTAGGAAAAACAATTTTACAGGAAAAAACATGACTCTGAAGTGTCAACATTTATACAGACATGCAAATGTAACACTGAATATCAATTTAACTAAAAATGGTGATATAACTATCTTGGGAGAGTGGCAGATGTGAGGAAAGTCAGAATGGTGGTATAAGAGATGTACATTGTCATTTACCATAACAGGATATTAATAAATAAATTTGAAATTGATAAATAAGACATACCAGTACAAGCAGAATATTTAGAAATATGGAGGTAAATACCAGAAAAAAAAAGTTTGTTAAAAGTTTCATCTGGAAAATGAAATGGTGATTGGCAAGGGATTATAGTAGAGTAAGAATACTATATTTTTAAATGACTATTGCTTTACTAAAATCTCACTCACACACATACACACACACACACATGCGTGAATTAAGACTTTGAATGTCCAAGTGTGTCTTGACAAGAGAGAAAACTAAGAAAAAAGACTAATTTCCATTGCTATCATAACTTAGCTTATGGACTTCTGTGCCTTGACAGCTAAATGACAGCAAGACCTTGAATGCAGATGAGAGGGTTAATTCCAGGACATTGAAAGCTCTCTGGGACACAGCTTGTTGGGTTAAGGTTAGAATATGACTGGGGCTAGGGCTGTTGGAGGTGCTTGGATGGGAGATTACAAGTTACAGTGGCCAGAGTAGAGGAGCAGAAGCATGTAATCAGCCTTGCCACTAGCCCAAATGTCCTTGTGAAATGTCCTTGTGAAACTTAGAAAAAAACACTTTCTCACATTTTACTGCCATCTGCCAGAAAGCCACAAATCAATGATGACTACAATGTGAACAGAGCCTTCTAGAATCCTGTATAGCAGGATTCAGGTAACAGCTCTCCCAGTAACTGGAGGTTAGGAAAGAACTAAAGAGGATTCAAGGGCTCGGAAGGATAACTTTTTCTATTTCATAACTTCCTTAGGATTATTAAGCAGATTCCTAGGAATATTTAGATGATTCTTTTCTCCTAAAGTAGGTGCTATAAAAATGGGATGTCTTATTCATTTCTACATAATTTCTATTAAAGAGCAAAGCTCATGATAAACAATGATAATGTCACAAATGATTGATGTATTAAAAATTATAAAATCTTAGCTTTTTAAAATTATAATTATTGGGGTGACATTGGTTAATAAAATCAGTTTCAAGTGTACAATTTAACAATATGTCATATGTATACTGCATTGTGTGTTCACCACCCAAAGCTAGATTTCCTTCGGTCACCAAATATTTGACCTCCTTTCCCCGTATCAACCTCCCCCCTTCTCCTTTCCCTTTGGTAACCACTAATCCACTGTGTCCATGAGTTTCTCTTTGTTTATCATGTTTGTTTGTTGCTTTCAGTTGTATTTCCCACATATGAATGACATCATATAGTTCTCAACTTTTCTGACATTTCGCTTAGCACGATTATCTCAAGATTCATTCACGTTGTTGCAAACAGCAGTATTTCATCTTTTCTTAGGGCTGAGTGATATTCCATTGTATATGTACCACAGCTTCTTTATCCAGTCATCTATCGTAGGAAACTTGGTTGCTTCCATGTCTTGGCCACTGTGAATAATAATGCTGCTATGACATTGGGGTGCATATATCTTTGCAGATAAATGTTTTCAGGTTTTTGGGTAAATATCCAGAAGAGGGATTGCTGGGTCTTATGGTAATTCTATTAGTTTTCTGAGGAACTTCCATACCGATTTCCATAGTGGTTGTGCCAATTTACACTCCCACCAGTATATGAAGGTTCGTTTTTCCTCACAACCTCAACACTTGCTATGACTTGTGCTGTTGATAATAGCCATTCTAATAGGTATAAGGTGGTATCTCATTGTGGTGTTGATTTGCATTTCCCCAATAGCTAGTGAAGTTGAGTATCTTTTCATGTCTGTTGGTCATTTGTACGTCTTCTTGGAAGAAGTGTCTGTTCAGGTCCTCTGTCCATTTCTTAATTGGATTTTATTTATTATTATTATTGTTGAGTTGTATGAATTATTGAGTTGTATGAATCTTTGCTTTGTTACTAGGATTATATTTCTTTCACCTTTGAGAAATTTAGAGCCAGGGCTCTTGTAACAGTCTTTTATTTTTTACATTAAATGTTAAGGTAACATTGGTTAATAACATTACATAAATTTCAGGTGTACAATATAATAATTCAATGTGTGTATACTTTATTGCATGCTCATCACCCAAAGTCCAGTTTTAAGTTCCAGTACCACTACTTTCTAGTTTGTGACCTTGAGCAAGTTACTTAACATTCCTGAGCTCAGTTTCTCCATATGAAAAATGGAGTATATATAATACCTACTTCATAAAGTTTTTATGAGGATTAAATAGTGTTTAAAAAATATTTCAGAAATTAGTACACAGCAAACACTCAATAAGTTTTACTATTATTACTAATCCAAGCAATACCTCACCTTAATTAATTTTCACAATTAACAGTTCTATCAGTTAGGATTTACATTTGGCATCTAGTCACAAATCATAAGAATAACAGGATCTTTAACTGTTTTTCTCTCAGAAAAGAAGTTTGGGGGTGGTAGTCTAGATCTCATAAGGTGGCGCCGTAGTAATCAGAAACTAAACCTATTTTTATATTCCTATGAAAATCCATGCTTTTCATAGCCATGGCTTCTAGCTTAAAGGTTTTTCTCATGACCCAAGATGGCTGCTGAAGCTCCATCCACCATGTTTGAGTTTCAGGCAAGCAAGAGAAAGGAAAGACAGTAAAAAGAGTTCATGCAAGATGGGTATCTCTTTCTTAAGGAGACTTTCTGAATTCTGTGTCTAGCTTCAGTGGAGGTTGTAAAAGGAGTCTTTTAATTGGTCATATTGCTACCTGGAAAAAAAAATCAAAGTTTTGTTATTAAGTAAGAAGACAATCAATATTGGTTTGATAGCTAGCCTTTCATAACTAAATCAGGACCCTAACATTGCCATCATAATGAAGGTTTTAATTGATCTAAGCAGTACTCCAAAATTATGATTTCTTTGTTTTTGCCCTGTGGTAAAGATATGCTTGCACCAGTGGAATGCAAGGTTCACTAAAGTTTGTGTGAAGATAATTCAAGATACAAAAGTAAAATTTATGAGTTCTGAAAATAATACAGGTTACCAGTCATTTATATCTTGCATTTCCCCTTGCCTTCAGGACAAATTTATACGGATAAATACATGTATTGTGTCATTGTGTATTATTCATGGATCATAGAGTAACTTTAAATTGGCATATAAAGGATAAAATCAGCCTATATATAAGAATGAACTTTTTGACCCAATCATTTAAAAATGGCAGCACTAATAACTAGCTTAATAAAATTATGGTCTTATAATTGACATTTTCCACCAACAATGTTCTAAGAACTGAGATATGGCATAAAATATGAAAAATGTACCTTTTCCTTTATAAATTATTACCTTTTATATAAAGGAGAAAGATAACTTAAGTAATGAAGACAAAGTTTTTGAGGAGGAAAAATTTTAATTATTTGTAAGAATTAAAGGTTAATAATCAACATAGAGACATCATTGCCTTAGAAGAATCTACCATGGTCAAGGCAGATGACCAACTATCTCGATTTGCCTGGGATGTTTCCAGTGTTAGCACTGAAAATCTCAAATCCTGGGAAACCTTTTGTTCTGGGCAAACCGGGACAGTTGGTTACCCTATTTTTTAAAGCTAATATCAAGGTAGCTGATTTAGGGTAATATAAGAGAAACGATTTTTTAAGATCTGGATAACAAAAACCTAACATATGATTCAGTGATAGAAAACACTGATTCCTGGAGTCAGAGGTTAAGGTAGATGTGCCTGGAAGGAGGGCAGAAGCAGATAGGAAAAAAGCAACTCAGCAGCTACAAGCTAATCAATCTTGCTTGAGTTTTTGCCATGTTATATATAAACATGTGTTTATGGCCCTGTCAGCTGCTGACAGTACCTCTTGTTTGCAAAGAAACATTAAAAATCAAGAGGATTTTCATAGAAAACTTCAACCTTAACTTTAAGTATTAAGTCATAATCTATACATCTGATTTTTCTAGTTCTCATATAAGGTGCCAGATAATATACAAGATGTCTAGTTAAATGTGAATTTCAAATAACTAATAACTCTTTAGTTTAAGTATGTCACAAATATTGCATAAGTCATACTAAAAAATTATCCACTGTTTATCTTTAATTCAAATTTAGCTGGGGGGGGGTTCTTGCATTTTTATTTGCTAAATCTGGAAACCCTCTAGGAAGAAAATCAGAATGTGCCCATTGGTACCAGTGTAAATACAATTTTTTTTCCTCAACAAGGCTCCCCGAGATAAAATAGCGCTTTTATCTTTCTCTTGTGAGCCTGCTCTCATCTACATGGTCCTTACTATTCGTGAAACTTAGCCTTTACAGAAAGGGTACTGGGTGCTCACCACCTATTATCACTGAGAAAGAAGGAGGGGGTTCAAGGTAGAATTCCCTCAACCTTGTTCCTATCCCTTCTCTCTAACTGTCTGTGTCTCTGTTCCTATCCTTTCTTCTTTAGTTCCTGTCTCTGCACTGAGATCCTCCTTCTGTTGAAATCTTTTCCCTGCAAAATAGATTTCATGACCTTGGCTCCTCCAGCTTCTCCCCTCCTGCTGGTCTTCTTTCTTTCTTTGTCATGTGAACAGTCAAGGCTTTTTGATTTTTAACCAAAGGAGCCCTTCAGCCCTCTAACTGCCATCTTCTCTCCTTTTCTTTGACACTCAAACTCCTTGAGAAGAAGTCTGCACTGCTGGGTCCCACACCTAATTAAACTATGGCATTACCTGGGAAATTTTATTGAAATATTGGTCCCACTTACTAAATCCTGGGGTGGGACCCTCACCACATCTAGCCAATTCTAACTCTTCCATATCTCTGGGCTCTAGTTCTGCCTCTGTGTGACCATAGTCCCTGTTTTGGTCCAGGTAAGTGTGACTATCACTTTCCTTCAGTTGCCCTAAGTACCTCAAACCTCCTGAATACACTTCCACCTAATCCTTGTCATATTCCTCATTTGAGTTTTTAACTGACTTTCTTTTGCCTTCAGGATAAAATCCAAATTTCTTAGCATGCCACGTAGAATTCTTAAGTATGTGGCCACTTCTAACCATGCAGCCCAATTGCTCATCACTCTTCTCCCCAAGAATACTTAACTGCCTGTAATTTCTCCAGGCACCATACATTCTTTTTCCTGGGTTTTACTTGTGCATCTACAGAGCTCCTCCTGCCTGGAACTCATTTAGCCTACTTCCTAATCTCATTCATCCTTATTTTTTAAGATAAAAAAATTACCTGTATACCTGTCTGTCCTTGCTACAGATTCTGAGATCCTTGAAGGCAGGCAAGGTGTCTGATTCATCATGTGACTGCACAATATACCACAATGGCATAAGATGTTTTTGTAGGCATTTTGTAAAAGAAAAAATACCTGTATGAATTACTGGATCATTGAATTAAAAACATTAAAAAGCCAACAAGTTATTTCCCATGGAAGGTATGTTAGAATGCAAATTAAAATTTCAAAAGACAACTGAAACTTAGAAAACTTATTGAAACTTATTAAACTTAGAAGTGGACAGGATCTCAGAGTTCATATAGCCTATTTTATATATTTAGAGATTAAAAAAATTAAAAATAAAACTAACTCAAATTTACACATATACTTCATCAGAATCAACTGGGTTTATATTCAGCTATGTTTCCTGTTCTTATTTGTTATCTGTATCTTTGATTCTTTGGCCTTTCCTTTGATTATCTTTCTCTTTACTATAAAATCCTACGATGGCTATCAAATTTCCTAATGCATCCAGTAAATTCAACTAGTAACTCCAATCCAAATGACAGTATGTTTTCTCTTTTCATCCCTATATCTGAATCTCTGTGCTAAATTGATCGAAGGTTTCACAATCCATTCTCTATCTCTTCTGGCCTGTGAATAGGATGTTTTAGAGAAGCAAAACAACTTATTTTGATCCACCAGTGCAGGTATTTATCATCAACTTTTTATGTTTTCCTTACATTTGTACTATTAATAAATTTTTCCATATTAACTAGAAATTGGAAAATCTCTAAGCAAAAACGAGTTCCTATATAATACTGTCCTTCAAGATATACAGGAGTCACTTATATACTTGTTTATGCTAGATTCACAAATACATATGCAAAATATTTATTAATCTATCTTGTCTCTGTATGCAAATAGCATAGTGTAGCGTGTTCACTTGTTTTTCTTCCAAATTTTTTATTGCAGTTAAATACACATAACAAAATTTACCATCACAACCATTTTTAAGTGTATGGTTTACTGGGATTAAGTTCGTTTATATTGTTGTGCAATCATCACCACCATCCATCTCTGGAATTCTCATCTTGCAAAACTGAACCTCTGTGCTGTTAAATAATAACTCCCCATTTTATCCTTCCACAGTCTCTGACAACCACCATTCTACTTTCTGTCTTTATGATGTTGACTACTCTAACTACCCATGTACATGAAGTTGTACAGTATTTGTCTTTTGTGTCTGGCTTACTTTGCTTAGCACAATGTCCACAATGCTCACCTATGCTATAGCATATGTCATAATTTCCTTTCTTTTTAAGGTATGCAATATTCCATTGTATGTATATATCACATTTTGTTTATATGTCCACCTATCATGGACACTTGGGTTGCTTCCATGTTTTAGCTATTTGGAATAATGCTCCCTGAACATGGGTATACAAATATCTCTTTAAGACCCTGCTTTCAATTCTTTTGAGTATATATCCAGAAAAGGAATTGTCGAATCAAATGGTAATTCTATTTTTAATTTTTTGAAGAACCATCATATTACTTTCCATAGCGGCTATATCATTTCATATTCCCACCAAAAGTACAGACGTGTTCCAATTTCTTCACATCTTCACCAACACTTATTTTCTGTTTTTTGATAGTAGACATTCTAATGGATATGAGGAAGTAATTTGTTTACCTTATTAGGATTATTTGGCCTACTTTGAATAATTTGATAGCTTAAGTATTTTTGTTTCTATTGATTATTTTTTAAGTTCATTTATGAAGCTTTGTTTTGTTGTGAGCAAATAGTTAGTAAAACATACTACTCTCATTTCCTGAATATTGATCTATAGTGCTTCTGACACAAAATGATCAGTAACCTTGAATTGATGACAATATCACATGTGCTTCTCAAACTTGAAATTTGATGTAAAAATCAGAAAAACTAACTGACTCTTTTTGTTTGTTTAATGACTATTTATTTGATAATATTAAGAATTACTGATAGGTAGATTTTTTTAGCCACGGTAATGGATATTATGATTATGTTTAAAAGAGAGTTCTTATCTTTTAGAGATATCTACTAAAATGTTTACAGACCAAATGAAATTTATGTCTGATATTTGCTTTAAAATAATCCAGTGGAGGTTGGGGGATGAGAGAGAGTAGGTTATAGATGAAAAAAATTGGTCATTGATTGATAATTGTTGAAACTGGGTGATGGATTCAGGAAAGTTTATTATATTAGTTTCTCTACTTCTAAATAAGTTGTGATTTTTCATTATAAAAATGTTTTAATCTGTTAAATTATTATTTAAAAAGAAAACATTTGTTAAGTATGGCGAGAGAAGCTTTTCACTTAATGAAGAAAAACATGAAATAAAATCTATATATTACACACACGTATTGCTTTTCTTGTATTTGATCCTTACCATAGAGAATCTAGGTCTAGGTCTCAAATGATATCAAACTTGGATCATATTAGAAAAAATTTTAAATTACTAAATTTGTATAATTAGTTAAATGAAATTGGAGCAAAAGCACTTTACTCATGAATTGATGCATAATCCAAACATGCCACTTTTTGCCTAGAGATTATAATATAACTCTGTCCAATAGAACTTTCTACAGTGATAGAAATATTCGATGTCTGCTCTGTACAACATGGTAGCCACTAGCCTATATGGCTGTTGAACTGGTTGATATGAACAAGTGGTTAGTAGACTAGGGAATAGAAGTTTAAATTGTATTGATTTTAACTTGCATTTTTAAGCAATTTTCATTAAAAGTTCTGACAAATTATGTTTTTTGGTAAAGATGTATCTGTCTGACAAGTGAAAAATAAGATCACAAACTTAGTCCATAAATTAAAAATTAGGGATTAGAAGTCATACTACTTGACCTGATATACTTTATAGATATTAAAATTTAAACTGAGAAAGCATTATAAATGATTTTTCTATAAATAACGTTACAGATTTTAAGTGTAGTTAGTCAATTATTATATGTCTTGTTTTAAGATTTCTGTTGAGTACCACATTAAGGGTATTTAATAGTTAATGATGATAATAATAGGTAGGTGACATTTATAGAATGCTTAGCATATGTGAGGCACTATTAAAATACTTTATATATATTCAATAATTTTATATGTATTTAATGGTAAAGATTAACAAATTTTATTCTTATACCAACCCTATTAGGTGTAGGTACACATTCTCAAATTGTTTTGCTATTTTACTCTCTTGCAATATGTTAATAAAGAATTTCTCATTACTTTGGAAAAATCCTATGTAGGGTACTGTAGTATAAGGTTAACTGGGAAAAGAATATAAAATTGAATATAGAGACTCATTCACTATGTTTCCTCCTCTTGGCCTCTCAAAAAACTATGCTTAGAAAAAAAACCCCAGAAATAAATCTTTGTCTATCTGTTTTTTTGTATATTCAAAATTTATATATTCAGAAAAAAGTTTATTATAAAGCTTTAGCTATTAAAATGATAAGGCATATTTAAAAGTTCTTTGTGGTTTATATTAGTATTTTATATTAGAAATAATCTGAAACTAAATTATTATAAAAGTTCATAAAAAATTCTCCTGAGATGTTTGGCCATTTACTTTCCCAGATGCTCACCCTGAGAATGAGATTGGTCTTAGTTGAGTCTGAAGATGCTTCTATTACCAATAAGTTATTAAGCTCAAATTCCTTAGAGGAAATGATTTTACTTATTTGTCAGATAAATAAAATTAAACATTTTTTTCCTTGAAGAGACAAATCATTAGTACTCCATAAAACTGAACTCTTTGAACTGACACTTTAATCTCTCTGATGTTGGCAAATAGATTGTGGGTGGAATAAAAAGTACATGTTTCACAAATGATTCTTGTTATCCTTCATTGATTTCAGTACTCCAGAAGCTAAAAATATCTTTTGGATACGCCACATATGTATGACCTAAGATGACTTTTTATGAAGCAAGAGATACATTGCATACATTAGTCTAGACTAGTCCTAGAAGATATGAAACAGACTCTTGAATTGTTACTATTAACATGAATCATGTTACTAGCTGCCATTTATTGAATATCCACCATATGGCAGGCACTATACTAGGTATTTTGTTATCTTATTAAATCCTCATTTCAGTCCACTGAGGTGAGCGATTTTATTTTTATTTTACAAATGAGGGAATGAATATGCAAAGAAAAATTCAACTTGGCCAGGGTTGGTAAGCTATAGAACCAGCTTTTAAATTCAGGTCTACCATAGGTAGTAATTGTGATGATTAAATAAAATAACCCAGGTGGAAATAGCCCAAATGTCCATTGATGGATGAATGGATAAATAAAATGTGATATATCTATATTTACATATAAAATTTCAGTCTTAAAAGAGAAACGGTATTCTGATACATACTACAAAATGGATGAGCCTTGAGGACATTATGCTAGGTGAAATAAGTCAGGCATAAAAGGACAAATATTGTATAATTTCACTTATATGAAGTACTTAGAATTATCGAATTCATACATATGGAAAGTAGAATGGTGGTTGCTAGGGGCTGGGAGAAGAGGAGAAAAAGGAGTTAGAGTTTAATGAGTAGAGAGTTTCAGTTGAGAATGATGAAAAAGTTCTGGAGATGAATAATGGTGATGGTTACCCAACAATATGAATGTATTAATGCCACTGTCCTGTACACTTAAAAATGGTTAAGATTGTTAATTTTGTTATTTGTGTTGCACCACAATAAAAAAAAATCATAAAAGACTATCTATAATAATAAATGCAAGTAGGAAGGAGGTTATTAATGACATGTCATTTATGTGGTCAAACCTAGTTCTACTTACATTTAGAGTAAATTGGGGGAAAATGTCATGGAAAACTCTTTGAGATTGTCTAAGCTTCATTTATAAAGTATGATAGTTTTATTACCTCTTGGAATATGTCCTTGTTGATATTAAAAATTCTTAAAAAACAAGAGCATTCTATGAACAAATGCTATGCACCTATTGTATAGCAATAAAATGAAGGCTTCAATGAATTATAGGGCCAACAAATCAACAATGAAGGCCTACTCTATGCAAGATTCTGTGTTAAGTATTGCAAGTGGACATATCCTATACTTCTCTGAAGCAAGCTTTGCAAGGTAGGAGAAGTAAGCCCAGATTAAAAAAAAAAACTGTAAAGAAGAGAGGTGAGCAGGCCAAATAGATAAAGCCTTCTGAAGAGAACACTGAAAGAAATGGACACAGAGAGATAAAAAGTCTGACACTCATATGGAGAAACATGCACATTCTCACTCCCCGAAAGTAAAGGCCAGATTAAAAGAAAATTGTTTTAAAGACCAGTTGTTGATGGATAGTTTTGCAATTTATTCCTCCTTTTCCTATTACAGAATATGAACCCCCACCTTTGGTATTGTAAACACATGCATAAGAGGAGGAGGCAGGAAGTGAAGCAAATCAACTATACCTGTCTACTTACATGAAGCCTGGTTCCTAATGTCAAAAGGAATAAAAGGAGTTATCTATCTATCTGTCTGTCTATCATCTATCTATCTAATCTATCTATCTATCTATCTATCTATCTATCTATCTATCTATCTATCTATCTATCTATCTATATCTGACAAAGCACCAGTTATTTATGGGAAAATAATGAGTTGTTGCAAATCCAAGAAAATGTCATGCAATTCAAGAGATAAATAGGCAATATTAATGTCCTATGGGTAGTGCTGACATAACATACAAACCTGTCGAGAATTTTTATATGGATGCTGGTCACATGTACAGTAGGCTATGATGATCTCCAGACAGTCGATAAAGATATAAAAGGGAGCTCAATTGTATTAGTCATCAGGGAAATCCAAATTGAATCACAATGAGATACAACTATATTCCCATCATAAAGGCTGAAATAAAAAAGACAGATGATATCAAATGTTTGTGAGTCTGTGGCTCAACTGGAATTCTCATATACTAATCATGGGAGCCAAAATTGATATAACCATTCTGGAAAACTGTTTAGCAGAATTTACTAAGGCTGAACATATACTCTATAATCCCGCATATCCACTGTAGGAATGTACTCATCAGAAATGAATATATATATTCACCAAAACATGTGCAAGAATATTCTTAGCAATATTGTTCACAATAGCCCTGTTATGAGTTGAATTGTGCCCCTCCCTCCAATTAATATGTTGAAGTCTTAACCCCTAGTATCTCAGACTGACTTTATTGGAAATAGAGTTGTTGCAGATGTTAATAGTTAAGATGAGGTCATACTGAAGTAGGGTGGGGCCCTAATCTAATGCGAATGGTGGCCTTTTAGAAAGGGGAAATTTGGTCACAGACATGCACACTGGGAGAATGCCATGTGAGGATAAAGGCAAAGATCGGTGTAATGCTACAAACCAAGGAACAACAAAGATTACACAAAACCACCAGAAGCTAGTGGGGAGAGCCATGGAACAGATTCTTGCTCATATCACTCCAAAGAAACCAACCCCGTTGACACTTGATCTCCCACTTCTAACCTCCAAAACTGTGAGTTAATATCTGTTGCTTACGCCATTCAGTTTTGGGTACTTTGTTACAGCAGCCCTAGTAAACTAAAACAAACTCCAAGCTAGAAACAACACAAATGTCCATCAGTTGTATACATTTAGTAAAACAAGTAAATAGAGCATGATATAGTCACACAATGGAATATGTTGACATAAGAAACATCCAAACCTGTTGAGTGTTTTTATGAGTTTATTTGAGACGAAATGATGACATATACCAGGAAGCAAGATCTTAAATGCTCCAGAGAGTGATAGTTTTGCAGCATCTTTTATGCATTTGAGGAGAGATGATTACATGGAGGTGAGGGAAAACAAGTTGGGATTGGATTACAGGATATTTAACAAGGCTGTGTGCTCTCTTGAGGGTGGTTATAGCTTATTGCAAAGGTGTGTTAACCCAGATGCACAGAAACAATGGACAACACTTGCATAAGGCAAAGATAACCTTTTACTAAAGAAGTTATACACCTGGGGCATGACTATACGCCATGACCCCATGACCTGCCCAGTTAAAAATTTATAATCAGATCACCCTGTGAGGTGATTTGCCCTAGAAACTCTTTTTTCATCTACAAATACTATAAAGTAATAAAAATGAACTAATTACAACTATGCTCAATAATATGAATCCTACAAATATAAAGTTAACAAAAAAAGAATCATACTCAAAAGTGTACGTATAGTATGACTCCATGTATATAAAGTCAAAATTATAAATTATTCGAAACTAATTTATGGTGCTACAAGTTAGGATATGGCTAAACTTTATATGCAGGTAGAGAGAGGAAGTGAGCCAAGGGCTTTCTAGGGTTCTGGAAATATCCTATTTCTTAATATGGGTACTGGTCTCATGGGTTTCAGTTATGAATAATCTTTAAGCTGTACAATTATGAATTACACACCTTGTGTGGACAAAAAAGGGGTTTTACAGAAAGTAAATTCACAGGGTGACCTTATCATAAATTCCTAACTGGGCAGGTCATGGTGAGTAGTCATGAACCAGACATAAAACTTCTTTAATAAAAGGTTTATCTTTGTCTTAAACAAACCCTGTCCGTTGTTTCTATGCATCTAGGTTAACACGCCTTTGAAATGCCTCTTTTCAGACCACTCAGAAGCAAAAAACACCTAGGTTAACACACCTTTAAATAATCAAAACCACCCTGGAGAGCACATGATCTTGTTAACTATTTTATAATTCAATTCCCACCTTGCTTTTTCCCACCTACATGTAATCTTCCTTACATTTCCTTCTTAATTCAAAATGGATAAGAGAAGCTGCACACTGCCATTGTGACAAGCGTTTTTCTCAGTCTGTTGATGTCCTCCTTCCAGGTGTATTCTCTATTTGGCTCAAATAAATTTTCTTGAAAATTCTCGACAAGTTTGTACATTCTCATGTCAACATTACTCATAGGACATTGACCTTATGCTATAGGATTTTTGCTGGCTGAGCTATAAAACATTTTATCCTAATGTGTACATTTTAGGGGGTTCAGGAAATATTAAAAAATAAATACATATGTGGGGGTTCAGCACAAGTCACCTCAAGATGTGCCTTGGTGGTATGCAGATTTTTTGAGCTAGAGGGAACAATGACCCTGTGGGTTAAGGGAAACTTCTGCCCCTCAACTACCTTGAAGAACTTGAATTAGGGGTTTTGCCCGTAATAAGAGATTATCAGAGATAACCTCTTGACATCCTTGTAGGGCAGGGCAAACTTCTATTTACTAAATATCTGCTCTTCTCCTTGTTCTGCAATGACCCTTTGAAGTCCCAAGGCACCTTACCTCATCCCTAGCTCAGAATGTCATAAATACACATTTTTCTTTTTTACCCTCGAACGTCTAGTTCAATGTGGGGTCTCCGACTTTCTCACATATATGGAAATCCATACAAATGTATATAATTCAATTTAGTCATTTTCCCTTGCAAATCTCATTCTTTGATTGTTAGACCAGCTGAAAGAAATTTGAAGATAGAGAAAAGTTTCCTCCTCCTCCACATAACTAATGTTAGGTATCTCTATGTTTTCCAAGACTACATTAGTTCCCTTCATTCACTGCGGATATGTTTCAAGACTCCCAGTGGATGCTTGAAACTGCGGATAGTACCCAACCTTATATACACTATGTTTTTTGTATACATAGATAGTTATGATAAATTTTAATTTATAAATTAGGCACAGTAAGAGCTTAATAATAATAATAAAATACAGCAATCTCAATAATATATTGTAACAAAAATTTTGTAAATAATGTGGTAGCTCTCTCTTTCTCTCCCAAAATATCCTATTGTATAATACTCACCTTTTCACTTAAAGGAAACACTTTACAGTTTCCTTTCTGCATACCTGAATTTCCAGCATCACCACTCTTGCGCTTTAGGGCCTTTATTAAGCAAAATGAGAGATACTTTAACACAAGCACTGTGATACCTCAACAGTATAACCAAGATGACTACTAAATGACTAATAGGTAGGTAGCACATAAAAGCCAAAGACACTGGACAAAAGGGTGATTCATGCCAGATGTAGCAGGACAGTGTGAGATTTCATCATGCTACTCAGAATGGCATATAGGTTAAAACTTTTGAGTTATTTCTGGAATTCTCCATTTAATATTTTTGGACTACAGCTGACCAAAGGTAACTAAAACTACAGAGAGTGAAACTGTTGATAAGGGGGGAACACTGGATATTTTTGGAGAGCCCACTTATTGTATTCTAAAAAATACATGTTTTACTTGTTCCAGAGTAGGAACTCCTGAAAGGCTTAGCAGCTATTCTAGAATTTATCCTTTTTGGTTGTAATACACTTAACTATAGCATTTCTTCTATAAAAAATGTTGACATGTTGAGTTCATTTTGTATTGGAGTTCTATATTTTTGATTTTTAGTAGTACTATTTTGGAGGGCTGTTTCTTGTTGGATTTTGTGGGAACACTCAATGGAGTATTTTGGATTGTTTATGAGTTACCACATTTGATACAGCTGGAAGTGGAATGAGCTAGATATCACTCTATGACTGCATTTACCTGAGGCTCAGTTTCCATACCTTTGTTAGGCAGTTAGGTAGCCATGAGCAACAGGAGCAAAAGCCCAGATCCATAACCATAGAAATGACAATGCCGATAGCCCAACCCAAGAGGCCACCCTTCGGCCCTCTCAGAGAAAAACTCGTTTTTCAAATAACAATAACCTCTGCATCCTAGAGTACAAGGATATAAATGACCATAGCATAGCAATCGGTTTAGGCCAGCAACAAATGTGCAGTAAGGAGTACTCTGACCTTCTTTTCAACTCAGCCTCATTACACCATCATTATAATATCATGCATATAGCCAGAAGTTCATGAATCTAATTATAACAGACTGAATTCCAGGGAGGAACACATGTAGTTAACAATATCTTATATAACAGTCAACTGTCAATCAAAACTACCTCACCCTTCAATCAGCTAGCACCACCCTTGTAATCACCTATCAGCCCAAATATAAGACACACCTCCCCACCTTTATGAAGCTATAGCCCTCTCGATAGCATATTTCTCTCTTGAAATATACTTTAATTAAACTTACTTTTCCTAATCTTCACTGATCTGTAATTCTTTATTGCATTGGTGGAAAGGACCGAGGCTCTCAGTGCCAGCGAGGCAAAAGGAACCTAGATTACCCGCAACGGTGACACCTTCAAATGAAGGTTTTGGGATGGGCTATCAGGAAGGGCCATACAAATTCTAAAGTTTTATAACTCCATGAAATTGTCTTTTACAGACAATTGAGTTCTAAGGAAATTTCAAGGGCCTATAGTGAGACAAATCATCTGTCCCATTCAAACAAAAGCATTTTGATTTTCTAGTCTATGTGTTAATATTTATGTGTGTGTGTTTTTGTAACACATTTTTTGTTTGGCTCAAATAAACTCTTATAAAAATTATCTACAGGTTTGGACATTTCTTAGTTGACAAGATTATTTAAAAAATGAGGCCTGGTTGCTGTTATAGAAGAAAGATGGCAAACAATTTTTACCATGTTAAGGAAACCTTGAAGTGTAGACAACATTTTTCTCTCCCAGTATTTTATACACACACCCACACCCACATGCATACATATACTATGTCTTCTTACAACACGATCATACATTAGTTAGTCAAGAAAACTTTTTATAATAGTCAATATTCTCAGTGCCAACCCTATGGCACTTTCTATGATGAAAGCGATTATCAGCCTTGCTGAGAAAAAAAGAAGACAAATAACAACACATAATGTTCATTATGTACGGTCAGAGAACAGCCTTCTATACTCAAGGTAAAGGCCATTTCAATAACTAATGACTTAGTCCAGTGTAAAATATGTATCTCCTAAAACAAAATAGCTGTTAATTTGCTCACAGTTGTTGCTCATGATTAAACAAAGGAACAATTAAAATGCTAAATAAAACAGTGTTAGCACTGAGATGGTTAATCAGAATCCAAATCTTTTCTAATTGTTGCCTGATGATGACTCCATGTATATAAAAGTACATATAGAAAATGTAGCTGTTAGGAAATACTTAATATGGGAATTTGTTTTTACCTCTAAGCTAACTCTCTGGTACCTCCTCCCTTTCTTTTGTTCCTGTCTTTATCCTTTATCATACAGAGACAATTTCAGCTTGTTCTATTTACATAAACATGGGATAGTTTTCAGTGTCAGCTTGGTTAGCTGTATACCCAATTATTCAATCATAGACTACTATAAGCATTGCTGTGAAGCTATCTTGTAGATATTACTAAAATCCAAAATCAGGGTATAAAATGTACTTTACGCTGCCCCATCATACTCTTCTACTTGATAAACATGCTTTGTACCCTGTGAGATACACACAGTACACGTGGACAGAACAAAAGGGGTTCTATGGAAAGTAACCTCACAGGGTGATTTGATCATAAAGTCCTAATTGGACAGGTCTTGGTGGGTAGTCAGGCCTATAACTTCGTTAATGAAAGAATTTATGCTAGCCCTGTCTATTGTTCTTGTGCATTTAGGTTAACACACCTTTGAAATAACAGAAGTAATACATCTCTAAGGGGTAGTAACTCTCAAGAGAGCACATCATCTTATTAACTATCCTGTAATCGAACCCCTGCCTTGTTTTCTACAATCTGCCTTATGTCCCTTCCTTAATTTCAAATGCATAAAAGCAGCCGCAAAACTGTTATTCTCTGGAGTATTTGAGATCTTGCTCACACGTTGTCAGTTTGGCTCAAATTAATAAAAATTCTCTACGGGTTTCTTAGGTGGACACAGGTTATGTGTTGTTAACCAGACACCGAGATAGTCTCACAATGTTGCACGCAAAGTGATTCCTTGCTGTTCAACTCTCTCAAATTATTTATGTATGAAAACAAAATGGTCCTATCTTATCTCAATATTTTCTTGTATACTTCCAGTAAGTTGGGGCTCTAGAGGTCTCTTTCCTTGAGATGAGTATGGCTGAAGAGTCCTTGTTGGGATTCTTGTCTTTCACTACCAAGCGGGAAACAAAAAATATTTTAAAAGATATTTCTTACCTCACTAATGACTTTGAGCATTTTAGAAATGTCCTAGAGATGGATCTCCCTGCATTGTCTTAGGTTGGGTGAGTAATAAGAGAAGTGTCGGTAAATGACCTGTCCGCAGGTATTCTACGAACGCGTTCGCTCTCTCCTCCACATCTGTTTCTGCCGTGGTGTGATCCCGCACTCCCCAGGGTGCGGGATCACACCGTCCAATAAAAAAGACCAATCAAGGACTTTTTTTTCTCCGTTCCTTTTGCCACCGCCCACTCCCGACAGGGTGACAACCTAGACAGCTCCTCCGACTTGTCTTACTTTTCCATCTCCTCCCACCCAGCCAACCCCCTCAACTCGCGTCGCGGATGGGACGCCGGAGGACCCAGCGCGCATGCGCGACCATCCCGCGCATGCTCAGTAGCACGCGCTGCGCCTCGGAGCATCACCGCGTCGCGGCAGAGGCGGAGGTCTCCGCGGCTGCTGCGGGAGCGACAGGAAGTGAAGCGGCCTGCCCTGGTGACTGCGGCGGCACAAACAGTGGCGGAAGGAGCCCTGCGGCTACGACGTCGTCGACTGGGGTGGCCGAGGGGGCTGAGCACCTAGGAGACTCGCCGGCTGGGAAGCCGGGTCCCGAGCCGGGTAGGATGGATCATCACCAGCCCGGGACTGGCCGCTACCAGGTGGTAAGTTCCAGGCCCCCGCCCCGGCCCCCGGGAATCCCGGGACTGTCTGCCTTCGTGTCGCCGAGTCTCTTGCCTCGGATTATTCCCGGAGGTGACGTGCTGGCCTTTTTTGGGGGGCGGGGGGCGGGCGGGAGAGGGGAGAGGCTCTTCTGGCCGGACCTGCTTCCTTCACGCCTCCTGTGGAGGCTGTCTCTGACTCCTTTGAGACCCTTCCATTTCCACGCCCGTCTCCTCCTAGCTCCCCACCCCTCACCCGCATCCTACACCCTGCTGTAACCCCACCCCCCAATTAAAACTTATATCTGTTTTATTTCTCACTTTCTGGGTCATTTCCTTATTCCCTGACCAAGTGACTTCTGAGACATTCTAGTGGATTGTCTACTGAAAATGGTACTGAGTTTAACGTACCTTCTGCAAAGGTTATCACCGTCATAAACGGAGTGGGTGTGGGGAAAGGGGATGTAAGCATTACGTAGGGTAGGATGTGGATTTGGCAAAAAACAAATGTAGCTTTAAAAATTGTGCAACTGTAGAGACTAGTCGTGATGCTGATTTCGTCTGTCAGCTCTAGTTAACCTTTGTCATTTTTGTCCTTTTCCATTTTGTTAATATTAAAAGTGAATGTATTTTTTCTTTCCCATTTTTTTGGGGGGGGTAGGCGAGGAGAAACAGGAAATTTTACTAGAAAAATGCTAATCTTGTTGGAAAAATTATTTTTCCTTAAGTACAATATTTTCCAGCTTAACCATATAAACCTTTGTATATTGAAATGAGTGAAAAGTTTTTCTCTATTTTCAGTGTCTAATTTTTCTAATTGGAAATTCCTATTGTAACACTATTAATAAAATGGACTCAGCAATAGTTGACTATTTTGTTGCAGCTAGGTAACATGTTATTTTGTAAACTTTGAGTCAGTAGTTAAATCTGTTTATTGAGAGGAGAAAAACAATATGTAGCGCTGATGTTGCAATTAATAGTACTGTTTGTGACATTTTACAAATGTATATATGTTAGATTTCACCTTTTAAACCTACCTGCACATGTGAAACAGTTGTGAGTTAAGAATTTCTAATAAGTGTTTTGACAAATAATGAAGGCTACTGAAAGATGAAATCCATTTCATCTGCTTTACATCCTGTTGTACCTCCAAATGATCCATATTCTGAATTATGTGAAAACTTATCAGTATTTTCTGGACAGTTTGGAAAATATTGTTGATAGCAGGTAGGGCATTTTTCAAGGTGTCAGTGTATACAGTTTTGGTGGTTTTATTTTTTTATAAAAGCATTTTTATTTTTTTGCAGATATTAACAAAAATAAAATACAGTAGATAAATATTGAATACTATTACCAGTGGGACTTGTTTCTCTTTGTAATGTATTTTTGTTTCTTATTTGTTTCCCTTAATGACATTAGCTGATTTGAATTTTTTCTCTTTGGGGGTTTTACGAGAATCAACTATGTTCTCATACACAAGTCACTAAACATTTTTAAGTGATGTAGCTGTGCCTTAAAATAATTTATTATATTGTCACATTTGTTTTCAGTAGTTATCACTAGTTAAGACTTGACTTATCTTTTAAAATGCCTAACGCCAAAATATTGACATTTGTTCTCTCAGTTTTAAGGTATTTTTTTTTCTTTACAACTCATTTCAAAATAAGTAGACAATATTACATTTTAATGCTCTTTTTTTTTTTTTTTCCCAAACTGGAAATGTGTCTTAGACTTTGAATGGGTGGAGGCATTCTTTCAGAGCAAAGGGCAAAAATCAGTCCTTCTAAATCATACTACTCATGATTTAAGTAGATGGGCCATAAATTTGTTTTTCTTGTAAGGCAACGTGTTTAAGAATCTTAGCATAGTTTAAATTTAGATTTTAATTCCTGTTACTATACAGTAATTTCATCTGTCTAGTATAACTCCTGGTTTTGTTGAAAAATGGCCTCATCAATAATTATATCTAGGTATATGTCAGAGAAGCTGCTGAATTGGTCTCTAGTAGACTATTTAGCCAGGGACCAATCTGCAGTTGTGGCTCAACACAACTGTTTTGTGTGGCTGCCTTTAGCTCAGGTGTTTTGAAAACTCTGGAAAGTTTAATAAACTTGAGCAGTAAACAATTTCAGTTGTTGAGTGTTAAGTGATGACTGAAGTAGGAGATAGGCAAGCATGCTTAGGGGTGAAATGGTATGCAATGTTAATTTATCACTTGCTGGTAGAGTTAAAATTTAGCTTTCCATATTGGAAAGTTAGCAGTGATGACCAGAACAATCAGAATGACTTACTACCTTTAACCAGTGCACAAGTTTTATGAGGAAACTGTTTTTTCTGTGGTGTCTTCTTTCCTTCCCAAGTTAAAAAGGGTACAAATTTTGTTAAGTAAAACAGTGGATAATTGGGTAGAGCTACAAAAAGCCTTGACCATTACCCATCTAATTTCAGAAAAAGCCAGGTATTATATGTAGTTTCATTGTGTTATGAGAAATTGTTTTGTTTGGTAGGAAATGAGCAGTGTTGCCAAACTATGAAGTAGTTGACTTGAAGCTGTTAAGCCACATTCTAACTTTGATGTTTTCTATTTTAGAGGATTATGTGCCTGTACCAAGCTACTACTACTAAGATTTCAAAGGTATTCTGTTATATTGGCACTCTATGTTGCAGCAGTAGATTTCTCAAACTGTATTCCTGAGTGATAAGAGTCTTAGAAGATTTATAACATATTAGCATATTAAAACATACATTCACATATTAAAACCATGAGAAATTCTGCTATGAAGTTGTTGATTTGGATTTGTTTAACCAAACTCTTAAATCTTGGCCACAGATTTTTAAAGAAAAATTTAAGATTATATTGACATTTCCAAAATGTTCGTTTTCTGTGATGATCTATATACTTAGCTCTGTATCCGGAGAATGAGAGTTGCCCTTGATAAATCAGCTAATACGAAGGTTGACTATTGATGATTAAAAAAAAACAAACACAAGTTACAGAGTCATCTGGGCTTTTATTTAGGTTGTGTTTACAATTTATGAGCCCTTGGTTTGGTTACTTAGAACTGAAGCCTCAATTTCCTCATATTAGTACTCACTTCATTAGGATTATTAGAGAATTTATAAACACATATAAGAGCATAGAGACTGGTACATGAAAAATAAGTATTGTTATGAATAATATAAAATAAAGTATAAAATATTTTATATATTTCAGTTATTATTGGTGACCACTTTGTGTCTTGTTTTATTTAGTAACCTGAATATCAACTAGTTCTTTGTTGTTCATGTCAAGAATTGTGAAGTTTTTAAATTCTATTTTACCATATTTAGAAGCTAATAAGTTAATCTGTTAATATTTCATGGTTGCTGGCAGAGAACAGGAGACTCCCAGGTCAGCAACAAATGGCATTATCACGACCAGCTGCATGAATATCAGCATATTTGTGTAAGATTTCCTTGCACCCAGGTCCCATGAGCATGATGGGTCTACATGGATGCACTAGTGGGTCACAACTGAGGAACTCAAGAGCAACGGTGCAAGTACTTTTTTAGCAAGCAGCAAACATTGTAAAACAACAAACAAGCTAGTTCACCTCTCCCTGGGAGGGCAGTAACATGCTGTGGTAACCTTGACCTTCTTTGTTACCTCTGTGACTTATTACATGAATCCACTCAGTATCAGGAAATGGATAAGCTTTACAGACTGTCACACTCAACAAGAATCTTCAGGGACACTCAGGCCCACGGTGAACTGCCTTACCCAATAGAACGTATTCTGGATGAGATAATATACGTTGAGTTTTTAGGTTCAGTCATTCACTTTTGTTTTCCACTTTAAAAAAGTACTGCAGTCTTTCACCTTATGTTGCTCTTAGTTATTATTTTCTTTTCTTGGCCCAGTTCAGTTCCTTTGATCTTCACTTGTTTCTTTTTAACTTACCAGTATTCTTTATCTGATTTATATTCTTACCACGCCTCTTTTACATCATCAGGGTTGTCCATTGCTTAATCTAATCTAAGATACTTTTCAGCTCTTGTCTTGCTTCATTTTTGTCATATTGACACTTTGAATCTTCTCCTTGAAACTCCTACCTTGTTAAGAAGAAACTTTCTGCTCTGATTTTTCTCTCTTCATGAACTTAATTTGTACTTAACTCCTTAAATATTGATGCTTTCTATGGCATGGGCTATTGTAGTAGCCTAGTTACTACTTTCTTCCTTCATCTGAACTTCTTTCAGGGTATCATTTGCATTACATGAGTCATATTTATAGAATGTAAGTTACATTTTTCATTTTTTTTGTTCAAAAATCTTCAGTGACATCTTATTAAATTCCCTCTGTCCCCATATTTAATATTAAACTTTTCGAATATATAAAGTTGGAAGACTTGTACAGTTAGCTTCCATAAACCAAGTAGGGTCTACAGTTACCAACAGTTTGTTATATTTGTATTACTGTACACCTGTCAATCACTTTTTTGATGCTTTCAAAGTAAGTTGCAGATATAAATGTACCTCAGTGCAAACTGCTTGCTTACCATTAGCTTAGAGTTTAATATTTCCTTAAGATTCTTTTTCTTTAGGGTAAAATTGACAAATAGTGAAGTGAACAAATCTTATTGGATGGGTTTTGACAAATCACCTGTTTAACCCAGACGACTTTCAAAATATCGAGTGGAATCAGCAAACTAAGTTCCAAGTCTTGGTTTTGTAAACAAAGTTTTATTGTAACACAGCCATACTTATTCATTTACAGTGGTAGAATTGAGAATTTGAGACAAAGCCTAGAATATTTGCCCTTTACAGAAAAAGTTTACTGACCCCTGATACAGAACATTACTATCACCCTAGAAAGTTCCCTCATGGCTCTTCCCTTTCAATTCTTACTCCCCATGTGATAGTTATTCTGATTCTTTTCACCTTAAATTAGTTTTGTCTATTCTGAAATCATACAGCATATAGTCTGCAAAGCTGCTTTTACTCTGAGTCAAGTTTTGGAGATTGAGCCAGGCTATTGTGTATATCAGAAGGTCACCCCTTTTTATTGCTGAATAGTATTTTGCATGAATTATATAAATTGTATCATTATACCTCTATTTATTCATTGTTCTTTTGGACATTGGGTTCTTTCCAGTTTTTGGCTATTACGGATAAAACTGTTAAGAATATTTTCAAACAATATTTTTGTAGACATATGTTTTCATTTCTCTTGGGTAGAATTACTGGGCTTTAGGGTAGGTGTGTGTTTAGTTTTGTAAGAAACCACCAGACTTTTCCCCAAAGTAGTTGTACCATTTTTCACTATGAACGATGTATGGATGTTGTGGTTGCTCCACTACCTTTCTAAAATTTTTTTGGTGTCTGTCTTTTTAATTTTAGCTATTTGGGTGGGCTTATTGGATTTTTGAAGTATGAATTTCTCTTCTATATATACAAGTTCCTTGTATTGGTTTTTCCTTATATTTTAGCAATCCCACCTCTTAATTTTTATGCACTAACTTCTGGAGTCTAGCAGAACCTACTTATTATTAGGTCTTCAACCATAATGTATTCTCTCTTCACATATGTTTATTTCTCATCTGAAGTTCTGTACCACACACCCTTCTGGTTTGTTTACCTCATAAAATTCTGTTCTTAAAGGTAAAAACTCCTACAAAACTATAATTGGAAGAGGGAGGCAGGGCGAGTTTCTTGTATCTGTCATCATCTGGGCAGAGGAAAAGGTGAGAATCACAGTATTGGAGAACTTGTCATACCGAATTATGTTTTTGTGTGTCTTTATACCTTCTAAACTGGTGCTTTTCCTCAGAGATGTTTGAGGGTTCTGTGAATGTCTGATCTTTATTTCATCTTTAAAATAGGTTTTAAAAAATTGTAATTGAGGAAATTCACATTCAGGTATATTTTATACCAAATTTCCACAGTTTGAAGATTAGTATGTTAATTTGTGTTGCCAAGGTAATTTGTTTTTGAATGGACAGCAGATTAAAAGTTTCTCTGGCTATTTCTGTGCATCCGCTGATATTTACTATAAGCGTGTCATTGATTTGATTTGGGTGCAGCTCATCTTTTAAAAAAAATTATGTAAATGAGTAAACTACTTTAGCACACCTGAATAATGCTAAATCAAATGCTACTCATAGTTTAGGCATATTTGAGCAGTACATAATCTAGTAATGGTGTAATATTTGTGCAGTAACAAGTAAATGCATTGGCATTATGTCATGACAATACTGCATTATAGAGTTTATGTGTTTATTTTATGTTTTGAGTGCCTCTTGTCAGATTTATGCTTAAAATAATGTGTGGGAGCACTTTTTAGATATCAAGACCTAGGATTCATTTATTCATTTATTCAATATATAATAATTTATGAAAGTATCTTTAATCTGTCAAATTCTGTTTTAGGTGCTGGTGAACAAGACAGTTAATTCTTGTCTCATGGCTCATACTTTTGTGAAGAGGAGGCAGATAAATAAGCATAATTTTAGGTAGTAATAGGTGGTTTAAAGAAGTTGAAGCTGGTTGATGGAATTAATAATACATGCTATCATTATTAATAATACATCCTATCATACATTGTTTGTAGCAGTAGAGCGATAATGACTTTGCATTATGTCGGGAATAAGCTGAGAACTTTGCTAAGCACTTAACACATGAGCACATTTAATCCTTAGGACACTTCTGTGAAATAGATAATGCTGTGATCCTCATTTTGCAAATGAGAAAAATGAGACATCAAAAGGTTAAATAATAGGCTCAGCTGTGATGGATCTGATATTCAAATCTTGGTGTTTCAGTTTTACATTGCTTTGTAACAAACTGCTCCAAACACAAACGTTTTATTATGTTTCAAGAGTCCCTCCTGTTGGCTCTGATCAGCAGAGCAGTTCTGCTCCATGTGATGTTAGCTGGGACTGTAGCTATTTTGGGGACTCATTGGGTTGGAACACCCAAGATGGCTCACTCACTTGGCTAGCAGTTGATGCTGACTATTGACTGGGAGCTCAGCTGAGACTGTTGACTGGATCATTTTACTTCTCTCTGTGCCCTCTTCACGTGTCCTATCAATGTGACCTTGGTTTCTCATATTGTAGAAGGAAGCTGCTGTTCCTCTTAAGATACAGGCTTCGACGTCCAGAATGTCATTTCTACTGCATTCTGTTGGTTAAAGTAGACATAAGTCCAACTCAGATTTAAAGGGAAAGGAAATAAACTTCATCTCTCAGTGAGGGAGAGGCATGTGCATACATGGAGGCAAGGAATTGATGGTGGCCATCTTTGGAGATGATATGCCACATCAGTCACTTTGACCGCTTCAGTTGACTGGAATCAGGATAATCCGGGAATTCCATTCATTCTCTGACACTCGGACTGAGACTTGATTGAAATGTTATAGTTGATGAATATATCAGGTGTGATAATGACCTGTAGTGGAAATGAGTACGTTGGTTTAAGAAATGCGAATAAAACTGTGTGGCTAGAACAAGGTAAAGGAGAATGGCTCAGGGTGGAATGAGACAAAACAAATAAATTTTATGCTGAATTTTATAGAATGGAACTCTCATTTATAGCTTTCTTTAGTTTTTAATTTTTGTTTCAAGAAAGCAGTCAAGTCCAGGTACATAATTTGTAAGTCTCAATACTAAATGAAAATGCAGGGTCCTCTCTCAACTCACAGCAGACAGACAACCCCCCAAAGATTGTAGTCTCCACATTAGGACTTGCTTAATACCTGAATTGGTGATAGGCAAGAGACCCTGCTGGTTTACATACAAATGTGTCATGGTGATGCCACACTGGGATGTGGATGGCCACTGCCTTGCCATACCCATGGTTACAGGATGAAGAGATTAAGGTGATCCAGGGGTTTCAGCTGACTGAGAATCCTTCCTGGGTAGACAAACTGCTTGTGAGCTGAGATTGTAAGCTGGCACATGCTTTTTTGTTTTATTGGAGTTCTTGTTTAAAACTCAGATTCAAAAATAAAATTATTAAGAATTTCAAGATGGTGACCACGGAGCTTTAAAAAAGTATGGGGCCCTCCTGAAGCAGGTTTCCATGTGACTATACCTGTTATGTGCTCATAAAGATGCCCCTGAAAGTAGTCTCATTGTGGGGGTGGTAGTGGTGGTGGTGGTAATGATCTGTAAATGGTCAGACAGTAAATATTTTAGGCTTTCCAAGCCATGTGGTCTGTCACAACTACTCACATCTGCTGTTGTAGTGAAAAAGTATTCATACTAAATATGTAAACAAATTAATGTAGCCGTGTTCCCATAAAACTTTATTTATAGATACAGACAGTGAGCTGGCTTTGGCCTGCTGGCTATAATTTACCCACCCCTGAGGTGAATGATAGAAATGTGCCTCATACAGGCCTGAAGCTTGGGCCTGTTGTAGGATACTTCTGGCAAATTAATTTTTTATTTCACCTAGTCTTGAAATAAACCCTTAGGAATATGATAAAGTTTTTTCGCATCACTTACTTGTACCTGGTAATTAGCAGACACCTAGTTTGTCACTAGAATTGAGGTGGAGATGAATGAATAGTGGAATAGAGTATAAAATTTTCTGTGAGAATGGGGTAGACAAGTTTCTCATGCCTGATAGAAACTTCATTTTGTTGGATTGCTCACCACACTGAGCCATTCTTGATCACCTTATTTAAATCATTACACCACCATCACAATACCATTCCCTATTTTAATTTTTCCCCCTATTTTATTTTTTTCCCCCATAATACTTGTCACCAACTGAAATTCTAAATATTTTTCTTATTTAATTCCTACCTCCCCCACCTTTTCCCTAAGTGTAAGCTTCATGAGGATAGGGATTTTTTTTGTCTGCTATCTCTTTCAGTACCTGGCATATGGTAGGCGCTTTGATAATATTTGATAAAAACGTTCAAGACCAATTTTGTAGACTCAAAACTTTGCGTATGTTATCTTATTCTAATTTCTATTTTTATATTCATTGCTACTGAGACTTTGGCTCTCTAAGGTTTATTATTTTTATTACCTTACAGCTTAACATGTATATATTGCTTAGTGTCTTTCTCTTTCTCCCTCCCTCCCTCCCCGTTCTCTTCCTCCCTTCCTGCTCTTTCCCCTTCTCTCCCCCCTCCCCCATACATATGATTGGCACCCCCTACAGTTCAGTAAATAAGCTATGAAGTCATATGCAGTGGCCCTGCTTATTTAGTACTTTCTTTAACTGGAGTTGTGGGTACTGCTTTGATTTTCCTCATCTGTTTTATACTGATTACTTAGTGACTATTTTATGGTTATTTTTCTTTAATATTAGATCTGCATTCTGTCTCTGTATTAGTAGTGTTATTTTAGAATTTTATGCATATTCTATGTATGTAGGCCTTAGATTAAATATGGAATGCATTCTTCTGACATTTAATAAATGTAAATTTACTGACAAGATCATTGTAATTAAGGCTAGCCTACCTATCACATGATTGTAAATCAGCCTGCGTCTGTGTTTTCATGCCATGTTGTTATGGTTTCTTCAAAAGTTTGATCACTTAGCTGGAATTAAGGTGTAGGTAAAATTCTTGTTAAAGACATGCCAAATGCAAGTTGGGAAATGCTGCAGTCATCTAAGATGTACTGTCAGATTATTTCAGGGTTTTGACTTGCTTGCTTTTAAGATTTGTTTGAGCATGAACAATTTAACATTTTAAGTTTAGGAATGTGCTGTGGTTTAGTTTGTCTATGATGTTTCTCCAGAATTACCTATTACATTATGTAAAGCAATCATGCTGTTTGGCAGAGGCTTTGAGAATAAGGAAATAAACTGGATGGTTTTACCTCTTCACTAATTTTGAGGCTCTTAGGACTTGTAGCCTGTTGAATGTCAGACTGAAGAAATCCAATAGTGACAGTTTTTATAAAACATTTGTTCTCACTTGAGTAAAGCTTTCACCCATATCAGCATGATGTTTTGTGAGATTTTTCCCCAAAGGGGAAGAGTCTTGAAATAACACTTGAGACCTTGTTATCTTGTTCTGCCCCTCTCCAGCCATCACTCCAAACCGTCTGTGGTCTCTCTTGCTTTCTGACTTTTGAAGATATTATTCTCCTTTTCTCTTTTCTTCCTCCTTCCTCCAGGACTAATTCCTGTTCTTTATTTAAATCTATTTAGATGTTCTTTGCTCCAGAAAACCTTTCCTCACCCCTCTACCTCCCCACCTCCCATTTCCCACCCTTTACTTACAAGTTCTGTGTGTTCTTTTAACACTGTGCACTTATTCCTATCATAGTCCTTATTCCATGGTATGTTATTTTGTAAACTCAATGGGAAGTAGGGCATAGATATGTTTTATTTATAATAGTATATAACATAGTTTTGTGGGCCCATTACAGGTATGCAGTAAATAGTACTTATTGAAGAAATTAAGTGAATGTCTTTCTGAACTGATTTCAAGAGTATGCATGAGGTTACTGGTATATATTTATAAGGTGAACAGTTTTATAGAGTTCTGTCATGTAAAAGTAACAATGTATTGCCTAGCCTATACAATGTTGATATTTTTGATTTCCATAATTAGGGTATGTACTTTGCTTACAGAATAGTGCCAGGGAATCTGTTTAGATGAATTCTGGTATTTTTATAATTTCTCATCTGATTGATGGCTTGCACTTGCAAAATAGTTGGGTTAGGTTATTTGGTCTACTTATGGAAAGAAGGAAAAATAAACTGTTTGCATATTGTGAAAGTAGTTAGTGATCATTTTCTTCAACCTTCTCATTTTGTTGCAGATTGTCTGAGAGAGAATCTGCTCAAAGTTACCCAGCAAAGCTTGGAGGACAAATTTTATTTTGTTATTCTAAATGTATCAGCTGAGTTAAAATGTATCAAAGATCCTGGGAAAAAGAACTTTCATTATAGTTAACTTTCTTTTATTCATTGTGATGCAAGACATGGAAAGCTGAGGTATAGGAATAGCTAGTTAATTACCTAGCTAATAAATGAAAGAAGGTCCACAACTTAGTTTATTGTGCTGAATTCAGCTTGTGACAGGTTTTCTTTGACCAGCATATATTTTTTAAATCAAAATAATGCAAGTATACAGTTTCAAAAGTTAAAAAGAGTACCAAAAGACAAATGAGAAATAGCAGTCTCCTTTTCCATCCCTGTTTTCCTCCAAGCCTTTCTCCTTAAAAGAAATTAACCTTTAACTCTAACTCCTTTGTTTGACTCTGTATTTTTAACACAGTATATTCAGTTACTTGTTGATTTATTAGTTTTACTTTTCTTACATGGCCTGCTTTCCCTTCCTAAATGATGATTTCGTAGTCTCACATCGTGAGTTCAAATCTTGGCTCCTCACTTACAAGCAATATAACCTTGGGCCAATTGCTTAACCTCTCTTTGCTAAAGCTTCGTCATTTATAAATAAGGATCATACAGGTATCTATCTCATAGAATTATTGTGAGGATTAAAGGTATGGAAAACTAATTTTTAGTTAAATCAGAAATTAGTATTTACATTTTATGACTATAAACATTGTTTACTGTGTCAGATAGTGTATTTTCTGTAACTTTAAATTTTTCATGGAATTTTCTAATTTTTAAATCTTTATTTTTCTGTGACTCTATTGTTAATTCTTTGCATATCCTCTGGTGTTTTTTTCGAAATTTGCTCTTCAGCTATATTTTCTTTTTGTGTGGTCAAATGCTTCAGATAATTAGTTTCTTTATTTACTTCTTTGAAGACATTCTTCCTAGAACCCTCCATCCTCCTGTTTCTGTCTGTACTGTTTGTTATGTAGGCCTGATGCACAGTTGTGATACTGAGACTTTTTCCTTCATAACTTTGCTAAGCGGAGCCTCTTTTGATTTACTCCCTTATTTTAGTTGAACATATTTCCCAGTAGATTTTCAAGAAAAAAATGCCTCGA
>NW_006436811.1:11841416-11851329 GCF_000325575.1 Pteropus alecto
ATATATATATATATTTGTTGTCATCACGTTCATAATTAAAAAAATCATTTTACTGTCTGTAGGTTTCTGGTGATAACCCCTTTTTCATTCTTAATATTAGGGATTTGCTTTCTCTCTTTTTTTCTTCTTGAATAGTCTGCGATTTTTGTCAATTTTGTTGATCTTTTCAGAGAACCAACCAGCCTTTGGCTTTGTTAAATGTCTGTGTTCTATTTTATTGATTTCTGCTTTGACCTCATTTACATATTTCCTTATTATTTCTTTCCTTTTTTGTGATTTACTTTACTTTTTTCTAGCTTCTAATGGTAGAATTTTTGGTCATTGATTTTTTTTTTTCCCCTTAATATAAGCTTTCTTCTCATTTTTTGCTATATCCTGAAAATTTCGATGTAATATTTTTGTTACTCAGTAAAGATGTTTCCTAATTTCTCTTGTGATTTCTTTGAACAATGTATAAATAGAAATGTGTTAATTTTCCATTTATTTGGGATTTTCTTAGATAATTTTTAAAATTTTCAAAAATTTTTTTGTAGTAAGAGAATACACTCACTTTAATCTTATTTCTTTTAATTTTATTATTGAGACTTGTTTTATGGCCCAGTATATTTATTTTGGTGATGTAGTCTGTGCATTTAAGATGTATACTCTTCTATTATTGTATATAGTGTTCTATAAATGTCAGATCAAGTTGGTTTATCCTATTGTTCTGATCTGTGTCTTTACTGATTTTTGTATTCGTGTTAGTCTATTAGTTGCTGAGTAAGGGGTTTTAAAATCTATGATTGTGGAGTTATCTCTTTTTAATTATCTCATTTTCTTGCTTCCTATATTTTGAGGCTCTATTATTATGAAATGTCATCTCTTTATCTCTGGTTGTACTCTTTTGTCTTCAAGTCTTTTATTTATTAATACAGCCATTCTTTATTTTTTGCACGGCATATCTTTTTCTGTTTACTTTCATCTGGTTTGAATCTTTTTAACTGTGTCTTTTTTTGGTAGTCGTAAGTGGATCTTGCTTTTATATTCACTCTGACAGCTCTGCCTTTTACTTGGAGTGTTTATGTTTAATGCAGTTATTGATATGGTTGGTGTACTTCTACCATTATCTTTCTATTTTTTTTTGCTTGTTGTTGTTCCTCCTTTTACCCTTTTTTGCTGCATTTGGATCATTTGATTTAAAAAATATTTCAGTGTCCCTTTCAATATTTCTGTTGCCTTTTTAGCTATTCTTCTTTACATTATTATTTTTTTGCTTGCTGTATGATGACAGTAAAAAGTTAATGTCATATCACTTAACGTAAAATGTCAGACTTTGTAACTTTATAGGTCTGTGAACTCTCTACCCCCACCAACCTTGATGTTATAGTTATCATATATATTACCTATACCTTCATTGAAAACTCTAACAATGTTATAGTTTTTGTGTTAAATAGTAACACATATTTTTAAAAACTTAAGAGGAAAAAATCTTTTATATATACTTAGACATTTATCACTTCCTATGCTCTCTCTTCATCTCGAAAAAACGAATTTCTCTGTTATCTATTATTTTCAGCCTAAGAACTTCCTTTCTCATTTCTTAAAGTACAGATCAGCTGCTAATAAATTCTCTTATCTTTCTTTTATTTGAAATGTCTTTGTTTTGCCACCATTCCTGAAGTATGTATATATATATTTTCAGTGTAAAATTCTTGCCTAAGTTTTTTTCTCTCAGCCCTTTAAGATGTTCCATTTTCTTCTGATAACCATGGTTTCTGCTGAGAAACTTGTAATTATTTGAATCATTGTTTCTTTGTATATAATACATTTTTTTTCCTCAGGATACTTTTAATAACTTTTCTTTATCTTTGATTTTTAGAAGTTTTATTATGACGTACCTAGGTTTTCTTTGAATTTATTTTAGCCTCACTGAGATTGAATTAATAAATTTACTTCCTTCACTCCTTTGAAGAATTATAGAAATTATTTCTTCAGAAGTTTTTCCTGCTTCATTCTCTTTTTTGTTTCCTTTGAGCCTCAAATTACATGTTTTTTTTAGACCTTAGAAATGTTAAAAGTCTCTGTGGCTCTTTGTGTATTTGCTTATTTGCTTATTTTCTTCAATCCCTTTTTTTTTAGAATGAGTAAATTCTATCAATCATTGTATCAATTTTAAATTCACTGTCTCTTTCATTTGTTATTTTTATTAGACTGTGGATCCCATGTGGATTTTTTATTTCACATAATTTTTTTTTTCATTCCAAAATATCTGTTTGGTTCTTCTTGTAGTTTTTTCTTTCTCTGCTGAGAGTCCCTGTCATTTCATTGATTTCAAGGTAATTTTGCTTTACTTAATGGAACAGTTATAATAGCTACTTTAAAGTCTTTGGTGACTATAATCTGAGTCATGGAATTGACATCTCATGATTGCTTTTTCCCTGGAGTCTGATTTATATTTCCTAGTATTTTGTATTTCTAGTAATTTCAGATTTTATCCTGGATATTATGAGTTTTGCTATGGTCCTTTGGAGAATATAAATATTTTGTTTTAGAGGCAGTCAACTCAACTTTAGATTGTAAGCAGTATCTCACACTCTGTTTAGTGGTTCAAATCTATGCTTAATTTCTTAGGCCCTTACTAATCTGTTTGGGTCAGTCCTACACATGCCTGGTTTGAGGGTTAATGACTTCCCCTCACTTTCTGGCCTGCCTGGACTCCATTCCTTGCTGCTTCTGGCTAGAAATTGCAAGGTTTCTATTGGAGTTTTAGTAGCCTAGGCCGTGGTGCTTCTTCATAGCTATGGTTCTGCCTCAGAGCAAAGCTGCAAAAAAAAAAAAAAAAGGAGGGGGAGGCACTTTCACTTGTGTAGGTTGCTTCTCCAGGTCTTAACTGCCCTTCTCTATTTTCTTTAGTTCAGAATGCTCAGGTAATTGGGTTTTTTTTTTTTTTTTAATTTTTAAAAAAAATTTGTTGCAAGTTTATAGTTACTGTCAGTGGGAAGAGTAGACTGTAGGGGCCCTACACTGTCATTCTGGAACTTGAGCTAACTAGATTTTTGAGATTTTTGTTTTTTACTTCCTATATTAACTTTCTTCCTAATATTTTTGTTTTGTTTTTCTTTCACGTTGGAGGTTTTCTTTAAATTCGGTGTTCCTTCTCTGCCTGTTTATAGTCTATGAGTTGTGCTTTTGTGTTTTGACATGTTGATTGGTGGTTTTCAGTGTTGGGTCATTTCTTAGTGAGCTAACCTTTTCATTCATGGCTTCCCAAATGTCAGTTTCTACAGTTTAGTTAAGAAGTTATAGCAGTAGTTTTAGGTAAGGAATAATGGTGGCCTGGATTAGAATAGTAGCATCAAAGAGAAGTAGAAGAGTAGATTTAAAGATGTGTGTATTTGAATCAACAAAAGCACTCATAGAGGCGGGGTAGATTACTACCTGTAAATTTTTATTGGAGGCATCCTGAAATAAAAGCTTGAATTTAGAGTCATCGAAAACTGAGTTTGAATCTTTCTTTGCCTCTAACAAGGTATGTCAGTTTACTTTAAAATTGTTCCATCATACTCACCTCAAAGGATTATTCTAGGAACTAACGTAGATGATATATATATATAGAGAGAGTACTTAAAAAAAAAAATCGAACATTTATTGGGCCTTTACTATGTCAGGCATTATTCTAAGTATGTACGGGTGTTAATTTTTGTAGTCTTTACAAAAGCCACATGAGAAAACATGTCCCACTTTATAGATAAAAATGAGGCTTAGGCAGTCACAGAGTTAGTAAGTGCTGGAGCCTAGGTTTCAATTTTGAAAAGTTTATTCTAGTTCCTGTGTACTAACTTAACTAGTGTGCTTCTGTTCTTAGCCCAGTGTTGGTGATTGAGTAGGCTCAAAAATATGTGTACCAGTATTTTGTTATTTCATTTATCTGTACATAATATATTATTATACAGTGCTTTTCGTTGATCTTGTTAAAGCAAGTTATTGTATAATGAAATAGTTTTAAGTCTGTCAGTGTTTTATTAAACTAACAAAGATTTCTCTTTAAAGCAAAATGTAAAGTTAAACATTTAGATACCCGGATTTTTTTCTTTCCCCTCCAAAACTATTTAGTAAATTTGTTTTACCATGTGTGCTGACAGTTGGAATTTGAGTACCACAGAGAACTCAGTTTCTCTCTGGATAGTATTTTTGCTCTGGTTTCTTTAAAGGCACAAGTTATAATATATTTTTGTCTTGTGCATCATTACTTCTAGTTCAAATTAATGCAGTAATAGAATTCATGTAATTTTTTCTAGAAAATGCCAATTATGCAAAGTTTTGTGAAAAACTTTGGTGTAACTGTTTTTGTATTGACTAGTACCTTTAGAAATGTGGCATTATAATGATCATTGTAACACGAGAATAAGTATTATTTATACAGGAATAAATATAGGAATAAAAATAGGGTGAATCAGTATAGGGGCACATGATTGCTACTTGAGAGAGAGAGAGAGAGAGAAGGGGGGTAGGTTGGCTTCTGATATTATGAAATTATTCAGATTATGTTCTTAGATTTATCAGCCAATTTTTGAGGGTTTGCTTTGGCATATAACATTTTGATGGATGAGCCCTTTAACTATTGCCTGCATCTTGGCATTTGTTGTGCTTCCTGGATGAATCATCAATAACAGCATCTTAATAATTGATATTACTCTGTGTAGTTTTGCTTGAGGATTCTCTTACTAGCTTCTCTGTTTTCTGAGGGAAGAAAAAACTTTCTGTAAAGCAGTTGGTGTTTCAGGCCTGGTTCTTTGCTGGTCTTAGCTCTCTAGTTTACTTATGATAGAATATGTAAACTTTTATTTTCCTTTATTTCTTGTGTTGTAGCCCTAGTCACACTGTATTATGGCCTTGCCTCAGAGCTCTTAGTCATTAGAAGTTAGACATTCTAGGGATCGATGGATTGGGATTTTGCCTGTTTCCTCTGCCCAAAATAGTACCTAGAACATATTATTTAGTAAAGTTGGTTGAGCAGCTGATAACTGACTGACCGACTGAATGAAAATTAACGAATCACAGAAAGAAGATGAAGCTCAAAGATCAAGGTTATGCAGCTAGCAGGTGGTAGATCTATATCTTAAATTTAGGTCTTCTGGCATCGAATTATCTTCTTTTTTAGTTTATTCGTGTAGCAACTACCTGATCATGTAAAAAATGTGAAATCAAACCAGAGTACACTGTACTAATTTTTAAAATGATGAATGCTTTTAATAGTAACTTTAACAATATCACATGGGCGTAGTGGCCTTATGCCCTTGCAAATGAAACTAAATCAAACCAGTTACACACCTTTCAGTTTCTGTCCAGTACCTCTGCCAGAGGTAATATCTATAGCTCTGGATTCAGTTTTAGCTAAGACTCTTTAAAGTTGGCAGAAGAAAATCAGGGCCACTACAAAATGAAACAGAATGAATAGTCAAAGGTAGGAGGAAAACCAGAATGGAATGTAGTTCTCTGGAAGCTAAGAGAAACCAGTTAGAATACACTCAACTGTGTTGAATATATTAAAGATTTTTTTTTAGGACAAGGACAGAAAAAAGGTTTTTGGGTTTAACAGTTAGAAGGTCAACATTCTTAGCAAGAGCTGTTTAAGCGAAAGCCAGATGGTAATGTATTAGGGTGGAAATGAGCATTAGAAGTGCACAGAATGAGGATAGATCTTTTTTGGATCTGAAGGAAAGAAGGGAGAGATGAAAATAGTTCAAAAATCACGAGAAAAAATATTTAATTTTAGCTGGGGGCAGGTTTTTTTTTTTTTTTTTTTTTAAGTATGGTGTGAATAGAATATATATGTGAATAGAGAGAAAGAAGTAGAGAAAAGGAGACATGTTATTTAAAGGAAAAACAGTACTTTGGGAGGCAGGATTGTCTCTGTACAGTTCTCTGGCATTTAGGAATAAAGAATATAAGTTAGGATGAATGCCATAATGCTAAATTTAGAGATTCAGGGGGGATAATTTTTGCTTGAAAACCTGTTTTTTTTCTCTGCGAATTAGGAAGCAAAGATTTTGACCGAGAGTTTCATAGTTGGAAGTGGGGAATAGGAGAGCGGTGGAGCTGAAACACCTGCCAGGATGATGACTAGTTCTGACAGCCCTACTAGGATTAGAAACTCAATTTGTACTGGTACCAACCTACAAAGTTATGGGACTTGTTTCCCTTCTTCTACCAGGAGATAGTAGACAGACTCGTCCCATATTGGGTCTCAGTGGAATAGGTGTGGCAGAGAATGTGGGAACTAGGAAACTGAGGGTGAGTGTCATGCAAGATTTTCACTATATAGTCCAGGCTACGTAGAATAGAAAGTAACCAAGTGGCAGCAAAGGGAGGTCCCAAGGAATAGACTTAGTGGAAATAAGGGAGTGAGAAAGGTAAAAGGCAGGAGGTCGTGACCAGAAAGTAAGATGTAGAAACAGTTATGGATGATACTCAGGTCAGGGAAGAAGAGAAATGTTCTAGTTACTGGACTACTCAACTCTGGATATCATTTCTGTCCTGTTTTATAGCTGAGATATTAAGTCGGTTTAGCTGTCTTGTATTATAGTAGGATTTAAGGTAGAGAGGATGATATTGTGGCTAGGGAGCTGGCTAATAAGTCTTACTGGGAAATTATTTGGAACCTCGCAAATAGTAATAATAAATAAGATCAGGATGAGAGAGGGTCTGGCAGGCTGTATAAACAATGTGAACTTCAAGAGAGGCTCTTGATCTAGAATTGGCAATATTCCAAAACTTCCTTGTTGTCTTGTTCCAGATAAGAGTATCTTGAGCTGAGTATTAATATTCTTGTTTAAAGGTCTTTGAGGAGTGTAGTCCATCTGGGAAAACTGGATTTTGTTTAAATGTTAAAAAATCATTTTGTGAAGTAACTGAAGGTATAGAGCTTTTTAATGATCATATAAGGCTTCTAGCAATAGAGTGGGAATTGTTAGAAGCTGGTTTGTAGTTTTAAGTTAATATGTTTTTATGCATTATATTTTTCATTTTGTTTATAACATTTTATTTTTAAATAATTTTAGAGTTATAGAAAAGTGTGGAGAAAACAGTACAAATAATTCCTTTATAGCATTCATCCAGTTTCCTCAAATATTGATATTTTACCACATTTGCTTGTGATATTCTTTTTATGTATGTACATATGTATATATGTACACACGGACATTATATTTTTTCTGAAACATTTGAAAGTAAATGGCAGACATGCTATCCCTTTATATAAATATTTCAGTGTATATTTTCTAAAAACAAAGACATTTTCTTAAAACTAAAGTGCAATTATCAAAATCAATAACATTGAAACAATACTATAATCTATAAACATATTTCACTAGTTTTTCTACTAATGCCTTTTATGGCAAAAGAAAAACCTTTTTTTTAGATCAGGCTCTAGTCCATGATTAGATATTATACCTCTTAGTCTCTTTTAACCTGGAACAGTTCTTTAATCTTTTTTTCTATCTTTCATGATATTAATGTTTTAGAAAGGTTCATGTCAGTTATTTTGTAGTATACCCCACAAATGTCCTTTAAAAAAATTATATTTTCACTCATTGGTTTTAGAATTCATAGGTTATTATTGCCTAAAAGAGTTATAATTATGGTCGTTGTCAAATGGTGATTTTCTAATTCTGTCATTTGTTCTACATTTATTATTTAGAATTCTATAAGGAAAAACTTTCCCTTGCCTTAAGTTTATTTATTTATGTCAATATGAATTCATGGATTTTTATTTTATTCTATTGGTTATAATCTTACCTTATCATTATTTATTTTGAGGTTCAGATCACCCTAGATTTGACTAGTGGGAACATCTTCCATCTATTCTTATGTCCTTGTGACATGTCCCTATTATTTTTGCACTTTCCTACTATATAGCACTTAAATATTGTGAAACTATCTGATTTCTAAAGTTTCATTTGGATTGAGGAACCACTGTTTACACATAAAGTGGAAGACAACTAACAACGTTTATTGCCACAGTAGCTTACTGCTGCTATGCTGGGTGCTTAATGAGCATTTCCATGTGGAGTTTGTGGAGTTTGCCGAGTCCTTTATCAGTTATGGATTGTCAGATAAAGCAGTTGGAACATTGGTGGCGTGTTGCTTACGATGTTAGTGTGCCATCCTTACAATTGGAGTCCTAAGAGATAATATTACTATGAAAGCACAATGCCTTTGTAGATTATGTAGGCAGTATATACTGTGATTAACAACTAGTTAAGGCAAAAGGGCACCATGAATAAAACTCTTGTTAGGTGGGAGACAAAAAGCCCTTATGAATCATCGTGACCTCAAAAATGGATTTCATTAGAAAATCATCACAGTAAAATAGATACATGCTGCTGTGACTTTGTGTGTTAGTACTGTTAACCGATTGATGGAAAATAACAAACATGATAATATCTGAGTTTATGTACCCGACTTTCTTTTCTTGTAAAGATGATAATGGTTATAAAAGGTTGTTGAATGGGTGTGGAATCTGTGAGAAATTTCACAAATGTCAGTTTTCTAACTTACAGAAGCTTATTCCTTTAAGCATACATGGAAATGTCTTTTAACATATCACATTCTGTTCTACACTAAGAACAAGAGAATTTTTTTTACTTTCATTTTTGTTCTAGAGAACTTGGAAAAAATACAGAAAATTAAAAAAAAAACAAGAAAATAACAACTGGTAGTGCTATCCATTTTGCCTGTTGTCGTTTTGAAACTGTTAACATTTTTCTCTTATTTAAAATTGGAATAATATATGTTTTATACACGTACATACACACACAATTTTGTTAACTTCTTTAACACTGTATCATGAACATTTCCTTACGTTATTAAGTATCCTTTCAAAACACTATCTTAAATGGCTCTATAATATTCTATTATATTGATAGTGTTTTTATTTTATTTTGGATGAATAGATTATTTCCAGTTTTCTATTATTACAACATTATGATGAACAGCTTTATAAAGAAATTCTGTTTTATAGTTCCAGGTGGGTACTAGACTAATGGTGGGGGGGGATCACTTTGTAAATTATGTAAATGTTTAACTTCTATGCTGTACATCTAAAACTAATATAATATTGAATGTCAACTGTAATTGAAAAAAGAAAGGAAAAAAAAAGTGATTATAACCATGACTACAACAGTTCTGTTTATTATCTAAACTTCAAATTCAAGCACCTAGGTTGAAAAGAAGTTAAAAGAAGAAAAAAATAAGTGCGTTCTTCCTGATTGCAAGAATCAATTTAGATGAAAAAAATTAAAATTAGAGGACGTTTATGTGACACAATTGGAATCTAATAAAGAATACTTGAAATCATGAAAAAAAAGAAACTCTTAAGTTTCTGATTAGTTTTCTTGGAGTGTAGTCAAAGCGAGAATTACTAGGCTAAAGTGTGAATGTTTTTGTAACCTTTTTTATTTTTATAAAAAATGATATATACTTATTTTTTAAAATACAGGTGGCATAAGCACAAAGCAAGAATCAATCTAGACACCCAAATCTTACCAGCCAAAAATAATTTATGTTAATATTTGTAGAACATCATTCCATTTGTGCTCATAGATAGGGATAAGATTATATAAGAATGGGATAATGTTATTTATGCTATTTTTAGAAATGAAAATATGAAATCGATTTTGTTTAAATTTAATTTAACAAGGAGAATACCTTAAAGAATTGCTGAATTCTAGGTGAAGTTTTCTTTTTAAACTACAGAACCATTAGGTTCTGTAGGATTTCATGAAAATTAAGAAAAGAGTATAAAAATCAGTAAGAATTTGGAGTAATTTTAAAAACTGCTTATTTTAATTTACTTTTATTTAAAAATATTTTAAAATATTAAAGTGGGAAGTTATTGATAAGCATATTTTAATTTTGAATATTAGAGATTAAG
>NW_006436811.1:11851345-11859114 GCF_000325575.1 Pteropus alecto
TAGTTTCTGATTTTTATGTTGCATATATTTTATATTTTCAGGGGTATATAATGTTTGCTCTCTGTTTACCAGCATTTAGTCTTTAGCTCTATATTTAGCATTAGTTCTATATTTAAAAAGATACAGTGCTAAGCACCATATGTTTTCCCATTGCTTTTCTCTTTATTTGCTTTTTATTTGATCAATTTTATAATTGCTTGGTTTTCATCATAGAGTAGTTTTTTCCAACGATGCATGGGTGCTATACACTTTATACATGGAAGACAATTTGCCTAGCTAAACTTTGGTTTTTTAATAAACATTAAAACTATGAAACATTTCAGGCATAAAGAAAAGTACAGAAAATAATTTAAAAGATAGTTATATTCATCATGGAGATAATAGATGTTAATATTTGCCATATTCGTTTTAGATCTTGAAAAATTTTTTTAAAGAAAGATAAACTAAAGTCTACATTCGTGCCTTGCCCCTCTCTCTTCCCATTACACTGTCTGAAGTTGGTGTATATATCTGTGAATGCTTTTATTACATATGTGTGTCCGTATAAAGTAGATATTTAGTTTTAAATTATGTGAAATTGTATTTGTTATAGTATTTTGCTGGTTTACTTTTTCAGCTTGCTATATTCACTTAGCATGTTTTCAGGATTTATCTATGGTGGTTCATATCTAATTCATCAATTTAAATTTTTTGTGTGTGTGTGCTGTATGAATCATGGAATAATATTTATTTTCTACTGGCCAGATGGTTGTTTTCAGTGTCTCAGAATTACAAACAGTACTGTCGTGAGCATTCTTGTCCATGTCTCTTTATGTGCAAGTGTGAAAGTTTCTAGAGTTGACATCTAGAAGTAGAATTACTGAGTACTACCCATGTTTGGCCTTACTAGGAATTGCCAAATTGCTCTTCCGGGTGTTTAAATGAATTTCTATTCTTAGTAGCAACAGTTCTATTTCTATTTCTTTCTAACGCACAATTTTTATTTCTTTAATTATTAGAACTATTTTTCTATTAATTTATGTTCCTCCTGTGTACTGCCGATTAATTTTCTTTGTCCAATAATATTTGTTTTTCCTGGAGTTTTTATTTTTACTAACCTGTATCAATAGATCACCCTTTTTGTGCCTCTTTTTAGTTTTTGTACTATATTCTTCAATAGTAAACTTTTTTTTTTGATGAATAAAAGTCCTCTGGATACTTTTTACTGTTCTGTGCTCTGTCACTGATACCTCTTTCATCACTGTGTAAAGAGTCTCTGTCTCTAATCTAGTGACCTTCGCCTTGTCAACTCTGATTTTGTGTGGGAGAGGATAGCTCCTTGTCATTTTTGTGACTAATGTTGGCAGTCTTGTCTAGCTGTGATAAGAATGACCGTCTTTAGAGTAGTTATTCTAAAGACTTGGATGACGTGGGGTTGGCATTTATATTCTTGTTTAGAATGTGTAATTCAGTGATCTATGGTTTTTGGAAAACAGTTTAATTAGCTAAACTTCTGGAAACATATATTTGCTTATTGAGTGATGGTGACTGCCCCCAAAAGTTGAATGATTAAATATTTCAAGTTCCTACTATGTGTAAAACACCTGGGAATCATGGAAATATATGATCCTGAGATGTTCAGTGCACCCATTACTTGACTAAGCTCTCTCCTGCCTTTTGGTAAAAGAAAAACTGGGTGGGTTGGGGGACTGTGCATTTAATGTGGAGCTTACTCTATGCCCTTAACTCTGTGAATAAAGCATATTTTCTAAATTTCAGAAGCTTATCTGATTGGGAAAGTAGAAACATCCCTAAATCCAGTTAGAGGTTGCCAAGGTCCCTAAGCCTCCAGGGCCTCATGAAGCACAGCATAAACTTGCAACTGGTAGTTTTGTGGAAGGAAATGGTTGTAATTAGAATTTACTAGCTCTTGTTTTCCATTTTTGTGCCCGAATAGTTTTGCTTTTAAAGCCTCTTGAATGTTCACATTATGATTGCTGAAAGGGGACATATTTTAAGCCTGATGATATCTATTTTGATATTTTTGCTATCTTTAATGTCTGAGAACTCTGTTATTTATTATGAATTATACTTCTAAGCCACTTTTGCTTTTTCAACTTTAGCAGCTACTATGTTTTCTGACTTGTTTTGGTGCATGCAAATCAGAAACTTTCTGAAGAATCCGTCAAAGCATTTTTATGTAATTTGATTAAGGCAAGAGAAAGGAATAAAACCTTTCATTACAAATTGCCATTACCATTATGCTCATCAGTGCCTAAGTTCGGTAGGATACCAGTGTGTTAGTTTGTAAAAACCAGAGCATTGGGCTATTTTGAAATTCAGGATTTGAATAGTTTATAAATTAAAACATTATCATTTATAATTTCTTCTGGCTTTTATAAATGCACAAGAGCATCTTCTCTAGTGAGGTTACTAAATTATGGCCCCCAAGCCAGTTAAGGAAATCTTAAATACTAAAATTGCTCTGTATCATTATTTCTAATAAAGCATAATTTGATGGAAGGCAGGTTTGTCTTGGAATTATTCATCTGTGTTGATTTACACAAATACTAAAAGTGTGTGGTGTTTCCTCAGCTGTGTTGAGGAAGGTGGAGAGGGTCTCATTTCTCTCCTAACTTTATCTGTTTCCTTTCTAGTCATCAGTTCTCCCGCTGACGATCGCAGCAGTTATGGAAGTCCTTGGAGTGGATCATCTTAGCGTGTTTTATTGCTCACCTTTGACTCAGGCATCTTGCCCAGGAGGAGGGCCATGCTGGTTGGGAACCAGTTGCTGTGCCAAAGAAGAGCATTATCCAGATTGACCTAGTCAGGGACTAGTCATGGAGTAGAGTGGGTTCAGTCCCACCCAAATTGCTCTTGTTGGGGAGGATAAAGTTTGCCCTCTGTAGTCTCAAGGTTCTTTTGGCTGGTCTAATAATCAAATAAACATGAGCTAGAGTAATATGAGAAAATAACCAAATTTAATTATGTATACATGTATGGGAACCCTGCATACTTGAGAAGTTTAGAGACAAAGTGTATAAGACATTCTAAGCTAGGAATGAGGTGAGGTATTACACCTTGGGGCTTTAGAAGGTAATTGCAGAGAGAATACATACTCAGTAATTATTAGTTTGCTCTGCCATATAGATAGGTTAAAAAGTCATTTCTGGTGATAATTCTTATTGTGGGCCAGGCTCCTAATTTAAATTCTTCTAGATAGGGAGCAGGTAGGAGCTTTTTTTTTTTTTTTCTTTAAGTCTGCACGGCCTTGGTTGTCTTTAGCTCAGAATAATCTGCATACCACCAAGGCACATCTTGGAGTGCCTTCTTCTGAACCCCTGCACTGTGACTCTGTAGTGAAAGAGGGGTGAAAAGGATTTTAGGGAAATAATCACATGTCTACCACAGATAACCTAATTTCTTAAGACCACAGTATGGTCACTAGTAAATATATTTGGCAAGGCTGCTTGCATTGTAGAGAGAGAGAAACCCAAGTTAGTGGCCAGACTTTGAAAAATGCAGTATTTAAAAAGTAAACTTAAAATGTATTATATGTAACATGTATTTTGGTATAAAAGCACAAAGATGAGGCTGAACAATTTCCTATGATGAAATATATAGACATTTATAGGCATACATTATGTTCTTCTCATGCTAAGTTGATGTGAGCTAGACTGATAGGTTATAAGGAGACCTTGAGAAGGTAAGTGGAAGCCAGCAGGGGGAGCAGCGCGCTGAAGGCAGACAACCTTAAATGAAAGAAAGTTTGAAAAGGTGCCAACCCAGCACACTCAGATATTTTTCTAGTCTGTCTTTTTTCTTTTCTTTCTTTTTTTCTTTTGAGGGCTATGAGATCGAACAAGCTGTTAATAATCTTTATTAAAATCATATTGTCCTATTGATAAAGACAATATCAAAGGACAGGTCTTCCTTGGGTAAAATCTGAGTAAACTAAATAGAATTTTGAAAAGAGTATCTTTCTGTTGATATTTTATAAAAATTTAAGAATCAGGTCAAGTATTTGTCTTGTAATTAAAGGACAGTGAATGCAACTAATGAGTGTGCCATATAGAGAGCAGTTTGTATTCAAAGATGGAATTTTAGGCTCTGGCATATTTAATTGCAGTTTTAGCATATAAAAAGGAATTTAACCAGAGGTTGAAAATACAAATTTATATAAGATCTTTAATCCATCTGTTTGGCGTATTTGTTCCTTGGAGGTCTCTGGAATGTGAAAATGCTCTTTCTCCTTTCCTTTCACTTACTTAGGTAATAACTGGCTGTTACAGACTTAAAATACTTAAGTTAACAAGGTTATTTTCTCTCAAGGCTTTACATTTTATACTACTATGACGGTGACCTATATTGCATTTTCTTTTAATTTTAACCAAGACTTTGGAGCTTTTATTTTCAGTGTTCAAAAAGATATATACAACCTTGGCTTTTGTAGAGCTCTTACTTTAGCTGGGAAAAGAGATTGTAAATGATTACATAAATAATTGCTATTGTGATACCTGCTCTGAAGAACAGGGTACTTTAAGATTATGTCAGAGAATCCAAATCTACCTTTAGGAGATAAGAAAGGCTTTCCTGAGAACTTGATTTTAAGCCTAAGATCTGAACAAGTTGTTTAGCTTGAAGTTAGCTAGGCAGTGCAATAGGGGAGACAAAGAATTGAACATACACAGCCCAGAGTCCGTTTTGTATGTGATTATGTTTAATTTTCTTTTAAGAAATGAATTGTACACTTGAAACTTATTTGATTTTATTAACCAATGTCACCCCAATGATTTTAATTAAAAAAATGAATTAATGAATAGATATACTGGTCTGAAGCTTAGAAAAAGTCTAGTTTGGCAGTATAAACTTTGTCTTCTATTCTTTAATCACTTTATTTCCACATTAATTATCCCTTTCTTTATTTACCTTAAAAAAACAGATGCAGTTTCCGATTTGCTTTCTTTATACTTTTTGTGTTACAATTCTAGATTGTGTCATTTTTCAAGAGAAATTGCATATGCATTAACCTATAGGAACTATTATTATGATATTACATAATATTTCATATGAAAAAAGCTTATATAGTGTCTGCCTTAACGTTGTTGCTTCTGAGACATGCAAAACCAGAAATTAGAGGTTTCATTAAAAATTTCAAGTGAATTTATGTTTAGTGTGAAAAATTCAAATAGTAGAGAATGATGGAATATCTTCCCCCCTCCTGCAGGTCTTTGCTGTTTCTTGTGTATCCTTCCAGAAATTTTAATTAGCCATATTTATTACACAAATAATATCTCTTATTATTTTAAAGATTCAGTTATACCGTATTTATTCTCTACCTTTCTTTCACTTATCGTGAATAGACGATAGCAGCTTAAAAACGAAACAGAAACTCTTATTTAAAAGAAAAGTTAGTTGTGTCTTGATAAATATCTGATGACACTTGGTTTTAAACAGCTTTTTGCATACCTGTTCAGTTGATGGAGCATCTGGAGCTCATGGTGCTCTTTGTGGAACACCATGAAATGATGATATTCTCTTGTACTAACAAAAGATTTTTACTAGCAGAAATATGCTTGTATTATGAAATGTAGCAACATGACTAAACTTTTGTACTTTCAAAAGAAGAATCTGAAAATTAGGCATGATTTGCTAGCTTGCAGTTTTTTTTTTAAATTAATATTAATTTGTCACATATATATTCTTTCCTAATTGTTTATATTTTTTCTTTGTTATATGCTAGCTCTCATTAGCGGAAGTGTCCAGAGGCAGCAAAGTTTTAGTGGAAAAAATATTTGGGAAAAAATCCTAAAATTAAGAAATTCTGTAATGGTATATGTGTGTGTGCATGAGGAAGACAGCTATGATTCACTTATTTGATAGAAAGTCTAGGTCCATTTGCCAAGCATCAGTGTTTCGTGGAAACCTATCTTCTGAGCTGTTGGTTTTGAATGCTTGGGCTGTCAGCAGCGATTCCTTAGCACCTGCTATTACTTTATCTTATCCCTTGGAGCATAGATAAGGTCGCTCACTTTCTTCTTGGGTTACTAAAATGAATAGCTTAACTCTACCAGTTGATTTTATTGCAACCCTAATCTCTTTTCTTTTCTAAATCAGATGTTTTAAATAGAGCAGTATTGAATGATAGAGACTACCATAGGCTTTTACTAGAGTTTTGTTATCTTGTTGTTAAAAGGAACCATTGTCATCTATTCTAATATCATACTAAGAATCCTACTATATGTAGGTTGACATACAATTTTTTTTGAGACTGAAAGGGGTGGAGGAAATGTTAAATTGAGTGGGGACCTGGAACAATATGCATAAAGTGGACTGTCTGGGGAAAAACAGGTGTATGGTCATCCTAGTTATACAGTAGCCTTGCCAGATAATCATCCAAACTGCCTGAAAATATTTGTTGCCCCAGAGAAAAACTGGTGCTCTAATAATTAAAAAATTCTAATTAAAAAAATTTAAAAGTTCTTTTATTGAGCTAATATTGATCTCCTTGCAGCTACTAACTTTTCTTCCCAGTTTTGCCCTCTGGTACTAAATATAGTCAGAATATGGTAGTGTAGAAAATATATCAGCTTTTCAGATGCTTTTTTTTAAAACAACTTTTAAAAATCTTAGTTATCTCCCTGAAGTTCCGACAATGCCTAAATTGAAACAAAAAAAGAAGAGAAAAGGAACAAGAAGAAAAATGAAAAAAAGGCGATAGTACTGGCTAATCCACCAAGCTCTGGTATAGGGCAGTTCTCGCTGAACAACACTTTATGGCGTATGCATACATTCTCATCTTGATATGTTTAGAAAGCATCGAGTGAAGTTCCCTACCTTCTCAAAAGCAAAGCTTCTGGTTATTACATTAATATTTTATCACCTTAAGATAGAGTGAAGGACTACAGTATAGGAGTCATACCAATTAAAGTAAAAGAAATAATAGTTTATACTTGGGAAGGCTGGACTTCCAGCTAGTTAACTATAATGCTTACAGTTTTCTTATCATTGAAAACATTCACTATATATCTATCTATAAAGAGTGGCTACAGATATATTTAAGACAGCCCTCTTGGACGTGGTTTCATAGTATAGTGGTTAGCAGGTCTGCTTTACACTCAGGAGATCCTGGGTTTTCACCCCAATGGAGCCACGGTCCATGGTTTATGGCCATGCCACCTTGAGCAAGCCAATGTCTGATCTCAGAAACTAAGCAGGGTCGGGCCTGGTTAGTACTTGGATGGGAGACCACCTAGGAAGACCAGGTGCAGTGGGCATAAAACAACAACAACAACAACAACGACAACAACAACAAAACCCTCTTGTCAACTTTTTTCCCTTCAGGCTAAAAAACTGTGGTTCTGTGTCTGTGGCCATGATATCCTGAACAAGCCCGATCCTGTCTGATCTCAGAAGCTAAGCAGGGTCGGGCCTAGTTAGTACTTGGATGGGAGACCACCTAGGAAGACCAGGTGCTGTAGGCGTAAAATATAAAAAAAAATAAGGGATTGTAAGTTGACAAAGTCCTTGCAATCTGTGAGGTCAACCAAGGATTACCTCACCTAAAAAATTTAAAAAAATTGTGGTTCTGTATGCAACTTTTCATCACCCTGGACACTATATTAAAGACATTTTTTATATGTTTTTGCCCACATTTTTTTTGAAGAGGCTCGTAAATAGGACAAGGTGGGAGGATGACTTTTGAGGTGATGTATAAATGGGTAGGACACAGAGCCTGGTTCATTACTGTATATATATGTAGATCCCACTCCATTCCCTCTCCCTCCTTT
>NW_006436811.1:11859139-11906015 GCF_000325575.1 Pteropus alecto
GTTTAGGTAACCATTAAAAAAAGTAAAATAGAACCATTGGACAGTGTGCTAAATGAAAGTTTTCCATGAATGGCATTGTCTAATTTGATAAAGATATAATTTGATTCGAACCCTCATATGGATTTAGTTAAAAGGCAATTAAAGTAGGTTAATTTATCAAGGCGCCAAAATTATTACAGTGTTGTATTTAAAGCAAACTGGAAAGTCTTTGCTATAGTGGGCAGAGATTATTGACTGAATTTCACTGTTGGCAGATAGCAAATGTTCACTGTATATTATCGTTTTGTAAAATAAAACTGGAGGTGTTAGGTATGGCAGTTGAAATAAATTAGGGTATGTTTTACAGGTTCCAGAGCTTTACTTCTGAGATCATATGTAAAAGTATCTGTAGTTATTATTTTTATTGTAGTTATTTGAATAAATCGACAGGTTTTAAAAATGAAGGGGAGCATATTTATGTATTTGATGCATAAGGAATGTTTCTTGTGAAGAACTAGAGGAGAAATGTTTTGTCATACAGGATATTTTTCTTCTGTACAGTTCATCTACATTTGCAGCATTAACAGTAGTTTGGAAAAGTGGTTTCCTCTTTTTGTTATCTTCACTGTTGCTGAATTGTTTTGTTAATATTGTTAAACGTATATCTGTACTTGACGTTTATTTGCCTTACTTTGCTCATCTAACATTTTTGCTCTTAAAAGTATGATCAAGGATGACTAAACTAGGAATTCTCCTGGGCACCTTGTAATGGGAAACATGAGAGGTGCTTTGTGACACATGCTTTGGACTAGGGTGCTGCTAGTCAGGAGGATGGTCATTTAGCACCTGCTTGGAAAAGTGCTGCAAGTAAATGTAAAACTCATACAGAGTTCACTTTATGATTATTCGACTTTAGAATTCAGTTCCTCTGAGTGTATTTTATTACACAAACTTTGGTGTTATGGGGAAAGTTTGTCTTATTAACTTGAGAAATGATTTTAGGTATGTTTTTGACAATTTTGTTAAAATTTATAATACATTTATTAACTCACAAAATTGTTTTGCTAGTGTGATCACTTAACAAGACACATGCAAACAGCAATGAAGTAAATTAACATTTTTTACTTTTCAAATTTTTTGTTCCTTATAGGCGAGTGAGTAACTACTTATTCGAATAATAAAGTTCATGAAATAAAGTATATTAAATAAGGGGGAAGAAGAGGGAATTAGCATTTATTACCTGTCTTCTCTGTTAGGTGTTATACTAGATTCTTTCCAAATATTATTTACAATTCTATGAAGATTTTGGCTGCATTGAGAACTTAACGTGTGGAGATGGTGAGGCACACAGAAGATAAGTTTATCAAAGCCCCTAAAAGATGGAGGAAGAATTTGCATGCTCTTCTTTCTAAACTCCAAAAATGCATGTTTGTTTGTTTCATTACATCACAACACTCAGGTTTGTATATGTACAGATAAAATTTCTTTGAGGGATTGTTTTTAACGTTGAATTTCTTAAAGTAACAGGAAAAAATCAAAACGAAAATTGAATGTCGAAAGCCTGTAGTTTCTCTTCAAATCAAGGTTCTGGTTTTAAAAGTGTCTTAAATATATTTTAATAGGAGCTCTTTTCCAAATATATTTAAGGATCAATTATAGTAGCTTTTTGATGAGTCACGTTTTAGAGTATTGATGTTCTTGGTTCACCTTAGATTAGTTTGCTTGTGTGTAGTTAGTATCAGCTCTTAGTGAATGATCATTTAAAAGTTTGCTGTAAATGGAGTAAGAAGTCTGTAGCCACACTACTTGTGTTTTATTCCTGGCTTTTCTCTTCCTAGCTGTTGTGATGTTTCACAAGTTACTTAAAGTCCTGATATTTCAGGTTTTTTCTTTTAATCTGTCAAATGGGGATAGCATTTTCTATCTCATTGGTTTGTTGTGAGGATTAAACGAGTTAAATGATTGAAGATCTCAACTTATTAACTCGCACTTTCAATGCATTCGTGGTGAAGGACATTTTTCCAGAATTTTATATACACGTTGACTCATTTTGCTTAATGACTATTTTTTTTTTTTGATACACGGGAAAGCCTCCTTAGAGCATTTCACATTTTGGAATGTTTATACATGGTCATTTCATTAATTCAGTTTACATTTCCAGTTATTCTAGATACTAATATAATAGAACTAAACTTCTTAATGACTGATTGTCTCTTCAATATTTCGTTCATCTTTTTAAATGCTATTTTGTTTTTTAGATAAAAAGTGATCCTTTGCCTGCAACAATCTTTAAAAATTGGTGTTAATTAAATAATAGAATTACATTAATGTTTCTTTTTTCCTTTGTTCTCTTAGCTTCACAATGAAGAGGATAATTCAGAATCATCTGCTATAGAGCAACCATCAGCTTCAAATCCAATACCACAGATCATGCAGTCTGCTCCTTCAGCATCAGGACTTGAAACCGACCCTTCTCCTCCACCTTATAGTAGTATTACTGTGGAAGTACCTACAACTTCAGGTATTATTGTTTTAGTATGAAACATCAATGAAGTAAATAATGTTTTTAATAGTTTAGGTTTTTTGTTTGTTTTTTACCAATATGTTTCTATGTAGTTATCATCTCTCTTTATGAGCTTGTTTGATTTTATACATTTTTTTAAAAAAAGTTTTTCCCAAGGATAGTTTGTAAAATATTTATCTCATACATTGTATGTCTCAATGTTCTTTTAAAAAATTAATTTAAAAGTAGATTTTTAAACTTTCTTATGCTTATGAGAATCTGTTCTCTATATACTAGCATATAACTTTTGGAAGAAATAAACATATACATACATATACACATGTAGATCTACATATGTGTGTTTACCTACTTACATAGTTATAAAACAGATTATTAATGATGAGTGTGAGTGGGAATGTATTATTAATGGAAGTAAAAGGTATACATACTGTTATCTCGTACACATGATAATAAAGCAGTGATTCTTGCTTGCTCATCTTATCCTTTCAGGTCATTCTGAGGAACTACCCGTATCTAATTCTCTTTCTCTGGCCACAATTTATATCCGCCCCTGCCCCCTGTAATGCTAATTTAATCATTATATAGTATTTCAGATATTATTTTGTATACTATTATGGATAACCTAAATATTTTATATGTTCATTATGAAACATTTAAAAGATCAGTTATTGAGAAACATTTTACTGCAAAAAATCTTTCATTAGAATATTTTATCTTCTTTATCTCTTATTCTATAATTAATGTCATCTATTTTTCTCATACGCATGCCAGCTTTCTCTGGTTACCATTTTTACTTGTCCAAATTTTATGTAGATCACATGGGATGTGTAAAAAGACTCAATATTTTTTACACCAAATTCACTTACTTTTTTATGTAGTTAGTGAAAATCATCTTCTCCATGGAGGTGTTCTCACTAGTTAAATTAGTAAATGCTTATTCTTTTTATTTGTATATAATGTTATTTGATCAATATACTTGTTCAGCACCCAGTTTGATGCACAGTTTTTGTATTGGTTTATATCAGGTTTGTGTTTGGCTCTAAGATTTAACAGCTGGATTCGTGCTTGTTAAAATGTATTATCGGCTAACTTTTCAAGTTTCCAGAGTAGTGCAATGAGTTTGCTATCCTAGATTTATTTGATGGTAATCTTGAAGAAAGAAAATTCTGTTGATGCCCATGCCTGGATGATGGACGATACTCAAAGTGAAATTGTAATCTCTTCATTGTGGCTGCTTTTGCTATTGCTTCTACCAAACTGCCTCAGGCTTACTGGATTAAAGTAACAGTCATTTATTATTATTAATTCTCATGGTTTTGGGGGTGAACTGGGCTTACTTATGCACTTTTCTTCTATGATCTCACACAATTGTTATCTGATGGTACTGGGGCTGGAGGAACCTTGCAGGCTTTCTTATTCACATGTTTGACAGTTGACGCAGGCTTCAGCTAGGACCTCAGCAGAGGCTATCAGCCTCATGCATATGCAGCCTCTTGTTGTGGCCTGGGCTTCCTCACTGAATGGAGCCTGGATTCCAAGAAGAAGCATTCTGAGAGAAAGCCAAATGGAAGCATTCTGAGAGAAAGCCAAATGGAAGCATTCTGAGAGAAAGCCAATGTTGTTAACATCACCTGTTAACAACATTGCCTCATAAGTCATACAGTGTCACATCTGCCACATTTGGCTTGTTAGAAGTGAGTCACTGAGTTTAGTGGTTATTCAAGACTATCAAGAAATTAGTCTCCACCTCTTGATGGGACGGTTTTTAAAGAATAGAATAAGGTTTAAAACCACCACAACCAACTGCATACTGCCTTTTCCTCTACCATCAAACCTCCTCCTTTGACATTCTTTCCCATTTCAATAAATGTCTCCCAGGCCAGAAACCTTGGAGTCATCTTTTTGGTAACATCATAAAATTATATTGTTATTTTTTTCTCCTTCAGTTTTTAATGTAATGAAATATGTTATTAATAGATTTCTTCTTCTTTATGCTAATCTGTCCCAGTAGTCCTGGAATAGATTCTATTTGTCTTTCTATTCTAATCTCTTCCGGATATAGATTTGTTAAAATTTTATTTAATATTTTTGTAGCTTTATTACTGGAATCTGTAATTTTATGTACTGTCTTTATGGTTTTGGTATTAATACTATGGAAGCAACATAAAATGAATTGAGAAACTTTTCATTTTTTATGATCTAGAATAGTTTTGATGATGTAGCATGACATTTTTAAAGGCAGGTAAATTCCAACTGTAAAACAAGTTGAGCCTAATATCTAGATGTTCTGTTATTATTACAATATTCTTTATCATTACTGGACTTTCTTATGTTTTACACTTGTGCTAATAGGCCATTCATGACTATGATAGAACACAAGAACTGAGTAATTCTAGAATTTTGGGTCTCTGTTTAATGAAAACTATTGATATTATTTTTCTTCACCTTCTTGGTCACTCTTCTATTTTACACATGGTCAGTGTCAGTTTTCTGTGGAGATTATATTCTTCAGTAGGTAACTTCATAGCTGGTTTCATAGATCTGAGCTACATTAGTAATAGGTGACATTTGTAGAATGTTTCACAGTTTACAGAGTCCTCTTGAATGCTCATCTGTTTCATCCCTTAATAGTAAATAATAGCCTTGCTGGGCCAGTTTTATGGATGAAGAAGTAGAACTTCATGGTGTTTAAGTGATTTGTCTGAGTTAACATAACTTCCAAGAAGAGGAGCTGGGTTTGGAGCTCCCCAGACTTTAAATCTTCTGGTTGAGAACCACTGCTTTAAAAGGTAGAAGAAAAAAAAATAAAATAAACAAGTGAAAATTAAAGACAGTATACTGCTGCTTCCCAACTTCCATCTGTTACTGGTGGGAATATTTTTTCTCTCTTAGATGTTGAAACGTTTCAAAAACTTACATATCTGTTGTTAATATAAAAGATCTAATCTCCATGGATTCTGTATGTCATTGTTCCAGTTTAAAAAATCTGTCATTTTAATGTTATTGCCTTAACATTCATAACCATTATTTTCACTTAAATGTTACTTCTACTCTGGTCTTCACAACTAAAGAAATCTATTTACTCGACTGCTTTTATATCCTAATAATAAGTCTTTTTGTAAGATTTATAACTCTTGTGCCTTATGGTAGATAATACGATGACATACTATATTGCATTGTTATTACCACTTCCTCTCATTACATTAAAAATGACCTAACTTTAGTTTTTATAGACAGCATTTAAAAAACTTATTTTAAAACATATACATAAAAGACAATAGGAAAAGTTTTGCTAAAGTAAAATGTGTTTGTTTTCATGTTGGAAATGCAAGAAATTTTGATAAAGGTAGAGAAAATTATAAACCAATATAGAGAATGTAAATACTGTAGTTATAAGAGAGGAAATCACAGAAGTGATAGCAAACATTTTGGTATGCACTATTTTTAGAATGGACCTGTTTTTTTCATGTCACTGATTCTAGCCTAAGCCTCATCAGTTGACTGGCCAGTATCATTTTACTTATACTACTTATGTTGGCAATAAATGATACAGTTTCCCCCCCCCCCCAAATAAGCAGTCTTTACTTATTGTAATAAAATTCTGGAGATCGATCATATTTCAAATATTGGGGAGATAAAAATTATTCGTACAAAGAAAATCAAAAGGAGCTAATGGGAAAAATGGGAGGAGAAAGGGAGAAGAGTAAAAAAAGAGTTAAATATCATTAATCTTTTGACAAAGAGAAGTACTGAGTTTGCTTTTGTGATTAGGGCAGTGTCTTTACTTATTGTAATAAAATTCTGGAGATCGATCATATTTCAAATATTGGGGAGATAAAAATTATTCGTACAAAGAAAATCAAAAGGAGCTAATGGGAAAAATGGGAGGAGAAAGGGAGAAGAGTAAAAAAAGAGTTAAATATCATTAATCTTTTGACAAAGAGAAGTACTGAGTTTGCTTTTGTGATTAGGGCAGTTGCTAAAACTGAGGTATATAAAAATTAACCTCATTTTATTAGAGCAAAGTATTTGGAGTCAGGAAATCCCTGGATTCTGCCACTTAATTGGTTGTGTGATACTTGCAAATCACTTAATCTTTCTGCACCTGAGTTGCTAAGATTAATGTACATAGACTAGTATATTAAATGGTTAGTATTTAAGCTGTTATTCCTATATTTTTACTTTTTTGATTGAGATTATGCGCAAGTAAAATAAATTCTTTCAGCATAGCACTATTGCTTACTTCTCATGTCTTGCACTCCTTTTCAAAATTTCATCCTTGAGGTTGTTCTTTTGTATATCAGCGTTTAGATAATATTTATCAGTCTTTTTTCTTTATAATAAATATAGGACTAAAATAATATATATAGCTTATAACATAGGAATACAAAGCAGTAATACTTCTCTAGTGGCCTGTTGTGAATTATTAAATTATGTTTTTGGCTATAAAAATTATATCAAATAGTTAATTTTAATGGTTATCCTTTTTAAATGTTTTCTCTTCAGACACAGAAGTTTACAGTGAGTTTTATCCTGTGCCACCTCCCTACAGTGTTGCCACCTCTCTTCCTACGTATGATGAAGCTGAGAAGGCTAAAGCTGCTGCAATGGCAGCTGTAGCCGCAGAAACTTCTCAAAGAGTAAGAAAAATTCCTTTTTTGAGAGGAATATTATTTTTATTAATATGTACATTTAGCAATATCAAAAATAGTAGTCTGTATTTGAGTGTTTGTGCCTGTAGATTTTTTAAAAGTATTTTAATACTTTTGTGTGTCATCATTTTTTTAGTGAAATTGGCACTCTCCTAGTTAAATTCACCTTCTTCATTCTTTGACCTCACTTCTGTTTCCCTTTCTTTTGATCTTCCCCTTTATCCCATCTTAGCTTGTGGTCATCCTAGATCTTATCTTTACCAAAACAATGATCATTTCTTAAGTTTTTGATTTCAGACGTCTCATGTGGTGACCTTCCCCTCCCATCATTCTGACTCACCCGAGTTAACCCCACTCTAATAGTCCTCCTTCACTCAGACCTCAAGTACATCAACCTCTACACTGTTGATGTCCTTATTTCTCTCCTTAAATAGTTTACGTTCCATGGTCTGTCACTATAATCATAAATCATCTCTTTTCCTATTCACGTTTTATATATTAGCATAGTCTAGAAACTATGGAACTCAGGGTATATTAAAAAGCACAGATAAATAAGTTAAAAGCCTTCAAATTATGTTTGTCAGTTCGCTTTTTTTTTGGTCCTTTTAACACATGCTATTCTAGAATGTTAAATGATGGTCAAGGATTCTACCTGCCCTTTCTTCCTCATTTTTCTGTCTTTGCAATGGAGAGAATCAATGATATAAGTATGTGTAATTTCTTTTTTTGGTGAAAGGAATGGCTGTCTCAGTAATGGAGAATCAATGAAATGCATGTATGCCAGTATATAGCCAGATATTATTTACATTTTAGTTTGGCTGCAAGCAAGACTAGGGTTTGTTGCCTTTTTTCTTGCTTCAGACTTTGAGACATAATTTTAGATCCCTGAATTCATCCTATTTTGTTCAGGAAAAAGAAATCACTTGGGAAAGTTAGAATTAGGTAAGGGGCTGAGAGAGAATTTCTATGTACAGCATTCTCCTCTTTGCACCATCAGGCCAAAGCCAGCAAGTAGATTCTCTGGTAAGTGAGCATTTTTCCTGGTTGGGTTTCTTTCATCAGCATTTACAACCCTTTCCATACCTGCTCCCACTGTCATCCTCCAACATTCATAGTTAAATGTCAGCATAAATAGCTTTGGGCACATAAGTAAAGACAGTAAACTCCAAATTATTTATTCTTAGGGAGAAAGTAAGTCCCTATTAAGACAGTGGCATAAATATAGCTCAGTCAATAAAGATTTTTGACGCTGGGAGGGGAGAATCATAAGAGGAAGAGGATAGATGTATGAAGTATAGAGCTTCTGTCAAAATCAACTCTAGGTTGCTTAGCACATACATGTTTGTACATATGTATACATGCACACACTCTCAATGAAGTAGAGGGACAGTAACTCTTTTTCTGAGGTGATGTCTCCCTAGAGACCTTGGAAATGGCAAAGGTCTTTAAAGGGTGCCGTGGACCTTTTGTCCTTACTGCCCTAACTTCCATGCAATAGGATAGAACTCTGAAGAGAAAGTAGTAAGCATTAAGTCTTGCTCTCTGTGCTCTGAGAAAAGGATAAAGATGATTTTACCTTTTGGAAAGAAAACTCTGGAGTGTAACTATTCCAACCCTTCCCTGTCATCATTTCCAGTGTGTTGTTTTAGAAAGTTATGTGATAACCTGGCCTGAACTGGCACATGTCTAGAAGGAGAAGTTTTCTGTTTTTACCTGCTTCTGATACCTTTCTAATTCTAGCTTGAGAGGATTGTGGACAATTTCATGGAAAGCAAAATAGAATTATACATAAGAGACAAACTTAGGTCCTTGTAAAAAACCTTTTAAATTCATCGGTTTCTAACCCAGTGCTCCATGACTCTCTTTCTGCAAAGAATGATTGAGTGTGTTTTTATATCTGATTCAGATAAAAAACCAGTCTTATTTGCAATTTGAGTAAAGGCATACCTTGGAGATATTGCAGGTTCGGTTCCAGATCACCACAGTAAAGTGAGTATTGCAATAAAGTGAGTTGTAATCTGTGTACTGGTGAAGGGTCTTGCCTTCAATTTGTAAAAAAATGAAACATCTGTGAAGTGCAGTAAAGTGGAGTACTGTAAATGAGGTATGTCTGTGTAGTTAGTTGTAAATAAATCAGCTGGGTGAGCTGAAAAGCTTATTTCTTGAATCCACTCTCATTGGGAGTACATAGGTGGCCAGGAGACTTGGAAACGCTATTTTCCACTGTTTTCTATTTCTAATGTTTAGGGTTGCATGTATATTACAGGTTACTCATTTTCAATATTTCTAGGGAAAATATTTGAATTTCAAATAATTCACATTATAAAACTTTTAGAACATGCCTTGTTCTTGTTCATCAGTCTCATAACCTGGTAGGGTTCTTTTTTTGTAACTTGTTTTAAATTGTATGTCAGTAACTTGTCTTTTGACATAAAAATTAGCATTTGATAAATTGTGAGCAACTCTAGGACAAGGACCATGTGTTTACATTTCCAGCACCAAATGATTATCTGCCACATGTTGGTGTTTAAGAAATAATGGTTAATTAAGTTAATGAATGCTTTCTTTACATTAACCAGTGTGGGAAATTAAGAGGAAGAAAGTACTAGAATAGAATCTATTACAGCTCTTATTTTAAAATATTTTGGTGTCTTTTACCAATTTTAGGATTTTTAAATCAATATTTAAGGTAGTTGAAATTATTGCAAATATTCTTTTATTTTTAAACATTTTATGTAATTTTTTTTGTTCTTTTAATGATTGAATGAAATTCCATGGACTCGATATACTATAATTTAGTGGCCATTCTCTCTAGTGAACAATTAGGTCGTGTGTGTGTTTGCATGCTGGTGTTAACCTTGTAAAAGACATCTTTGTGCATATGTCTTCTATCTTTTTAAAAATGATGTCCTATGATAAAATCTCTGGACTGCTGTTTCAAAAGAGTATGAAATATTTATATTTTTGTCATCATATTGACAATGGTTTTGGGGGGCTAATACTGTACTTCAATGTTTATTTCATCAGTTAACTTGGAATTATATAAAATTTTATTAATATGTATTTAATTGTTGCCAGTCATTACATATACCATAAGAAGGTTGCCTAGGATACATTTGCAGAGTTTAAGGATTTTTTTACCCAAATATGAGCAACATGGTTTTGAAAGTTTTTTTCTTTTAGGAAAACAACATATATGTAAGTGAGACCACCATGGCTGGATGGAAAGAGCGTCAGTGTCCTGGATTCAAGTTCGGCCCTGACCTAATTAATTATGTGATTTTGGGCAGGGCCTTTAGCTTCTCTGGTCCTCTGTGTACACTAAAAATTGAAACATTAACACCCAACTGAGATTATGTATATGTAACGTGGAGATAATATATATGTAAATCAGGTCATGTCACTCATTTGGTCAAAACTTTATACCTCCCAGTATCCCAGTAAAATCCAAAGTCCTTCATTGGGTCTCTTATTTACTCTAGTCAAACCTTGTGGTTTCCCTAATGTGCCAGGTATGATTTTACTTTAGGGCCTTGCTTATTAGGTCCTCATAAGGCACTGGCTTATTCCTTTGCCTGAAACACTTCTCTGAGATATCTAAATAGCTAACTCTCTTATTCTCCTTTAAATCTTTGCTCAAGTGTTATATCTCAGTGAGGCTTCTTGACTATCACATTTAATACTGTAACCCATAAGCTCAAGGCGTTCCTAAACCATCTTTTCCTTTTTTTTTCCCCAGAGCATTTATACCTTTTAATAATTGTATAAATAACATATTATGTCTTTGTTTGTTATTTGGCTCCCATAACTGGACTATAGAATCCAGAAAAGCTAGCATCTTTATGTACACTTGTATATCCCAGCTACCAGGAAGCTAAGTCTTGTGTAGAATGGATATTTCATCAATATGCATTGGGTATTAGAGACAATCAGTGATAACAGATTTTGTATATACTTTCAGAGAAGTTCTCTACATTTACAAGCAAATACATTAATATGTTAGTATATTTTTGTACACAAAAGATATACAAATGATTTTCATTTAAGGTATTTTAGAGACTGACATGAGAATATTAAGAACTTTTGTTTTTTTCTATTTAAAATTTTTACATTGCCTTTTGAATTTCACCAGATGTATATCTAATAACTTATTTCATTAATTTGTCAAGAATTGTGAATGATCTGAGATTTTACTAGTAGAGCTACCTGATTAGCTTGTTAGTTTTGTGGATGCTGGCAGAAGACATGACACTGCTGAGTTAGAAACAAAAACTTTATTGTTCACATCAGTAGTAGTAGCCAGAGTATTAGCACTTTCTCACACCAGTTTCTCTGAGCCTCAGTTACTACAGGATAACTTAAAGGGGGGCCAGTTGATGCCTCCACACACACTGTGGAACCCTGAATTTAAGTGGGAAAAAATGTGTATATCTATCTGTACAATATATTTGAAGAGCTGAATTGCTGGGTCAAAGGGTGAGTACATTTTTATTTTTGATAAATATTGCCACATTGCGAACCCCAGAGATTGTACCAATTTATACTCTACCACTGATTATGAAAGTTCCTGTTTCCCGTTTGACACTTAATGCAGCAGTGTCACATCTGTCTTCCTTGATATTATTTTCATTAATTCGATATTATTCAACTTTTATTTTTGTGTTTACCTTTAAAGTTACTCTTTTCAGGCATGCCCATGAAAAATTAATACTTGCTAATATTTTTGAGTGCTTATTATATGTTAGACATTGTACTCATTATTTTTGTCTGTACAACAAATTGAGGATAGTAGATTTTATTTGAATTCTCTTTTTTTTTTTTACGCCTACAGTATCTGGTCTTCCTAGCTGATCTCCCATCCAAGTACTAACCAGGCCCGACCCTGCTTAGCTTCTGAGATAAGAAGGGATCAGGCATGTTCAGGGCGGCATGGCCGCAGACTTGAATTCTTATTTAAGATAATAAAGTTATAATTCTTTTAGTGAGCTGTTCTACTGTTGTATGTTTTGCAGAATCAGGAGGAAGAGTGTCCACCAAGAGATGACTTCAGTGATGCAGACCAGCTCAGAGTGGGCAATGATGGGATTTTCATGCTGGCATTTTTTAGTAAGTGATCATCTTTCTGCAAACTTTTTTGTTGTTGTTGCATATATTAGCTTTGTGTATATTTAAAATACTATAGACAGTGAAGAAAGGCAAGTGTCGTTAGCAGGTATCTACCAGGTTTGAAATGTAAATTGTTCCCCCTATTAGCTGAGTATGATTGTATGTTACAATACAAATCCTAGAATTTATTAAACACTTAGCAGATACTTATGTATTATAGTCATTATGCTAAGGTGCTCATTGTATAGAGATATACAGACATATTTATGCTAAATATGTGTTTGTATGAGAAAGGATGAATGTCCATTCAACACTGAGGAACATGTAGAATGAAAATATAAATTCTGCTTTGGGGACAGAGGACTGCCATTTGAGTGTCTTTAAATCAGAGAAGTTGAAAAAGGAAATAGTTTAGGCAACTAGAACACATGTGATTTGAGACACAGAAATATGAAAGAGTAAGTCTTATTTAGGGGAAATGGTGAGTAGTTAGAAGCCCAGAAACCTAAGCAATATTTTATAAAATGTTGCAAAATTCTTAATATTTGACTTACAAAGTAGACTTCTGATCCTTGAGGGACGACTGTTATTGTCTCTATTATTTCAATTCCTAACTAGCACATAGTAAACTCAATAAATAATATTGTGAAATTCAATAAACTGTTTGCTAAAATAAGTTTTGGAAACCTAATATTAAATAATGTAAGTAAATTTATTAGTCTACGATATGGTTAATTTTTGCCTTCAACCTAGTTAAATGATCAAGTTTTCATACCTTTGATAGAAAGCTAATTTAATTCATTTTAATTTATGATTTATTCTGATAATAAAACCAAGGAATAGTTTATTTAAAGTGCCACATTCAACTTTAAAAATAGAAAATACATACTTCCCGAATTGAGTTACTTTTGAGTCTGGAAACTCACTCATCTTTTCCTCCATTTTGGAATGATTTCTTGCCTCCTTTTATTTCATCTTGTGAAGAATAGAAGTAGATAACCACTCAGAAATGGGATGATAGTGGGCTGGCAGTTATAGTTTTCTTTTCAAATCTATTAATATTTAAGTCTTGTTTTAGTTACAATTTCTAATTAAATACAATGTTAAGTGTGATGAAAAGGAAATGAATAAACATTTTGGCTATAAATACTGTTTTTTACTGTTAGTCTAGTGAACCTTGGCTTTTTTTTTAGTTTTGATTCAGCTGGTAACCTTTTACATTGATAACACACTTTGTAGCATATTTTGTTTACAAGAAGTCACGTAAACATTGATTTCTTAATTAGAGACGAATTTAAATTTATTGTATTATTTGTAGTATAAATTCTTGTTTCTTAGGAATAAAAACATGTTTTTTATACCATCTAATTATTTGACTCAAAGCTTAAGTATTATTTCTTCATTTCTGTAGTTACTAAACCCTACTATCATCTTTTTAGTTTTTATTTTTTTAGATATGAAAACATTTCACTGATGTAACAGTGTTGTAAATGCATTACAACGTAGATGCTTGGTTGACTTTATTTTTGGCCAGTGATCATATATTAATTAATGTAAATATAAATATGTTTATATTTAATATATTTAATGTAAATTTTGTGACTTTTACTAAAATTTTACTGAATTATGTTTCTGCAATTTATATTTTTTTGCTTATTCTATAAATATTGCACTATTATGAGTAAAATTATAAATTGTTTCTCATCTTTATTTCTTTACATATTGTATTCTGGTGGATTGTAGGCCAGTGCCTGAGCTTATTTGCTTTACTAAGCATAGATTTATTTGTAATCACTACCACCTAGTGGCCATTCTACAAATTGCAACTTGCTGTATTTTCCATTCTCCTTAAACTGTCCAGTAGCTAGTATATAGATTCTATTCTATTGTCTATTTCTAAGATTCAGAAATAGATTTTCTTTACTTGGTTTATAACTTAAGCATTTCAGGTTATATAAGTTGTACAAATAAAACTACATTATATCAGTAAGAAACTACATTATATCAAATTTCAGTTACAACCTTTCGTTGGTTTAATTCTTGCCTTTTCTGTTTTCAACATCCACATTTCTGTTTTTTACCACATGTAACTCTAAAGAAAGTTTACACCTAAATTGAGAAAGATAATTGCATGTTCATGTTCAGAAAATGTAAAGAAAGAAATATATGTATCCCTGATAATGTTTTAGCTTCTCATAATCCCTAAAAGTGTCATTACAAAATGCCTATTATATGCCTAACAGATTTTCTCTCTAAGAGAGTGGAATAGAATTTAGTTATTTATCAGTTAAAAGCTAGAAATTAATATTTGGCTTATTGAATAATTGACAGTATTTGAAAATGACCTTGAACTCTAGTACTTAAAAATGAATGTAATGGGCTCTATTTAGAATTTTTTTCTTCCAGGGTCAAGCCTTTTGTATCATATGTTAATCAGTGTGCTATAGTAATAATTAATCATCTGCATTACACCCATTTTAGACTTGAGGATAACATAATTAAAGAGAAATTAAATTAGTTGTACCTTTGAAGAGAAAAGAGTGTTTTGAAATGTGAATTCTGATTTGTAAGAAGTTACCAAACTGTCTTCCAAAGTTGGCTATACCGCTATGCATTCTCACCAATAGTGAATGAGAGTTACTGTAGACATTTCAATAGGTGTACGGTAGTATCTCATTGTGGTTTTAATTTGTATTTGCCTAATGATCAATGATCTTTATTCAGTAAATTTACCTACTGTGGACAAGTCACAGTAGGTAAGTTACAGTTATTAAAGGAGTTGTCTGCATATGACACATAATGAAAAAATACATTAATGATTTGTTCTATGCATGCAAAGCTGTGTTTTTACATAGCTTTTAGAAGACATTACATGTTGTAAATGAATCTAGAAAGGGAACACCTAAGAATTGTAACTGTACCTTAAGAAACTCATAATATTTGTGAAGTATTAAATTTTATTGAATTTGTTTTACTTACAAGAGAAATAATTTTTATCTGATTATAATTTTAGTGGAAATGTCTTAAAACTAATAAATTATTAGTTTGATGTCTTTCTTAATGGCTGATAGTTTAAACAAAAAGCCTAAGAATAGGACCAAAATTTACCCCTGTTTAAGTTCAGAATTAAGTATAGTGAAATTGATTATTCTTTGCTGAGAACTTGCTTTCTTGGAAATCTGGTACATTTATATGTAATGAAGATTTTTCTGTGATCAAAAAATTAAGTTCTCAATGTTTGTATTATGTATATATTCATTCATCTGTGATTTTCATTTGTTTATTATCAAAGCAGGTATCGAGGTTTTTAATTTTAAAACTTTTATTTTGAAATACTTTAAAACTTAGGAAAAAGTTGTAGAAATAATACAGTTCCTATGTAACTTTCATCCAGCTTTTTTCCAAGTGTTAACATTTTATGTAACTTTGGTTCAGTAATCAACATTAGTAAATTAATATTAACAAAATACACTAACTGATTTACAAACCTTATTTAAATTTTGTCAGTTGTCCCACTAATGTCTTTTCTCTGGTCCGTATTCTAATCCAGGCTTGCATGTTGATTTTAGTTGCCATGTTTTCTTAGTCTGCTTTAATCTGGAATAGTTTCTTAATCTTTGTTTCTTATGACTTTGATTCTTCTTGAAGAGTACTGGTTAGTTTTTTCTCATGATTAGATTCAGGTTATGCATTTCTCTCTTCTCCTTTCTTCCCCCTCCCTCTTCCTCCATCCCCTCTCCTCATTCATCTCTCCCCTCTCCCTTCTCCAGAAATACCACAGAAATGATGTGTCCTTAGTGCATCATATCAGGGGGTGGCAGGGGGGGGGGCAGAGTATGATCTACATATGTTTTACTACTGGTGATATTAATTCTCAGGTTAAGTTGATGTCTGCCAGCTCTCTTCACTATGAAGTACTGTTTCCCCCTTTTTAATCGATAAGTATCTTGTGGTTATTGCAAATTTGAAAGTATAGCCTTATACTGTTTAATAGAGAAACTATAGTGTACAATATTGCTTTCTAGGTTATCTTGCTAACCTTTCTGGGTAAGTGGGAGGTATAGATGGTAAAAAGATAACTATATAAGGGGGGAAAAGACGTGATGCTCCATTCCTGGCTATACCACTTTCTTGCCTTGCGACTTTATGTGGAGCTTAACTGTTCTAAGTCTCAATTTGTCCTTCTGTAAAATGGAATTAATTCTTACCTTGCCCTTCTTAAAGAGCTAATGTGAGGATCAAATGAGTGAAAATATATGAATACACAAATTATGGAGTTTTATTAAGTGAAGGTGATGGTAATATTCTTCTCCATCCTTAACTGGGAATTAACCTTTTTTAGTTGTAATAAGTAATGTGATTTAATGTGGTCGTCAGCCTTATTTTAAATGTCATTAACCTGTTTGACCCTTCCTGATTTGCTTTCCTCTAAAAAAGAGCACTCTGAAGGTGAATGTGGAGAAGTAGAATCAGAGTAGCACTAAGCATACTTCACTAATTTTTCTGAGTTTGTTTCCTTGCTTCCTTGCTGTTTGCGTCCCCAAATCTTACATTTCCTAAGGAATATAGGCTATATAAGTGTGTTGCTTTTTTGGGTTCTATCTTTGGCCTTGCTTTGTGGGGTGTTAGGTGCCCTGTACCTTTTAAGCTTCCTTATTTTACCATAGATTTCCAGGGAAATGTAGCATGAACGAAGTAGAGCTAAAAGAAAAATGTTCTTCTCTTCTTTTCTAGGCCTCTATATATTCTTCTGCCTCTACTACACATTATTTCTTTTATAGATTTTACATGTTTACAGTTTAGAGTACGTTTATTAAATTCTCTTCCCCACACCCCCAACTCTGACATGTCATAGAGGGTCCAGAATTGAATGATTCTTTTTTTTCTGTACTTTTAAGATATATTCAGCTTTACTTTCTATCTTATAGGCCAAAGGACATAAAAAGTGAGTCTATCTATGCACAAGTGGTCACCAGCTTCACTGTTATCTTAGTGATTAAACCAATTAAAGATGGTTAAATTATGTATTTGTCTCTTCCATCTGCCATAACAAAATACCGCAGACTGGGTGGCTTACAAATGGAAATTTATTTTCTCAGAGATTCGGAGGCTAGAAGTTCAAGATCAAGGTGCCAGAAAATTTGGTTTCTGGTCCAGGTTCTTTTCCTGGCTTGCAAATGGCTGTCTTCTTGCCATATTCTCACATGACCTGTCCTATACATGTATGTGGAGGGAGAGCTGTCTGGTGTCTGTTCCTCTTATGTGGACATCAGTCCTGTCAGATTAGGGCTCTACCCTATAACTTCATTTAACCTTAATTACCTCCCGCAAGGCCCTGTCTTTAAATACAGCACATTGGGGATTAGGGCTTCAATCTATGAATTTTAAAGGAACACAGTTCAGTCCATAACAAGTTATATCATATGAGCACAGTTTATAGGAATCCATACCACTGGTGGAGAGCAAAAAGAAAACATGATGGCTCAGTAAACACTTTTTGTTCTTTTGTATCTTATTTCTGGTGTGGGTACAAGGATACAAATAATAGATATAGGTAAGTCTGATTTTGAAGAAATTAATTGGACAGCGTTTGAATTATTTTTTTCCCAAAGCTAAATGTACACATACTGAAAGGTAAAAATATATTTTTGGAATATTTTCTTGTTTTTTATTTTCTGCCTCAGTGCTTCCTATATTTTAACAGCATGATTACAAAATGATAGAATGTTGACAGCACACTGGAATAAAGGAAGAAGGTGCTCAGGGCTGGTGGCACTCTGTCTTCTGACCCAGACTTCGCCTGCCTGCCCTGAGGGCCAAGGAGAGAAATAGCTCAGCCTGTCACAAACTCGTATGTGCCATACCAGTTGGGAATCTCTACTGCTATTCATTGTTGTAAATTCTTTATTTTAAATAGATATAAAATTATTTTTTGATTAGCTAAGTGTTATGTGTTTTCCTACATAGCTAACACAAATATTAGCCAATGAGATATAGAGCAGCTATTTCTAATAAAATATTCTATGATGATGGAAGCATTCTATATCTCTGCTGTTTGATAATATCGTAGCTACAAGCCACATGTGACTATTGGGCATTTGAAATGTGGATTGAGTTACAGAGGAACTAAATGTTTAATTTTATTTAGTTTTATTTGACTTAAATTTAAATAGCTGTTATAGAGGAGGAAGAGTTCCTGGGGCACAAGGAAGAAGCAGTGTGACTCGTGGCATTGGATAGCACACATATAGAGGATAGCAAAATACTGATCCATATCTAGGCTTAAAAAAAGAAAAAGTGGAAAGTTAAATAGGCTTTATTTCCAGTGGTGTCTCCTGAAATTTTTTTTCCAGAAAAGATAGGACCTACTCTGTAAGGTGAAGAGATCATTTTGTATAGGTAATAATGATAACTAACACTTATTCAGGAATCACCATGTGCCACGTTCTGTACTATGTTAAGCTCTTTACATTCATCATCTCACTTAATCCTCTTATCAACTTTGTGAAGTGGGTACTTACAGATCTGGGAACTGTGGACAGTGGCTCACAGAAGTCAGCAGGGTCCAAGGTCACATATCTAGTGACTGAGTACGCTGTGACTCAAATACAGTTCTCTTATTTCAAAACTTGTTCTTCTGACTATTGCACTGTATAATACAGCTTCCCATAAATGATTGAGAAAGCTGAGACTAGAAAGCATTAGGAAGGAAGAAATTAACTAAAGTAGGGAAATTTCTTCAAAGAAATAGCTACTCCATTTAAACTTAACCTAATGTGCTTCCCCTTTGTCTTCAGAATTCTGAAAAGTCGGAATTTCTCTAGGTAATTTACTTTGTTCTCTCTGAGGGTTAGTTGGAGATACATAGGGCAGGAGGATGGGCACTGAACAGGACCATTGATCTTTAGAAGTTTTATTAATATTATTACTATCGTTATTTTGGTAATGTTGACAACTTGAACACAAATAGGGCACTCTGATTATATCTCAAGGACCTATTTCAGAATGGTTTCATCTACAAGTAATAGAAAACCCTTACTCAACTGTTTTAAATAATTAGGAGATTATCTCACAAGATAGGCAGTGCTTGGATGTGTAGTACAAAGGCACAGAAAGTATCAGTGTGGTGGCTCTGCTTTTCTTCACTCTCCCGCACTTGGAGAGGTGGTTTCATACTCAGGCTGATAGCAAGATCCCTGCAGCAGTTCTAGGTCTCATGTTCAAACATCTAGTGGAAAGGGCGAGGGCCATTTGTTCTTTTCTTTTTACATAAAAGTGGGCAATAGTATAATAAATCTACATTTATCCATCACCCAGCTTCAACAGATCAATTTAGAGCCACTGTTACTTGCTGTGTTTTTAAGAACCAGGAAATGTTTTTCGGAAGTCCTATTAAAAAAAAAAAAATCGTTGGCAGGGAGTTTTGGCCTCTTGTGATTTTCCCAGATGACTTAGGACCCACCTTTTGGGGCTAAGTGCAGGGTCCAGCCTTCCCTGGAGAGTCTGGGAAGGGATAAAACAAGGTTTTGTTAGGAGGAAGAAGAGGCAATGAAGATATCTGCTCTGGGAACCTGATTTTATAATTTATTTGGCTCATCTTTAATATTGGCTGATTAGTTGGCTATTGCTTAGGCTGAGCTTCTTGGGTGGGATCACATGGGAGCTACATTGTGACCTGGTTTTTATCTGGTTTAAAAATGTTTCATCCATTGGTGATAAACTTTAAGGAATTTATTGCTATTGATCCAACTGACAAGAAATCAAGCTTACCCATCTGTTGATGTATAGTAAATAACATGCAAAAGGTAAAACACAGTCTGTAAAGAAGGTTTAATTGGTACAAAATTAAAAGAAAGGGGACTGCTATTTCCATTGAACAGTGAAGTATTGTTAATATCAAGTCTCTGTTAATTTGTTTCCAAAGTATGGGTTTTAAAAGAACTGTTTCTATTGCTTTTAGTGGCATTTATTTTCAACTGGCTTGGATTTTGCTTATCCTTCTGTATCACCAATACCATAGCCGGAAGGTATGGTGCCATCTGTGGATTTGGCCTTTCATTGATCAAATGGATCCTTATTGTCAGGGTGAGTGTCTTGATAATAACCTCTGTCACTTTTATCTCTAAAAATATATGAAATTCCCTGTGTGGTTCATAACTGTTCATTTTATGCATATAAATTCAATTATTTTGAGACTTATACCTTCTAGACTTAACTATTATAGTGATCTCTGTGGTGTGAATGTTTATAACTGTGTTTATGATAGCCTGTTAATATAGTAGTCCCTCTTATCTACAGTTTTGATTTCCTGCTGTTTCAGTTACCTGTGGTCAGCCACAGTCCAAAAATACTAAGTGGAAAATTCCAGATATTTTGAGAGAGAGAGACCATATTCACCTAACTCTTAGTACAGTCTATTGTAATTGTTATACAGGATATTGTTATAATTGTTATATTTATTATTGTTGTTAATCTTACTATGTCTAATTTGCAAATTAAACTTTCTCATAGGTATGTATGTATGGGAAAAACGTATGTAGAGTTCAGTACTGCTTGTGGTTTCAGGGTCTTGGAAACATAACCCTCGCAGATAAGGGAGGACTACTGTGTGTACATGGAAAGAGCTTTGAAAGCAGAAAAAAATTAAGTTTGAATCTCATCTTTTTTATATCACTATTCTAACTTTAAGTTTTTAAATTGTTCTGAGCATTAGTTTCTTCATAATAGGCTGATAATAGCTGCCTTTCAAGAATTTTGTGAGGTATGGAAATAATATAATTGAAGTATCTTGCCAAGTTGCTGCACAAATATACATGCTCAGTAACTCGTGGCTACCACTATTGTGACATGGTACAGGCATGCCTAAAATCAGTTAAAACAAAAATTTCTATTGGTTAGTAAAATTATCATGGACTTAAATATCTCCTCATTCTCTCTCTTTTTTTCATAACATTAAGAGATCAAAAGTAAAGTATAGGTCTTTCAAGTGGCTATCAGAACTCAGTGTCTTCCCTTCTTATGTTCTTTCTAAGCCTTCTCATTTTCCTGCTGTTTTTGGAAATCACCCTCTGTCTACCTCTTATGTACAAGATAGTGCGTAGGGAGACAACAAGGATTAAGTCCTTTTCTTTCTCGTATCTCAACAACTCTTCTAGTCCAACATAGTTCTCTGTAATAGTTGCATAGACAGTACTATTGTTAGCATAACCTTTCCCAGTTCTTCACCTTTGCTTCTTGAAGGCTGCTTTTGACTTCTTTTTACAGTTTTATTTTTAGTTTCTTTAGGATAAGGCCTAGGAGAATGTTCAAAAGTGGCTTTATTTACTGTTTCATAATTTTTTTTAAAAGTTACCCATATATTTAAGTGCTAATATACATTTAATAAAATATATATTTCTATAAATCATATTTATTTAAACATTGATTTCTAATTGAATGAGTCACATCCTCCTGTGATTGTCAGTAGAATCACATACCTGATATGTCAACTGCTCTTAAGTACTTCAGACACTTGTGTACTTACATTACCAAATTGATTAAAATAGTGCCCGTTACAAAAACATGTATTTTTTTAGGCGAGGCAACCCTTGGTTGACCTCAACGACCTTGTCAGCTTACAATTCCTTATTTTTTATTTTTTTTTTACGCCTACAGCACTTGGTCTTCCTAAGTGGTCTCCCATCCAAGTACTAACCAGGCCCGACCTTGCTTAGCTTTCGAGATCAGACAGGATCGGGCTTGTTCAGGGTGGCATGGCCGTAGACCAAAAATATTTTAAACTGTGAATTTAATGTGTTTCTTCATTATTTTTAAACTTATTTATTCACTTCCCAGGCAGGGTTCAGTAATCTTATCTGACTCCCTCTGTTAAAACCAGATCATAGGTTTTTGGTTATTAATCAGTTGATTCTTGGTTAAGACCTATGGATTGGCTTCTTCTGAAATGATTAAAACTTGAGCCATTGTAATAATTGCCCCCTGGCAGATTTGAGTTCTAATTTCATTTTTAAAAAATGTAAAATGGGTTACCACCATGAGCATTAGAACCGAACCCTAGGTTATATTATCTAGCAATCAACTCCAGTTAATGTGATAAGATGGGGAACTTTATAACTAGAACTTAAAGAGTTCCTGAAAATTTTGTAAGGTATGTACTTGCATCAAGTTTGATCACCAGGACTATTTAGTTTCCCTTTAAAATATCTTTACTGAGTTAAGGTTAATATTATACCAGTAGTATTTATTGAGAATTGGTGTAAGAAAAGGAATTTTTAAAACCGTTTGTATAAAATAATAATAGCTGCCATTCACTGAGAACTTTATTATGTTCCAGGCATAATTTGTTACAAACACTAAATTCTTTAACCCTATCTGTATCAGTGATGCTGGTGACAATCCAACCATTTATTGATGATTAAACTAAGAATAAAAAGAGTCTAATAACTTGCTTAATGTCCTACAGTTTCTATGTGGGCTGGATTTAGCTTGGTCTCAATTCAGTGCCTGTTCTCCTAATTCTGTACTGCCTCTGTACTTTGACTTTTATTATAATGCACCAAGCAATAAATTTTCCTTGGAAGTCAGTGCTAAGAGAAAGGTTTTCTCCTAAAAGCCTGGTGTTTCCTTTTATTAGACAATAAGTAATGTGTAAGTCATACTGCTGCTTTCCTTTTCATTTCTGAGTTGTCATTAACTTCAGATTTAGTGTAAATATCTTTAGCTCAAGATTCTGATGTTTTTTTTGTGTGTGTGTAAGGCTTTTGATGTTTTTATTGTTTCTTTAAATATGTATATGTGTTTTATTAAAAACAAGTTTTTTTTTTTAAAGTAAACAGAATGTAAACAATAAAACACTGGATTATATTAATAAAATAAAATCGGATAAATTCTTGTTGGTTAATTTATTTTTTACAATTTGATTTCTGCTGCCTGTGATTGGCCAGTCAACATAACTTATTTATTTATTTTAAGAAACAGCAATTGGTCTCAGCCATATGATTTTTAGTATTTTACAGCATTTTTGATAACTTAATAATGAGCCCAAAAGCTCATTATTTTTTTTTACATAGTGAGTCTTTCTCTTTGACTTTGAGGTGAAGGTAATGATATTCTTCACTTGGGAGTAAATAAAGAATAGCTTTAGTTAAATAACTTGGGTGATGAATGACATTGTTCTAATTTTCTGGTTGCCTCTTGCCACTTAAGACTATATATTAAATATATTTTGAAATTAGAAAGTTAAAAATGTATTGCTTTGGTTCTTTATTTCTTGTCCTTATAGTTTCTAAAACCTAATTGAAAACTTTCTATTTCTAATTATTAATCACTTGATTAAAAATAATGTAGTGCAATCCTACTTTACAAGTTATATTTTCCCAATTTTCTAGTTCTCCGTTCATTGTACATTTTAAAGGTGTCAGTGAATGGGGGATTTGCATCTTTAATGGTATTAGGAATTTTTTAAACTTTGAAATTTCTAAAACTCTGAGCCTGAGAATTTAGATCATGATTCATTTACAAATTGTAAATACTTCCTGTGAAAATACTTAAAAGCTTTAAAAAACAGTTAGATAATCTTTAGTATCTATCTTTCCTCAATAGTGACATTACTTATAATTTTTAAGCATTTTTGTTACTACCAAAAGTATAGGTTTTTAAGCATTTATGGAAATTGCCAATGAATAGTTGGAAATAATGACCTATAAAGTTGGAAATAGATACTTTTAATTAATTTCAGATTGGAAGACAAATCTATACTGAACAAAATCATTTTTAGTTAAATCAGATTCAGTTTGGAGACCAATGGAAATAGTAGATAAAACAAGCTAATTTTTAGTAGTTTTAGAATAGATTATAATAAACACTTTTGAAAACAATTATTTGATGCATCATTAGATGCTAAAGAGTAATAGCCAAAGTAACTGAAGAAAATTAGGTTGATATTTTAAAAAAAACTTTAAAAATGATTAATGGTTACCAGAGGAAAGTGGGGGTGAGGGGAAGTAAAGAGGGGTAAAAGGGGTCAACTATGGGTGGTGAACACACAATGCAATATATATATGACATACTTTTGGGTTGTAACTTAAAATTTACTGGATTTTGTTGATCAGTGTCACCCCAATAATTTTATAAAAAAATATAATAAATCATAATGACTAGAATCTAATCATAGAAAAGTACCTTTGTCCAATATTATCAAACCCTGTCTCTATCTATGCCTGTTTATATTCTTATTTCACAGAGAATATGAAACTGCCTACCATGGCCACTAATAGGAACTGTTGAAATGCCACTTCAAGGTTCATTTAGCTGTTCTCAGCTCACTGTTAGGAACTGAATGCTGGAGCAACTAGTTTGAAAATAAAAAGACTCTAATGAGCTGGGGGTCTTTATGTGCCTGGTATTCTTGGCAGTGATTAACAGTAGGGGGTGTACAGAAGGTCAAAAGCTCTTCTTTTTAGAGGTCAGCAGAACATCCCCATCTGATAAGATTAAACTAATGTGGCTTTTGGTGTTAATATCTGAAGCAGCGGGTTGCTGTAGTGTATTTGGGATGGTAGTCATGGCTTTGAGAGATTATGAAAAAAGAACTGACGTGGACTTTTTAATGAGAAAATGTTGGATTCAGATATATAGCTTTTACCTTTTTTTCCTCACAAGCAGTTTGAAACTAATTTTTGTTTCTAAAATACTTTGCATATGTTTGTTTGCCATGTTTTTTTAATCAAATAATTATATATATGTCATTGTTTTTTCTTGTTTTTCTTTTTGTGCTATTTTTAAGTGCTAAGAGATTACTTAAAGTAAATCATTCTGAAACTGAGGCTAATCTATGATTTTCAAATTAGGTACATAAATATGATTAATATGTTTATTTTTTACTCCATAGTTTTCTGACTATTTTACTGGATATTTTAATGGACAATATTGGCTTTGGTGGATATTTCTTGTACTTGGTAAGCCTATTCTCAATGCATTTCACTTTGATTAGTTTGCATTTAGTTTTATTTTTGATATTTCCTAAAATTGTAAGTTATAAATTGTGTTACAACTTATGTGGAAATAATTATTCTGTAAAATTTCATATCCAAACACATCATTTCAGCTGTTCACGTAATTCTACATAATACTACAGATTTCTTAGATTTAAAATACAGAGCTATTCAATTTAAAGAATACAGATTGAATGACAGTTGAACACTATAAAACCTGAAAATACTAACATGATTGAAAAATAATTGTTTTCAGTTTTATCTTGGAAAATATACGTACGTAATTTCTTTTAATGATCTTAGAAAATGTTGACAGGAAGATAGTTAAATGTGAATGTTCTATCCATTTTCTTATTTTTGGATCACTGAAACATTCTTTATACTTTTGAAATTTGCCCTGCATTATTCATTAATCAGCCAGAGAGACATAAGGAAAGGCTTCATGCCTAATAATCACTGTACTTTTCTTAAAAGTTATCTTCTTATAAAGCATGCCGTGTTATTCAAATTGATAAATTTTATGGATTTCTATTTTTTGTTCCCTTGTGTTTTTCACTTTAGATGTATGATAATTAAGTTAATCTTAAAAATTACATTTACCTTTAACCCACATTTCAAATTTATTCACTGACATGAAGGACACATTTTATTTCTATATAGAATTTTAAAGCCTACATTTCTTTAGTAAAATTAATTGTACTAGAAAATAATGGCATTTCAGTAGGTGGCAGTCTTTTCCTTGAGTTGTTATTTTCGTCCTGCTATTGGATGTGTAGGATTTTGTGGGACACAAATTCTTAGTGGTTATTTAAGGTCACTAGAGATCTGGATTCTTTCTTTAATAAAAATAGTAAAATTATTCTAGTGTTGTGATTTTTGGGGGGAGTTAAGACATACGGAGGTTAGCCAGATTTTATATTGTTATTTGTATTCTGACTACCTGAATTCTGTGCTTTTTATTGAGATTCTTACTTAAAAGTGAAAGAACGTATAAAGTCTGTTTAGGTATTTAAGCATATTAAATGAGTATATTTGCTTATATATTATTAAGGGATTGAGGATCTTAGGAAGATAACAGAGTGGGACAGAGAGGAATGCAGAGGACAAGTGCAATTTCTACATTAGAGCCATAATCGAACATTTAGGGCAGCGTGAAAATTTAATCCATGAGCAGAATGTTGAAAACATTGTAGAACTCAGAAGCAGTAGCTACTGAGTGATTGGTTTCTAGGTATGAATTGGTTTATTTTAGAAAATACCCGAGGAGAACAAAATGTGTCTTAGAAACAATAGCTTCATAGACAAAAGAGGCGATTTCACAAATAATTTTAGTTTGCACTTTTCATTAATACTTTTACATTTGGATCACAATCCCATTATCTTTGAACAGCATCTGGAAAGACGTGGTGGAATTCAGAGTGGGAGTCACAAACGGAAGTAGTTAAGGTCTGGGAAGCAGATGGGATCAGATTCAGCTGAAATTTATAATACTTATTTAAGTCATCGTATATATCTTCTGTCTTTATTATAAACATGCTTCTTTTTTTTAGTACTTTGATTACTCGGAGTTGGGGGTACAAATTTAGTTTGAGACTTTACATTTTAAATTGACAAACTCTTCTTCCTTGTAAAAGAAAAGTTACCTGCATAGGGATCTTCTGTTTTTGTCCCCCGCAGTTACCTGATTAAAAATTTACTGGGGTTAATAAATGTTTCCCTTAGAATTATATGCTTAAGTATATCAAAAATTTAATTCTATTAATGGTACTGCTTTTTATACTTAGTTAATATTTTCCATCTGAAGCTTTGAAGCATTTCACAGGCATTGTTTTATTAATTATTAGATACCTGTGATGTAAGTGGTTATTATTTAAAAGTACTGTTTTTACAGAGAAGAATGCTGAGATAGATATAACTCAGTTCCTTTAAGAAATTACTAGAGTGGCTACTTCTCAAGTCTTTCCTGATTTTTATCTTAATTTTTATTATAAATTAGTCTTTTGCTATTACTTGAAAATAAGAACTAATAATTAAAATTTTTTACATAATGCACATATCTTCACATACAGATTTCACTGATGACAGACACTTGATATATTTATTGCTAGTCAGGCTTATTGGTTTTACCCCACAGTTGTTAGCATTAACATACACATATTCTCTCTTGAATACTTTATATAAGTAAATATGCCTTAATTTGCTTAGTAGCTATATTAATAGAAAATTTTGGTAAAATGGGATTTCTATGAGTTGAATCAGTTAAGTGCATTAGGTAACTTTACTATCATTTTTTAAATGTATTTTTGTGTAATTCTGGATTTTCATGGCTGGATTTGCTTTACTTTAATTTCTACTTCAGATATCCTTAGGCTTAATAAATCGAAAGACTTTTTAGGTGGCAGTAAGTTCTGTTTCCTCATGATGGAGTTATCATTATAGTGTAAAATGTACTATGGAATGAATGGAATTCTATAGATAAAATTTCTTAATCCAAGAGGATCTTGTTTATAATTGTCTATTTTAAATATATCATGCCCCCTTTCTGTATAAGAAAATAATATCTCTATTATTTTAACCTTCTTAGGCCTGCTTCTTTTCTTCAGAGGATTTGTTAATTATCTAAAAGTCAGAAACATGTCTGAAAGTATGGCAGCTGCTCATAGAACAAGATATTTCTTCTTATTATAGAGGTAAGAAATATTAATGTATTAACTGTTTATTCCCTTTATGTATTAAAATTTACCAGATGCATGTTAAATGCTTGATGTATACTCATGTTATTTACTCAGATTTAGCACACTTAATATTGTTAACAATCAGCCTATTGAAATTTAATAAAGTGAACTTTTAAAGATCACTTAGATTTTTAAAATTGAATTTCATAAATTTTAATTTTTAAAATGTATAATGAGTAAACTGAAACTTTGACCACAGTATATTTATGAAGTAACTACCAGCAAAAAATTTGAAGACATGAAAAAATATGATAAAGCATTTACTCAGAAGGGATGGGCATTTTGCATGAAACAATGTGAAATCCACTTCGACATCTGGTGAAAAGAACAAAAAAATTCTGTGATTGAAAAGCAGTTTGCCATGCATTGATCTTAACAAACTAGATCAAGGAAAGAAAGTTTTGTGAAAAAAATAGGAGCTCTGTTATTGTTTTCTTAACATGTGCCAGTTTGTACTAACAATGAAGGCTACAGCTTGCATAAATAATAATTAAAGAAATCAGCAAAGGTCTTACTAGATATCCAGTGAGTTTCTGGAGGCCATGTAGATAGTAAGTGAGAGCATTTATTTATTGTGGAGGTAGTGATATTTTTACATAAAGAGACCTCATCTCTACTTTCTACCCTGTTTTTGAAAGCAAGTACCATACAATTCATATCTATAAATGATTTGAACTTTTAAAGTATTTGAACTGCTTAAACAAACTGTCTGCTAAAACACTTAATTTCTGGATTTATCCACAAGTACAAAGCTTTTCAAGGTTGTTGTATACTAAGTTTTCTTTTTATACATAAATTATATGGTTTGTGATTTGGTTGCTTAAATTTTATTTTTAACTTACATGAATTTTACATAAGCCAACAGTTTATTTCTACTGTAGAGTACAATGAATACAATTGTATTTCTGGATCATATTATAGTATATTATAGTTTAAAATGTTCCATTAAGATCTCCCCGCAAAGATGTCCCATTTTCTCTTTAATGAGTAAAATGTCTTTGCATGCACTGACATTAAGAGTTTGTCAGTTTTAACTGTATGATAAAAGTCAAAGTAATTATACTAATTTAAATGATTTTCTGTGGGTAGTCAGTATGATTATCTTGTTTGCATTTTCAAAAGTCTAAAATATAATGTAAATGTCTTTAGATGGTCTCCTATAGAAGCTTTAAACTTGGGAATATATTCTGATATAGGCTATTCTGTCATCTTTATAAAAAAATTATATACTTGGTATACTTTGTAAAATGGGGTTTTATAGTATTATCATTTATATAACTGCAACTTAATACATTTTAAGACTAAATCTTTCTTTGTTCCTAGATTTGCATCAACCATACATTCCTTTCTTATGCCAATGTGAAATTCCAGATCATCTGTAAACCTACAACTTTAATAGGATATAGAAGACCACTAATAACAGAAGACACATTAGTCAAGAAAAGATAGAGCTCTCAAATTGAATGGCAGGGTGGTTTATGCCTAATAGCCATTTCTGTTCATTCTCTTAAATATTTATATTTCATTTGTTTTGCACATTTGCATATGTGCGCATTTAAAAGATTTGCATACACTTGAAAGAAACCATAAAGTTGTAGCAGTGAAGTCCAGTCACATTTGGTTAATCAGTGATATAATTGAAAGAGTTAAGTGATAAACAACAGTCTTCCAGCATGTAAATGCCATTGACTTCTGACCTGAAGTTTAATATAATAAAAAATGAAATTAACCATGTCAAATGCTTTAGTTTCTGGTTGTTAGATTCATCTGGTAACTCTATACATGAAACATCCTTTGTTAGGTATAAAGATTTTTTGAAATTTGCAGTGCTGATTATTAGAAAGGCTTTGTCAGAGTTTTGAATATGATTTTACATCATTAGCAAAGCTCTTTCTGTAAATAACCATGCATAAGTTACTTTCCACATTTTTTTCTTAGAAATTGTCTCTAGATATCTTTTTAGTAATTTTAAATTAAGTGAACTTAATATATAGAGAAAATTTGGATGTTAAAGATAGTTTCTTTTAGGGCAAATTATAAGAAAATATGGGTATTTTACATGTTCTTTATAAGAAAAAAAAATTGTGTAAGGGACATGCCAGTTTTAGGGATTATCAAATGAGAAGCTTGGCTTTTTAGCATTGCCCGTCTTAGAGATTCTTACAGGAAGAGATTGTATTAGATATTATATTTATTTCATTTAAGACATTTTTGAAAACTAATTTTTTGACTAAGATGTCCTCATTTGCATTTGTCTTTTAAAAAGCCAATAAAAGTATCTTTCAGTATCATTTTAATAACTTTTAGATGTTTAGTTTGTTAAATTTAGCAAATAAAAACTTGTACTTTAATAGCTTCTTGCTTTATGATTGTAGGATTAACTTGTAAAAATCATATCTTGAATTGAGAAATGTATCTGTGGAATATAGGGATGTGGGGTGTATATGTGTATTGCGAGAGTGTCTGTATGTGATCATTATTACAACTGGAATCTACATTCACAAGCTACTACATTTTGCAAATCATTTTATGTCTCATCTGTTTTTCTTTTCAGTTATATCTTTGCTCTTGAAAGCCAACATTCAAAATGATGGGAATTATTTCATCTTTAAACTTAGAAATCATTTAATACAGCTAAATAGAACATAAAATTGATTGTTTATTATTAGACACTGACTACTACTAAAAGATACATCTAAAACTATTCAGGGACATTTTTCCATTTCTGAAAAAATAAAATCTATTATGTTTTACAACATCTTTTGTATTTATCTGTATTTTCTTGTTTATTTCATTGTCTTTAATAAATAAAACATGCAGTTTTATGTTTGCTAATTGAGCCTCCTATTTTTTATTTTCCTTCACTGAGCCTCCTCTCCTGCAGAAAATTTTTATTGTTGATTTAAGTACCTAATGTTACACCCCTTGAAGTAACACAATAGCATGGGGTAAATAAAACAATACTTAATTTAGTTGCCTGATTTGGAAATTAATTACAATTAGAATGTACTTATAAGAAATATAAACTCATGCCGAATCTCCTCTTTATCTCATTAATTTTCTATAGACCTATACTTTGTTCTTTTAATAATTTTCAAATGAAATTAAGCTATGATGCATGCTAATTTAAAAATATTAGATCAGGCATTAAATTCAATTTACTAAAAGTTTATTTTAGTTTTTGTGGTATTCATCCTTGATTTCCAAATATGGATATGTCACTTTTGATCCAACATCGCAACTTCACTTGTTGTTTTGATTTTTGTTCCCCCAGGTCTATAAGATTCAAGTGTGCATGTTACCTAATCCTCTATAATTTGTACAGTTCAATGGTAGCCTTAAATCTCATCCGAGCAGGGGAATTGGAATATTATTTTTAAAAACTTAACATCCCCTTTCAAATTTATCAAATTCTGCATATTTCCCTTCATTTTCTGTGAGTGTGGATAGAACAGCTGCTGGGATGTTTTGGGGACACTTAACCACTTTGCACTCTGCCTTAGAGATTGAAAATCAAAACCCTTCTTAGGGTGTCTAAATTTTTGAATGAATGTGAACTTGGGCTTGGAAATTAATGAAAATAAGTTACTTCTGTTATATTTGAATAAGCTAGTTGTGGCCAAGATTATTCATTTTTATGTATTTATGAAATAAACTAAAAATATATTTTTCTGTGTTAAGGATATGTTTTAGAAATCTAAAAGTAAAGTCAAATCCTGTTACACTCAGTAAAAATGAAAATCTGTTTATTAGGAAAAATACTAATCTCCATAGCCTTTTATTTCGAGCTTATATGCAATATCTCACGCCTTCGAGATTGTTCGTGAATTTTAACCTGTTAAAACAATAATCACTAACATTTCTTATAACAGGAAAAGTGAAGTCCAAAATGTTTAATTGGAGAAAAATTTAGGATTCCTTAATTTATTTTTCATCTGGTCCGTACTGTCCCCCAAAGCACAAAAGTAATGATATTGCATTTGATACTGTATTTAACTAGAGTGACAGATATTCTGATCTTGCTCAGAACAGTCCTGGTTATTCCCATTTTCTCAGCTTAAATAGGGCTTCTTCCTTTCAAAAGTGTTAAAATTTAGAGGACAGATTATATGATTACCATATGTGTAACTGTGTACTGGACTGAGAAGTGACTGCCTAAACCTCCTGCCCTTTGAGGAAGGAACTGCGGTATTAGGGCAGGGGCCAATTATTGTCACAGCCTTTCCTAGCCAACCATTTGTTAGGTTTGTAGAATATGCATAGTATCTTCTTTTTTTAATAGAAATTGTTGTATTTGAATGATTCCAACTTATGGTAAATAGTAAACAATGAGCTTTATATTTTCAAACTGCTGTTAAATGTTATTTTAATAATGTTATTCTTCAAATAGTCATATGAAATATCAGTGTATTATTTTTTAAAACCTCATTCTTGATAAAGTTCAACTGTTAGATGATATCGTGCCATATATTATTATAGGAATGTCCTTGCCCATATATAAAACATGCTGATGTGTTTTACTTGTTAATAAAGTTCTATAGATGTGAAAATGTGAGCTTGTGATGCATCCTTTTGAAAATCAGTTTAAGATCCACAGTATATAATCACCACCTTGCCTCACGTGTTCATATGGCAGACCTTTCAAGATCTGAGATGAAAATAACTGGTGTGAAATTAGGTTGGATAGCAACTAAAACAGAAGTTTGCCCAAAGCGCAGAAGAAATTTAGAGGGAAGCTTCTGCCCTCAGAATATGAAAAGTGGCAAATAACCTTGTTGGAAAGCATGAACTCTTCAGAGGTACAATGTATTTATACACGTGTGCATAAATGCATTGCGTGGAAATATATTTATTCCTTTTGCATCAACAAGTTAGTTTCTCAGCCATCTGAATTCTTCCATAATGGTTTGGTTTGGCTATAGAATCTATGGAATTTGGGCTCCAAAATTTTAATTCCCATCTTATTCAGAGATAAGACCTAAAGACTCTTAATCATTAGTAAATACTGGTGACATCTCATCCTAATAAAATAATAGATGGTGATCGAATAAGTGTGAAGTATCACTTCCTAAATCCAGATTTTAAAAATGAGCAGACTATGAAAAACATGTAGCATCAGTTCATTGAGAGTTATGAACTTTTAAAAGACATCTGAATCTTATATCTCCCTAATCCTTTTGGATCTCCTGGGATGAATTCCTGATGGAATGATTATTAGGACCTCTCTAGCTGTGATTGTTACTTAATATGTTGCATTATAATCAACTGAGTTTGGAGTGGGGATGGGGTCGGGGGCGGGATTAACACTCTGGCTTCAATTTCCAGAAGTTCCAGTGCAATATATCTGCCCCGTGACAGCACATTTCCTTCCCATAGTTCGAAGTTCTGGAATTTGAGTCTCAGTAGTATGTACCAGTAGTGATTCCTTTCTCATCTTCCATATCTAGCTCCTGGTATACAGGTGATAGAAAGTTACAAGCGTTGGTATCAGTGTATCAGTCAGACTTACAAAGAAAGGAAAGGCAGGTAAAGTAGATCTTAAAGAGTTGATGAACATTTATTGAGTTCTTGCTTTGTGACTTCTCTTAAATGAGAGTCATTCTGGTTTTCATGCCTTTATACATGAAACATGGCTCTGTAGGGCAGTTTGTGTTCCTTGTGGCAGAATGGAATTGTTTGTGCCGAGAAGGCAGTTACTTTCTCTCTAATCCAGTAAAGCAAGCAGAATTGGATTATCATGTAGCTGATTTGTCTTACCTGAAAAAATAGAATTTCTTCCCACTAGCATGTTCCCTTCTCTATCCTTAAGGAACCTATAGATTATAGAGAGGCAGCTTTTTGTAACAGAAACACTGGGTTTTGGAGCCAGACTAACACTGGATTCAAATATAAACTCTCATGCAAGCTCAGGCAATTTGCTTAACCAAAGTCTCAGTTTCCTTACCTGTTTTTTGGGAAGCAAAATATGTACCTGAGGATTAGGTGAGATTTACGCAAAAGAAAAAGTTAGGCATTATTACATCTTTGCTCGGTGTGTTTCCTGACCAGGCTGCCTGTTAGCGTGAGCAAATGCCTTCAGGACTTGGAATAAGCCCATGCCTGATGTGGGCATTGTATCTGCCAGCCCCTTTGAGAAGCATGATTATAATAGGATCATGTTGACCTAGCGTTGGCTCCTTATATCTTCTCCGCAGCAAGAGGAATTAAAGCAGAAGTTGTTTAGATGACAATGGATATTAAGGGACATGATCACACAAAGAGAGGAAGGGAGTTGCCTGTTTACTGAGCAATAAAGCACTCCAGCTGGTAGGAAGAGAGAAGCTCGCACAGGTCTCTCTTGGCCTGGAGGCCAGTCGTTCAGTTTCACTGAGATAATGAGATGATTGGTAACTTATTGCTTTTACTTAGGGAGCCAGTACACTGAAATCCTGGTTGGGAAGTGATCAGAAAATAAGTTGGTGGGCAGGTGGTTTCTAATTCTAGGATAAATTGCATCACCAGCTTTCTCCTATAATCATGGATTCTTAATCCTGGGTTTATTTTCAGAAATGTCTATTACTGTGAAAGGGAAATACTTAGATGGGAGTTAAGTCCCCTAAACTCTCCCCTGATCATAATTCTGGTCAATTAAATATTTCTGAGTGCCTGTTTATAGTTCTTAAAGGATGATGCTCTTGCCTCCACATGAAATCCCTCTCCTACCCTATTTCCACGTTTTTCAAAAAGAGCTTAAACACCGTGTCTTTGGGGAGGCCTTTCTCTCTTATCCTCATACTCTGATTCTGGTCCTTCTGGTTCCCTTAGCCCTGTGCATTATTCCTATCAAGGCAGTTATGATACTGCACTGTCATTATTCATTTTTGTTTATTATCCTCAGTGGCAGATACTATATCTTACTCCACTTTGCATGCCTTCCCAACACCTAGCACGGAACTGGAAAAATCGAATGAACGAGTGTGATGGATGGATTGGTGCTAGTGCCAGGCTCTGTGTGCGTAAAATGCATTCTGCCCTTTCACTCAGAGTCTAATGGAGGAAGGTTTATAAATGGGGAAATAAACTAGTGTGATATAGGAATAAAAATCATGGGTCCAAGCAACTGAACTTTGAGAGAATCAGGGCACCCTTTTACTACAGAGGTGACGTTAGAACTAGATCTTAAAAAAAAGAAACATGCAAATACGTTTAAACTTTTCATACTTCGCCTTCTCTTGCATGATGCTCTCCTTCCGTGATCCTCCTCAGAAGGAAGTAATTGTCTTTCCCATTCTCATCACTCTTCATCTGCATCTCTTTTTTCAACCACTTTCTACTGTGTGCCACAGTAATTGTATTCATGCCTCATCACTTCTGCTTGAGAGCAGGATCTAGGCTACTGTAACTTCATAGCCTCCAATGTACCTTACACACAGTAATAAGCACCTTTAAAAATTCAAGGTTTTTCACGGGTCATTGCGAGCCACTCATTTTGCCACTGCAGATACTGTTGACTTCAGAAGCCAACAGTGGCACAGGTACCCTCTTCTCCAAATACAAAGACCTCTCATATCTTTTCACATATCTCCCAGCTCCTTTTCTCTCTGCAGAAGTGTCCTGTTAACAGTTTATTGTATGCTCTTACATAATTTTCCACGTACATTTTTTGCTAGGATGTTCCTGCATCTGTGATGTCAGCATAACTTCTTGTCTCAAGTATTATGTCTCAGATAGGGTGACTTTTGCTCTGTAGTCCAAGAGACAGCTCTCAGAGGAGAGTACTGCAGACATAGTTTATTTCTCTTGAGAAACCAATATTTATTTCCTTGTTTCTTTAGTCTCTAAATGAAGATGACTTGTGGTTTCAAGGCCTTTGGGAGCTAGGCTATTCCAGGATCTGATATTTGCAGCATTTAAATGTCTTGCTTTATGATTTTATAGCGCCATTTTGATGAGAAGTTCTCTGGAACCAGGTTATTGAGAAGAAATGGATCAGGGTTTTACAAGACTATCCAGCCTGGGTAGGTTTAGAGAAGACCAAAATGATTTGGGTTTGAGATTAATTTCCTTTGGTTCAGGACCAAAATGTGTCCCAGGATGTGACAATAGTTGAACTCAGCCACACTATCAACTGGATATAACTGACATCCATAAACTACTTCATCTAATAATAGTGGAATATACATTCTTCTCAAGCTCACATGGGACATTCACCAAGATAGCTGACATTCAAAGCACACCTTAAAATTTTTTTAATAATAGAAATCCTACAATGTCTGTCCTCAAACCACAATGGAATTAAACTAGAAATCAGTAACAGAAAGATAACTGGAAAATCCTCAAACATACTTCTAAATGACACATGCATAAAAGAAGAAATATCGAGAAATTTTAAAATATTTTGAACGAAATAAAAAGCAAAACCATCAAAATTTGTAGTGCAATTTTGATGCAGGATGTAGCAAAAACAAGGTTTTTAGTTGTACTTCGTGGGAAGAATAGGAAAAGTATAGCTACTCCATTTCCTAGAAGTAGGAGTCCTCAATTACAATCTTTAACCGATTTCATTTCACCTAGAACAAAATCTGAAGAAACTATACCATTGTGAAATGATCACAAGCTCCATTTAACTTCAAGCCCAAATATTTTGCTTTCAAAGCAGTTCTGACCCAATATGTGAAAGTCCATCTTAGGCAGGATTGCTTTAAATCTACAGATCAAGTTGGAAAGAATAGACATCTTGATAATATAGCATGTGCCTGTCCATGAACGTGGGAAATGTCTCCATTTATTTAGTTCTTCGTTTATTTCCTTCATCAGAGTTTTATAATTTTCTTCATATAGGTCTTGTACATATTTTGTTAGAATTATACCTGGAGATTATATAAAATACACCTCAGAAAAAAATGGAGAGAAGAAGGCAGACCAGATGGGGACTCTGGACCCAGGAATGACACAGGAAAGAGCTCCTCGAGTTTTTTGGTTTTTGGATATGTCAGATATAGAGCAGAAGAAGCCAGTGACTTGGACACACCAAAGGCACCAGTGCAAATAGGGTCCAGAAAAACTGATTTCTCTACCAGAGGACCAAGAAAGGGCAACCTAATAAGACAGAAAGTTTTTGGACAATAGCCACCCAACTGCTAAACACAGAAAAATGTGGTCTCATTCCTTCCTCCACTGACAAAGTGGGGAACCTAGACTTCCACACTCGCCAGGCTGTGACAGGACACCCCACCTTCCTCTGGGCTAAGAAGGCCATGTAGGGGGCTTGCGTTAGGTGTCGGAGGACTCTGAGTGGAGAGTCAGGCCTTTTGCCAGTGATAACAAGGCCACGCCACTCAGTGTCAGTGGACACCACACGGGCAGCCGGAACTCCCTTCTCTCCTCAGCTACAAGGAGGGAGCTCCCTTCTTGAGTGTCAGTGCCGGCCAAGTGCGGACCTGGACTTCTACTCATCTGGCAGTAACAAAGCAGCCGCTCCTTTCTGCCACCAGAGAAAGCCAACTAAAACAGGTTTAAATAAGAACCAGAATCACATAACATAATACAAAATGTCCAGGTTTCATTCAAAAATCACTTGTCATAACAAGGATTTCAATTGTGCAGTTAGTTACTCAAATCTAAACCAGAAAAAAAAAAAAAGTCAAGAAATCCTCATGTGACCGTGGAAGTAAGTATTTAACCTTACAAGTAACTTACACTGTAGAAAAATCCAAGTGATTACAGTCATTGGTTATTTATTTCAATGTATTTCAAGAATGCTAACAGAGAGAAGCAGGTAAATCCCTATGGTCTTTAAGCCCTGAGCTTGAAGCTGTGCCGAACGTATGAAAGACAGAGCCCTGGTGATAAGAGCAAGGATGGAGGATGAAGCGAAGGGAGCAAGAGTATCCTGAGAAACATGAAATACTGTAGTGGTCTTGAATTATGAGACGACAGAGTCCAGATGTGCAATGGGACCTGTATACCTTGAATTTTTCCAGAGATAATTGGAAAATCAAGCTAGCAACATTTTTGGAGGCAGTTTTTTTTTTTTAGCTTTTATTGGAAAAGTATTTTATGTTTTATTAAGTAAATAGAACATCTATTTAGGTGCCTGCATCAGTAAAAAATTAAAAATGCTCTTAAAAATCTTTAAAATTTTCATCTCTATTGTGTATTGTTGCTGATCATTTCACAGATTTTGGGGTGAATTTTGAAAAAAATTTAATATGAATAAGATGACATTCTTAAATAAACAGACTAAAAAGTACTGCTGAATTTCTTAATTTAGTTTACATCGCTCTCACCCCTCAGGTCTGGCTTTCTTTAGCATTCACATATCTGGAAAGCGGGATGAGGAATAAATAACTTCCTTATTTGTAACCAAGTTTTTCTTTTTTGATCCTTGAGAAGAAAAATGATTAGATGCGTTTACTTAAAGGTAAGTAATAACCCAATGTTTATTGAGTGGTAGATGAGTATCTGAGAGAGTAGAGGATTATGTAAGCTTCCAGTTCTGCCTGATGCATCTGTGCATCCAGAATGCTCTATAAAATCCTTCACTCTTGTTCTCCTCAGAATGAGCCTTCCTGAATTTACCATATAAACTTTTAATGAGTGGCCTATTTGTAAAAGCCCCTTCCGGATTGGCAAATACAAGTTGATAGCAGACGTCTTTCTTGTAATTTCCTTTTCTTTTTATTTTCCCTGCTGAGCCTCACGAGGGTGGGAAGCACACCACACCACAGCACAGCACAGCACATCACACCACACACACACACACACACACACACACGCAATAAACTCTTAAGCAAAAAACCATGAAAAACAAAAACAAAAGACAGCATTCACAGCAGCAGTCTACAGCATTTGGTAGAGCTGTCTCTTGGTATCCACAGGGGATTGGCTTCAGGACCCCCTCGTATCCCAAAATCTACGGTTGCTCAAGTCCCTTGTATAAAATGCCATAGTATTTGCATATAAGATACACACATCCTTCCTTATACTTTAAATCATCTCTAGATCACTTATAATATCTAACACAATGTAAATGTTATGTAAATAGTTGTTATACTGTATTGTTTAGGGAATAATGACAGGAAAAAAATGTCTTTAGATATTCGATACAAACACAACCATAGCAGACCTAATTGCAAAGGACATGTCAGCAACAACGTAACATTTTTTTTTTTTCCTGAGTACAGGCATACCTCATTTGATTGCACTTTATTGAGTTACACAGATGTGCATTTTTTACAAATTGAAGGCAAGACCCTCCACCAGCAAAAAGATTATTGTGATACTCGATTTATGGTGGTGCTCTGGAACAGAACCTGTAATATCTCTGAGGTACGTATTCTCTATGCATGGTTGGTTCAATCCATGCATGTGGAACCTGGGGATACAGAGGGTCAACTGTACTGTGATTTCAGAATGCAATGAATTAGACACTTTGATTTTTTTAAAAAATGGTATCTGCTTTAACTTATGTGGAAGTTTTTAGACATAAAACAAAAACGTATTTAATGCTAAAGCTTAACTGATTGTTGAAGTAAGGATAAAGTGATACATAGTGATACTTGGAAGCAAAAATAAGAAAAGATTGAGATCGCTCTTATTTTGATTTATAGTAGGCAACTAGAGTGCATTAATGCTATTAGCCATTTTTTAAGATAATTTTACAAGTAGAGGAAATATTTTATTGTCCACACAAAGCAAATCCATGTAACCTTCAGTGTTATTTCCTTCTTACTGTTTATTTCTTTTTCCTCTGCAATTTACATAGAAGATGTAAATTAAATTCAAATATGAATGAGTGAAGACTAAAATACGAAAAAATTATTATTAAAATATGTTTAATCAGTAGATCAACCAGTATTACAACCCCCTAAATGTACATATTTATGAGAAAGAGCAGTACCATAAAAACAGGGTACTTTGAGATTTAATGCAAACAATACAAGTATAGTTTGATTATTTATTAAAAAGCTACAATGCTCTGAAGAAAAGCCATTCTTTTTCCACATGCTCTTTAAAGAATAAGAATAAATACTTTTTCAATGAGAAACTCAAGTGCCCCTACAATTAGAATACTAAAGTTGTCTTTTTAAAAAGTTCCAGCAAAATTTAACATTATCTTGATACAATTTTTATTTGGGCACATTCCTTCCAGGTCTTGACCTCATGCATAGTTATTGCAGTTTCTCAGACAAATTGTGTTCTCTTTTTTTCTTAACGATATTTTATCCTAAATTTTATTTTTATATAATTATCATAATTATAGTTTGTAGTAGTTTTAATAATCTCATTTTAGGGAATTTATCAAATAGAAAAAATTCAACTGAAGAAAAAAACACCTTCTAAAGATATTCATAACAGGCTTATAATAATAAAATGGTGAATATAATCATTGTCCAGCAGTGGCAAATCATGGCCTATAAACTGTATGAAATATCACATTAGTGCTGTCAACAGTGGCCAAAAGGATGAAGATACAATTCTGATCATGGCTCTTTGATCAGCTCTAGAGACTAATGGTCAAGCTGAGTAGTTGAGTGATTTTCAGTGCTGCCTTCTGCGTTATGTCTCTGACAAAAAACCTCACTTGGAAAACAGAATGTGAGGAAAAGACTAATGGATGAAGGACACTCAGAGGTGGCACCATTCACTGGCATTTAGAATAAAATAAAAGTGAACTCTAGCCCCCAATTTGGCAGTGCTACAAGCTGAGATGAGTTGACAAGGTGTAGTCGTGATCCTCTTCCTTCACGTTTTTACATAAGGACTCATGTGCCGGGATGACTTAGGTCACCTGGCTCTGGAAACCAGAACAGGAAAAAGTCACCTGAGAGTCAAAGAAATGGTGCTGGAGGGACTGGGATAGATTAAGTGCGTCGAAAAGCTGAATGCAGGCAGCCTGGGTGGGCCTGGTCCAATATAGATCAGAATATTTAGCTCTCAGCAAATTGCAAATGCGCCTTCAGTGGAAAGAGCCCTCGCTGTGGCTGATGCCCATGGAATCCTTGCAGTTCTGATCTATATCCATGCAGGCAGGGCAAACCTTTGGGTTCTCGTCGGTTATATTTGTCCCACTGGAAATATATTTAAGAAATGTTTTAACTAACATCATTATCTTTAACAAATATGCCAAATTTAAATTTGTCACAATATGTCAAAACTAAACCCCCAAATAAAAATGGGTCAGAGGTTTCATAAATAGCTTTACTGTTCGTTGATACATCATTAACAAATGTTCTCTATCACTTATTTATGGTAAGTTTAGGAAAATGTTTTATATTTTTAATGCAATACTTATTTTGAAATGAAATATCGAAAATAATTGCAAACCTTTCTTTAGTGCAATGAGATAATGACCTAAAATATTAATCTATACTTCTTTTCTTGGTCTTCTTGTGACTCGTACCATACACCCTCCAGTCAGGCAGCAGGGAAGGTAATACTAACAGTTCTCAGTGTTTGGCTATTAGAGCAGCAATGCAAGGACTAACAAGGGGCTTGACTAAGAAAAAAAATTCATTGTTCAATTTCCTATTCTCAAATACACATTGACGTTCACGACAGGGATAGCAGTTGAAGCAAAAAAGAGTTTTGGGTTCTAAAAAAATCAGTCTCAAAAATCAGTACTCTGAAGAACTGAAGTAAGACAATGCCGCAAACGAGGCATAGAAGAATTTGGACAGATCCAGGTAGCCCACCCACCAAGACTAGATAAAGTTACAAGAAGAGGGTAGACAAGAGAGCCATAGTTACGAGAATGAAGAACTCCATACGTAGCTTTGTAACTGTTTATGAGAGAGTGACAGATTTCTCACATTGTGATGTGAGTCACAGTGTTAAGGCAAAGTGTCAGGGAAAGCATCTAAAACCTTGTTCTGTCCTTGAGAAGGGCACAGAAACGGGCAGAGAGGGGCTGTAGGACATGCAGAGCCTTAAGGGTAGGACAGGAGAGATATAGAGGAACCGCCAAGGAGTTTAGACTGTGGACCAGCTGGGACTGTAGCCAGGGTACTTTGGGACTATAGATGTCTCATACTAGGGAACAGTCTAAACGAGGACCAGCAGGAAATCCCAGCAAGGGCTTATGACAACAGGCCCAAGTGCCCTCCGACCCTATGCCTGAATATTACATAGGTCCTTCTGAATCGTGGACACAAATCTCAGAGAAATAGAAAGAGGATGGGAAAAACATTCTAAATTGGCTGAGCAAATTCTGCTTGACTAGCATTAATTTTATGTCATTAATGGAATGAGAGCTCAAGAATCAAAATAAGTTTAGTTATAGAAAAATAGTTTTCCCACTTGAATTTGTAACCTGAGATTCAATCTCCTTACATAGCTATTAGCATAAAACCTTAGTCAAAAATTTATATCACAACCTTACACATTCAAATAAAATGAAATACCTTAAAATTCATATAAAAGTTTAAGTATCAACCTTTTGGAGGGCGGTGTTCATTTTATAGATTAGTTCCATCAAGATTTATTACATCTAGAAGGGGTTCCTGCTCAAATTTCAACAGCGTTCTTGTGACATAAATGTCAGTGCTGTTACAGTAGTTTCCTTCGTGGAGAAAAAAAATATTGTAACATAAAACTAAGTTTAAATGAGGACCTTGGTTCAGAGGAACCAGTAGGTGAGAACTGTGCTTTTTCTCCCTTTGTGGGAAAACGAATATCCCAAATACCGGGTCCCCTACGTTTGGTTGGTTCTTAAAGAAGAACTTTCCACCTAACGCTGGGAGGTGTCATTCCAGCTGTCGTGTTTCTACAGTCTCCTGGCCATAACTAAATTGGTCCAAAGGTGCACAACTGACCCAGGCTGAGCCAATCAGATTCTCTCTTTCAGAAATTCAGAGCTTAAACATACAGAGCCTCGGAATTTTGGGTAACTGAGACTCTGTAAACTCATTTGATGTGTGAGGTTCCTAGAGCAGCCCTGACTGGAGTCTTGAAAGCCTGGTTTTCAAGAATCTTTGGATTCCTTAAGAGTTTCTAAACCCTTTCCATCTTTTTTTTGCTTCGGTTAGCTAGATGAGTTTCTGGTACTTAAAACAAAAAGAGTGTTTCAGCTCCTACTTACAATGATATCTTCACTTGATGGAAAGAAATAAATCCACTTTAGGTAACAAGACCCTACTGTAATATCAGAGGGTCCTTCCTGAGGGGCTGCCCTCTATTTTTCTTACTGAATATACAAGGCATTTTCACATCCCACTTCAAACACGTACAATCACACCCAATCACAGTGTTCTTTCTGAAATCAGCTCACAGAGGTCGCTGAGGTACCCCTGTACAACCTAGCCCTTTTTCCTTTTATTTTAGAGGAAAAATAATTTTGTATTTTATCTAATTTATTCTTAGACAAGCACAATTACTTACCAATGACACGTGTGCACCTGTTGGATACTAGACACATTCTCAACCCTTGGAATCAGATTCAACACCGCAATTCTTGTTTCCTGTCCCATATTAATTTTCCAGTGGTGCTTGCTTTTTTATCACAGCAATCACCGAAAACTCAGCTTCACAAAAGTATGGTGTCATGAAAACAAATGGAGTGCTATCTAATGCTGAAGCTATGAAACTACTTTGAATGACTAGTTCGTGCATTGTTTGATAAACGTTGCTGTATTTCTCTGAAATTTAAAAGCAACCTGTGGCTTCCCTGTTAGTTGGCGATAGTACCCTGGGATTTTAGTTCTGCTAATTTTTGTTTTATATATTTTGAAGCCAGGTCAGTGGCCATATAGTATCATAATTGTTATGCTTGCTCAGAGTGGATTGGACACATTATCATTATGAAAAATCTCCGACCCTAAAATGTTTCTTGCCTTTTCATGTTTCTGCGTTTCAGTGAAGCTATTCTTGACAGCATTTTAAACCTGCTCTGGAGAATATCTATATCTGCTGATGTGTTTCCTTATAAGAAAATGTTGGGGCTACTTGAAAGTGAAATTAAAATCCTAGGGTAGTCTCTTATGGCTTATTCTTGCCAATTCTGTAAAATACTATTTAAAAAAAATAATGCAGTGTTTGGAGAGAACTTACTACACAGCGCATCCTCTGGCACAGGTCTACTTTTTGATTCCCTGCTTTCTTTCCTGGAATGACCTGTCTGGGCCCAACGGCCCAATGCTTTGCCCCTTGGAGGAAACCCGTCACTACAGCCAGTCCTAGTACTTTGGATTTTTCTCTCTCCTTTCTTTTCCCTTGGAGACTATAAGCATACCACTTAGGTAGAAGGGAAGAAAACGTAAATGTCTTACTTATAAAGTTCTATTTATAAAATTTAAAAGTTTGCAGAGTGAATTATGAGCTGCCTGTTTCCTGTCCAGCATATAAAGAGCATAGATTTAGGTTTCTATCAGGAAATATCTTTCCTATCAACATAATCAAATTATTTTAAAAATTAGCTTTGAGTTTAGGTTTTAGCTTTTTTGTTTGTTTGTTTTTGAAAATATCAGGATATGGACAAAAATCTTGTTGACAGTTTTCACTCATATGAACTCATCTGGGAAAAATTACATTGGTTAAATAATTTGAATAAAATTATGTAAATAATAATTATATATATAATTTTGTTATAGTATAAAATATAATTTTATATTATTTATAGTAATTCTATACTTATTAGTTGATAGTCAAAAGATTATTATATTAAGTATAATGAACTTTCTAAATATTTATATTGCCTGATAGCTATCTATTGGTGAAATTAGAGAGAAGTTTTATTTTAATGAGATATGGTTTAAATATTTAACTTATGTGACATATTAAGTATATGTCATATCTACTGAGAGTGACTTTATATTGTGGCAAAAGACATTTTTGACACATTTCTTTTACCTTGTACTCAGAACTGAGCTCTTGGGCTTATTAGTGTTATTGTCAATATTATAAATGCCCAGGGCATTTGATGCAAGTAAAGAATGGAAAAATATTTTTAAAAAGTAATAGAGTTTTATAAAAGAGTGATGACTCATAATGAGGGATTGTAGTAAAATTGAGCGAATTTATATAACTTGTCCACATGCTGTGTCCGCTGAAAATTAGAAGTCATAAAAGAAATAAGTCAAACTTCTTATTCTCTGTTATGTCCACAGATTCTTATTTAAAAAAAGAAATGGAGAGAGGAGATAGAGAAAAGGAATTACAGGAAGAGCAAGGAGCCTGAGCAATAGAAAGGAGGTGAGAGAAAGCAGCCCATGCTCAGGCAGTTCAGTGCTGCTTAGCAAAAACGTTAGAGGTGGATACAGCAGAAGGACCTAGAGGCTGAAGCAGGGACAGGCCATGGAGTCCTCGGGAGAGAGCTGGGAGCCCGAAGAGCTGAAAGGGGTCAAGATCTGGGAGGATAGGTTTTCTTAGTTTTAGTTTTAGTTTCAGATTTCACCAGGGAGGCTCCTGAGTTTGTGAAGAAGTACCTCAAATAGCCAAATTTATAGAGACAGAAAACAGGATGGTAGTTACCGGGGGCTAAGGGGAAGGGGGAATGCGGAGTTATCATTTAATGGGCGTGGAATTTTGGTTTGGAATGATGACAAAATTCTGGAGATAAATGGTGGCAGTATTTGCACATCGTGAAAGTACCCAGTGCCATCAAACTGTGCGTTTAAAAATGGTTAAAATGGTAAATGTTACGTATATTTTTCAAGGACAACAAAAAAACAACTTTAAACCTATTAATTCAATGAGAAATAAACAACATAGTAACACTTGAAGTCTTACAGATGGTGCCTTTCCCACCTGGGCCGTTAACAGCTCCGATGCTGCTGAGGGTCTCACAAGATGTTTCAGGAACTTAACTCTCTCTACTTTTTAGTCTCCTCCTCCCTCAGAAAGACTCAGAACAGGCCTGGGGTGTGTAACAGTTACCAATCCTCATTCTGCATCTCCCTGCTTCCTCAAGAGCCTCAGCCCACTGAAAACATAATGTCTGCCTCCTTCTTTAGCCACATTTCTTGTTCCCTTTATCATGAGAAAAGCTGGAAAACCACATATCAATGTGGTTTTATCAGTTCAAATAAATAGGCACCCAGAGCAGTTGCCAGCTCCCCAGTTCAGGATCCGAGTTTGAGCCAGGAAGAACTCACTTATGTAATAAATACGATAGATCGTATTATTCTGAAAGTAACTTTTTACTTTGTGTTTGTTCCTCTTATAGGTGCTAGTAGAAGGGAGTGGCCTGTCTTACTCAATTGTGTGTATTCATAGTCCCTAATACTGTGCCAGACACATAGGAGTAGGCATTCAGCAAATTTGACCAGCTAAACTGGGGATATTCAAAGAATAAGCCAAATAAACATTTTTAGTAAGTACATGAATTAGTTACCTATTGCTGTGAAACAAATTACCCCAAACTTAGTGGTTTGAAACAATAAAAATTATATGTTACCTTTTGGTGGGTTGGAAATTCAGGCACAGCACGGGAGAGATGGCTTCAGGATGACTGGGGCCCCAAGTGGAAGACTCAATGCCTGGGGGCTAGAATCATCAGAAGGCTCATTCATTCATATGCCTAGTGCTTAATGTTGGTGCCACCACATGTGGCTTCTCCATGTGGCCTGGGGTTCTTCTCAACAGGGTGGCTGGGTTGCAAGGTAAGCATCCTAAAAGACAGAAAGAGAAAGAAGCAGAAGCCATATATTGCCTTGAATGACTTGGCCTCAGAAGTCATGCAACATTTTTGCAACATTAAGAACAGTTTCAAGGTGAGCCTAGGTTCAAGAAAAGGGAATACAGACGCTAATGGAGATGGGTCAGTGTCACTTTGTAGAAGGGCATGTGAGATGGGTTATATATTAAATACCTTTGCCACAGGGCCTGCAATGTGTCAGGCACTGTGTTAGCCTTTTAAAAAGAATATTTAAGCTCTTTTAGATGATTGAATAGAAATCAACAATAGCAACT